>NC_087165.1:8848511-8931011 GCF_035594125.1 Scylla paramamosain | reverse complement strand
TGAATGACCATCGTTGCGTAATGATCTGTTTGACTCACACACTTAAATTTCGTGAAACTGTCGCCCGTCACTTTCCCGGCAGCCTTGGTAACTCACACACGCGCCGGCACAAGCAAGGCGGGACAGGGACACCAGACACTCTTGTGCTCTGGAAGGGCCACAAAATTTCTATGATCTGCCTTGTATTCGTAGCAGGTGACTGATGTAAAATTCTCGTATGGCATGAAAAACTAGCGTCTCAAAACAAGCGAGGCAGTGGAGCAGAGAAACCAGACTCTTTTGTGCTCTGAAGGGGCCGCAGAATTCCTAGGTAATGCTGTGATCTGCCTTGTATTGGTAGTAGCAGATTGATGTCAAATTCTTATATATCCTGAAAAATAAGCTTTCCAAAACTTATGTACCCAGAATATTGCGTCTATACGTGACACAAACATTCTCTCTCTCTCTCTCTCTCTCTCTCTCTCTCTCTCTCTCTCTCTCTCTCTCTCTCTCTCTCTCTCTCTCTCTCTCTCTCTCTCTCTCTCTCTCTCTCTCCTCTCTCTCTCCCCACCAGCTTTAACATTGGCAGCAGCTCTACTGTTTTTCTTCATTATCGTCCTCTGCTGAAGCAAACTAAAATACCTTTCCTCTTCCTTGCAGATCTCCCAAAGCAGAACGGAAGGTCTCCCCGCCAAGTGCTGTGCCACTGCATTGCTCCCAGGTAAAGTGCTGCCCCATTCTTTCTCTCCTTTCACTTCACGACACCAACACGAGGCTTTGGTTTGTTCCTTGCGCCAAAACATTTCGTGCATTTTTTACTCGTATTATGCGTTGTATTGTGTTGTGTTTCGTGGCTATGCGTGATAGATGGAGGATTGCTAATGCTGGGAAAGAAGGGATAGAGGGAGGAGGTGTTTGGGATATGATCGAAGGTGTTGATGCTTTTAATGGGAAAGAAAGAAAAAGGGAAGTTTAATGCATGATAGATGGAAGTGTGTGCGTTAGGAAAAAAAAAAAAAAAAGAGAGAGAGAGAGAGGGAGATTTAAAGTTAATGTGTTTTGCGAATCAGAAATGGCATTAAGATATAAATTATGAGCAAGAAGAGAAGAGGTGCTTAAGAATGAGAAAATAACCATATTTTGGCATGATAGGATATTTTCTTCTCCGCTCAGACTATAGGAAAAAAACCCACAAATGCCATGAAACTTGCAGTATAGATAATTGTTATGCAAGGAATAGATCACAAGTACTTCGTTTGGAAAATTAGAAAATTATACTTTATCATGCTATAATGTGTCTCTTTAATGGCATCGTAGGAGAACGCATCCAGAAAATACTACAAAGCTTACAGTATAAATAATTGTAATATCATTAATAGATCAGTACTGTTTCGTATAAGTTACTGAGTACTTTAGCTACACCACAAAAGCAAGATACGCTGTTGTAAAGTAGACATTACCATCTGTTTAAAAAAAATGTTAACTATAATTGAACAGCCAAATAATTCACCGTTGCTATAATTGTCACACGAACGTACAAAGCCATAACCTGTGCGCTAATTAAAGGTGACCGGAGCCTGAGTGTGTGTAGTGTGCGATAAGAGAGAACCTGATGTAATTCCATTCGTCTTGTGTCACCTGTACTTGTTTAGTGTGAGAGTGGCTGATGAAGAACGGTTGGCACTGAAGAACGTACATGTGTGTGTGTGTGTGTGTGTGTGTGTGTGTGTGTGTGTGTGCGTGTGTAGTTCATCCACTGTTTCTGAAGATTAGATGTTGGATTTTCGATTGCTACATAGTTTAAAGAAAAAAAAAGTATATGGGTGAGGCTGAGTCCTTTTTCACACTGCACACTTTGGCTATTTGCTCTATAACGACACTGATTTGCTCAACAATGAACACTTTTATCACGTCGAGTGGAGCGTGAACCTTTTCCTTTCAAGTGACAAGCAAGATGTTACCTGTAAGCCAGCCAGAGAGAGAGAGAGAGAGAGAGAGAGAGAGAGAGAGAGAGATAATTAAAAAAAAATATGAAGTAGAACGAGCAAAAAAAAAAAATATCAAGAGAGACTGAACACAAAAGTAGAATGAACTAACCACCCCCACCAAAAAAAAAAAAAAAAAAGTGACCTTGAAAGGACAAGAAGAGGAGGAGGAGGAGGCGGCAGCAGTGCGGCGCACGGCGAGAGAGACAGAGAGGTGGGTGTGGCGGAAGGAAGGAAAACAAGCAGGTGTGGCAGAGGGAAGGAGAAAGCAAGACGTGGCGTGCGTCGGCAGGTAACATACACAGGTAACTTAACTGGTCGTCTCGGAACCTGTAATTAAGCCAGACCCGATACAGCAGCAAGAGATGGATGGGGATTAATTTCCTCTTTCCATGCTGCTGCGCCTGTCTGTCTGTCTGTATGCAAGTCCAGGCAGCTGTTAAGTCTGCAATGTTTGTAGCGACAACACAACACAGGCAACACAACACACGAGGCAGGCTGACTCACGCGTACGCCCCACAGTAATAATTCTCATGAAAAATAAGCACTCGAGAATAAGTGTGCACGGGAGAGAGTATAAATGAACCAATATAATACCCATTGTTTGTGGACACGCTTATGAAAGGCCTGCCTTGTCCCTTCCTTCTCAACAGACGCTGCTCCGTGATAAGGCCTCGGCGCTCACGTGACTCTGCCTCGTAGCTTTTAATTGTAACAAATTGCCTCCATGAACGATGATGCACACGGGAACTGGCTGGAGGGAGGCGCGGAGAGTCCAGGCGGGGGATTCTTACCGTCTCGTTATGCGACCCGGGAAGGTAAGGGAGGAGGGTTTACGCCACAGCTAATTCCCGTCCGCAGGAATTAATGGGGACCGACTGGCTGGCATAATTCACGAGTGTCAGCGTGTAATTGTGAGGGGAATGACTCTGATTGGATGGAAGTCAAGTCAGTGTTGGCTGGTCTGCCGCAAAAAGACGGAGGATGTGTGTGTCTTGGGTGGTGGTGGTGTGTGTGTGTGTGTGTGTGTGTGTGTGTGTGTGTGTGTGTGTGTGTGTGTGATATGGATGTCTTAGGTTGCTGGGTCTGTCTGTCATCATGGATTGCCTGTGTTATCTTTGTTTTCTCTCTCTCTCTCTCTCTCTCTCTCTCTCTCTCTCTCTCTCTCTCTCTCTCTCTCTCTCTCTCTCTCTCTCTCTCTCTCTCTCTCTCTCTCTCTCTCTCTCTCTCTCGAATATGAAAGAATTATTTGTATTGGGATGAGTTTCTCTTTCCCTACAATTCTATAGGCACTTATTTGTAATACTCAGTCTCTCACATAATTGTATATGTAAAAAAATAACTAAATTTACATAATTGACTTTTTTTTTTCCCACAGCTGCTCACTCTTGACGGAGATCGTATGACGGGAAACAGAAACTATATTTACCTACTATTTAGATAGATTTTTTTTTTTTCCACGGTGCCCTTCCTATTTTTTTTTTTTTTCAGTACTGAGGAAGTTAACAAGAGACGAACGTCGTTGTGAAAGGCTTGACTCTTGACACATCGTAAGACGGGAAACAAAAAAAAAAACAAAAAAATAAAAATCTGCTATTTAGCTTGATTTTTTTTTTTTTTCTGTATTCACCTAAACAATTTTTTGCAGTACTGTAGAATTTACCAAAGCACGGACATAGCAATAGAAAGTTTAACTCTTTACAGAGATGTAGGACAGGAAACGAAGAAACAAGGACACAAGGAGACAAGGGAAGATGCAAGAAGCCACCAGGCCCTCACGTGGCATTCTTTGCATTGAAGCTAGAAATAGAACGGCACAGTGGGCGTAGCGGAAGTGGGTTTACGCCAGGAGGTCCATTGGGTAATTTAAGGTTTAGTGCGTGACCATGACCACCGCAAGCGAGGATAATCCAGAGAGAGAGAGAGAGAGAGAGAGAGAGAGAGAGAGAGAGAGAGAGAGAGAGAGAGAGAGAGAGAGAGAGAGAGAGAGAGAGAGAGTTTCTCACTTTGGGAAATCCAGTGGTGATGAAGACAAGGGCAAAGAGACAGAAGTTTATTATTCCTGATTCAATTTACAGATTCTTCAGAGGAAAGCGGACACGGATAAACTTGACAGGAATAAACTTCTATTCCTATATCCCTGTTTTCATCAGCACTGGGTTATACTTTTCCTAAAAAGTCTCGAACGTCTCTTGTTAATGTAAGATTGAGTGGCCAAAGACAACAAAAAGGAAAGGAAAAAGGCCATTTAAGTTGAGAGTCACTAAAGAAAAAAGAGCCAAAAGGATTACTCAAAATCGAAGAAGTGTCTTGCTTACTAAATGTGCTGCACTGCGGTGTATGTGTGCCTGAGTTACATGTAGAGGGAGTGTCACATTGGTCAGAGTTAGAAGTAAATGTGGCGCCACTAACCCGTGATTAAAACCATTGCCGTGTACAGGAATAAGCGAGCACGAGAAGACCATGAAAGGACAATTTACGGAGTAGTTAAAATTCTTGACAAAACAGCGGTCGCGTAGTAGCACGTCCGTTACTTGAAGTTATTGGCTACTTTGCTTAAAAAAAAAAAAAAATCGGCAAAAAAAAGTACACTGTTGAATTATATAAAACAGTTGTTGAAGTAAAGTAAATCTGTTTAGAAAATAGGTAAATAGTTAAATATTTATAAAACATTAATATCATAGTAACACGTGTATTACTGCAAGTTATTGAGCACTTTTTAAATATTCAGCAAACACAAGGTACGCGGTTGTATCATAAAAAAAAAAAGTTGTTCAAATGAAGTGTACTCTGCCATCTAGTAATTAGTAAATGTCTTGACAAAACGGAGGTACCACAGTGGTAAGTCCGTTATTCTAAGTTATAAGGTACTTTACTTAAGGCTATTCAACAAGGTACGGAGTTGAATAATATAGAACAGTTGGAAACTACACAAGACTATACTCGGTCCTGCAGTCCTTGACATGCTCGCTAGGAAGGGCTACAATAAAACCGGGAAATGGTTACTGGAAAATTAGGTGAGCGGGTGGAAATAACTGTCATCCTCATTCAATACATCTGGAAACTACACAAGGTCCTACTCGGCCCTCCTGTCATCACCATACCCACTAGGGAAGGTTACATCAAAGTAGAGAAAGGGACACTAGAAAAGTAGGTGTGCGAGTGAAAATAACTCAAACAGGTGAAGTCGTAAGGCCGTGACGCAGGTGACGCCAAAATTACCAACGTGTCCGTGTGCCACATGTAAGAGTCCGTAGCGTGTCGTCAGTGTCCCGTAACCTAGGCACTGAGGTCGGGGAGGCAGGGAGCAGGAGGGGGAAGGACCGGCCCTCAGTGGCGGCCCCGCGGCGACTCTCTCCCGGCCATCCCAGCGCACCCTTGTTTTCAAAAGCGCTATTAATTAAGTGCACGTGTACTCCGCCTTCTTTTTAATGGAACTTTTGATTTTTTTTCTTGTTTTGTGAGAGAATGTGTGACAACTTGGCCGCCAGTCGAGTGTTTCCGTGGCACTCTTGGATTAGTTGTTCTTTTTTATTAATGTATACTTCGTTTATTTAGTATTGTATTAAAATCTTGAGTTGTGATATTCTCCTTGTTTTGTGAAGGGATTCATCTCAACTAGGCCGCTTGTTGAGTGTTTCTGTAGCTCTCATGGATTAGATTAATAGTTCTTGCCTCTCTTCTTATCTTTATGGTAAACTTCGTTTATCAAATATTATATAAAATCATGATAATCATTATTTTTTTTACTTATTTTGTAATCTAATCGGATCTTGGGTTAGTAGTGTTTTTTTCTATCTATTTATCGATTATATATATATATATATATATATATATATATATATATATATATATATATATATATATATATATATATATATATATATATATATATATATATATATATATATATAATTTATTTATTTATTTATTTATTTATTTATTTATTTATTTATTTATTTTTTTTTTTATTTATTTTTTTTTTGCGGCATACTTCTTTTATCAAATATGTAATCCTTTAGAGGTTAAGAAAGGTGTTCGTTCTCCATGATAACAAATGCGCTAATTTGAAAATAAGTATGCATATGTATTCAGGAGTTTATCATTATTACTATTATTATTGTTATTATTATTATTATTATTATTATTATTATTATTATTATTATTATTATTATTATTATTATTACCATTAAGTAATCATTAAGGGAATGGCCAAATGAACAATATTGTTTTCAACTTGGTAACAAAATATATTCACCTTTTTTACGTGTAATACAATTATGAAATGATTATGGCTGAATAAAATAGTTTGTGATTTATTTAGTTATTTACGGCAAATATCCGCCGGTGCTTTTTGATGTGTGTACCAGCATTACTGACGGCGTGTAGGCAAGTGTCCTGATTCAGCCCAGCCTGGAAGAAGCAAGGTGTACCAGTAAGGAGTGACTCAGTAACTTTTCTCTCTGTACTGTTACTGATATACTTTAAATGATAGCGTATGGAAATCAATGAATCTACCTGGCAGGAGAAGACTACCTAAGACAAGGTTTATGGATGCAGTGAAAGAGGTCATGCTTGTAATGGTCGTGCGTCAACATAAAGGAATCTATGCGGCAGGAGAAAGAGATGTAGACTTAAGAGAAGGTTAAGAGAAGGAAGACATGCTGGTAATGGGCGTGACTGAAGAAGGAGCAGAAGGCCGAGCGTGTCAGAGAAGGTTGATCTGCTGAAGCGACCTCTTATAGGAGTATTTGCCTACATATAACATAGTTGTCACTTCACTTAGTTCTTCTCCATATAGTATATAATATTATAATATAACTTTTACGAATTATTATTCTTTATATAGAAGCAAGAGTTATAATACTGATAATTAATGATCCATACCTTCCGTTGACGTTTATTTGTGGAAATACACTTTCCCGTGACGTCTCCTGCTGGTGCTAAGTTGGGGTTGTAGCAAGGGGACACCACAGTCTAACAAGCGTCTAACCTTTCCCCTCCTGGTGTGTCTTCAAAGGCTTCGCCAGTTCAGCCCTCACTCCTCTGCGGCGCTACACTTGTAAACACATTGCGTAGCCAAGTCGAGCCATTAAGAGTTTACAAGCTGATAAACTTGTGGGGTGATGACCCTCTGACCTTGCCAACTTGTGCCATAACTTGCTTAAAACTCTGAACTTAACGCTGAGATGCCGCCCCGACTTTACCAACTTTGGGGCGCGGACAGGAAGGAAAAGTGTTTGTTTTCGATGTTCTTTCCCAGTCATGTTAACCTTCCTCCATTCACGCTTGATCATAACTAACTGCCGCCCTTCACACTAAGGTAACGGCTGGTCCTTTCTTTCCGTTTCTTCTCCTTTGCCTTTTTCTTGCTTCTCTGTTTCTTTCATAATCCTTTCCGCTTTCTTTTTACTACTACTACACTTTTTCTTCTGCTAATATTTTTTTCTTTTTTCCTCCTCCTCCTCCTCCTCCTCCTCCTCCTCCTCCTCCTCCTCCTCCTCCTCCTCCTCCTCTCCCTTCGTCTTCATCATCATCTTTTCTTAATCTACAGTATACAGTAAGAGAGAGAGAGAGAGAGAGAGAGAGAGGTGGGGATACAGTAAGAGAGAGAGAGAGAGAGAGAGAGAGGTGAGGGGGGTGGAGATGCTGGCACATACGTACAAACAGACAGAACAAATGACAAGTGGCTTATCACATAATTTTGCCTTTGTTGTTACACGATGGATAAAAAGCGGGAAATTCGATATGAATCTTCCATTCTTCAATATTAATGAATTTCAGAAGTGGCTCTTTGTGAATGAAAGAAAAATCGTGACGAAGGATGAGAATGGCATTGTTTCAAATTTATACCGTGATTAGATGATATGGTTTCAGGTGTATTAAATTTGACACTGTATTTATGAATGGAAGCTAAATTTTTATGTATCTTTTTTTTTTTTTTTTTATCCTCTACAGTGTTTTGTTCCATTTACCGTTCATAATATTTCAGAGCTTTGTTCTGTATTGGACATTTGATTTTTCTTTTTTTAAACATTTGGATTAAGATTAAGTTTAAAATTCATGTAAAAAACGTAAATTAAAGTTTGCGTCTTTTTTCAATTTTTTTTTTTCGTCATACACTAGTTACGAGATACCGAGTTTTTTTTATTTCATATTTTTAGTGCTGAACATTATTTTTCGAAATATTCCCAACTTTTAAGAATTTTACTAGATTATAGTTAGTATTTTATAGATCGCTTGCACACTGACAGACAGATGTACAAAAACAGACAGACAGACACGCAAAAAGACAGACAGACAGACAGACACAGATAGACAGACACAGACAGACAAAATGACAACACACACACACACACACACACACAGGCACAAAGACCCTTGGCCGGTGTCCCTCTTACATAAAAAAAAAGACAGACACAGACAGACAGACAGACAGACAGACACATATATACATACATACAGACGGACAGACAGCAACGTAGCAAAGTGCCACTTAACCAATCAGACAGACAGACAGACAGACAGACAGACAGACATAAGTGGTAGTTAACGATCTCTTTTCAATTATGGTTTCAAGGATTCCTCAGCGGCTGACGTGAAGCTAATCGGTCTGTCATTAGTGGACATCTTTCTGTCGTCGCCATTGAAGGTCCAGGTGACGTAAATACTTCCAATCAGCACGGGTGGGTGGCCGGGCGGTGTGTGAGGCAAGACGCGGCGTGGCGCTGTGAGTGTGAGGGGGAAATGAGCTGAGCTGTTACGGTGAGGAGAATGATTCATGATTCTGCCTTGACTGTCATTGACTTTTTGTATTTTATTTAAGTTGTTGGGAAAGTAAAAATTCACTGAGGATTAATTTTATTCTATTTTACTTTTTTTTTTTCTTAAGACGACTCATCTTGATATAAGCGTAATTATTTAATGTTATTAGTAACGTTTTTATTATCATCATTGGTATTTGGATTGCAGAGAGTATCAGCAACATCGTCACTGTGTACATAACATTTGAGAAGGACAACGGAAGTTCACACTGTACAGTAAAGGCAAAACTAATCAGTGTTAATCATTTTGTTGCAGGAGGAAGTCCGAGTGGAAATTCCTAAATGAATAAATTCAAACATGGGAGTAATTAACAATTTTTTCTATGCAATTCTCGCAGGAAAACAAAATAATAAAAATAACAGCCAATAGAATTTACAGAAAACATCCATCAGTTTATTAACGAAAAATGACAGACTGTTCCAAAAGAGTCACTGATCCACGCCGTGATTTGCCCTTGAAAATGTAGACAATGGGAAACTGTCTCTGCTTACACCAGGACTGTCCGTAAAGAGAAATATTTAACAGACATTATAGAAAATCGCGTCATTAATGCTGAATTCAGTGGCGTATGATGCTAAACAGGTCACATAAGTAAAGTAAAGGTAAGCTTTATAACAAACGGATAACTGGAAGTGTTTATACGAGGTCAGACGGAGAAGAAAGGTAAAGATTGCGTGGAGTCAGTCAGTGAAGCAGTTAGGGGGATGACCTGGCGACAATGACACTCTTGGCTAAAGGTAGGAGGGCATGGCCAGGATTCAGGAGAGCCTTTTGAATGAAGTCAGAGTGACGAGCAGAAACGTTTCAGAATATGGATGTAAATCTGATGGTCTGCGGCTCCTCAGTTTGAACTTGCTCCAGCCACCGCCACTGTGCAGACTCGTCAGCCTTCTGGCCATGGACGAGCCCACCATCAGCCATGGATCGATTGTGTACTCAAAACACACACACACACACACACACACACACACACACACACACACACACACACACACACACACACACACACACACACACACACACACACACACACGTAACACACCATGACGTAAATGCTAACGGTGTGTGTGTGTGTGTGTGTGTGTGTGTGTGTGTGTATTTCTGAACCATGTCTTGTTTGTCTGATGTATGTTCTCGTAATCCTATATTTTTGCTGTGTTTTACAATGGTCGTACATGCAATTAAGTTTTTTTTTTTTTTTTTTTTGACAATAAAAAAATACGTTTTTCTTTTCTTTTTGCAATCTTAGTTTAGTTTGCCAAGAAGCACAAAAAGTGAGAATATGAGCGTAATTTTGTCTTCCTTAAATTACAGAGTCATTTTAGAGGCTGTAATACAAAAACAGATGTGTAAAAGTTGTAGGAGAAAAGGTTAAACTGATCCTTTGAACAAATTAAGTAAAGCCGTGATTCATCTGAGTCTTGTTTAGTCGAGTGTCCCATACCTGATTTTCCTTCCCGAGTCAATGGCTGCTACCTGGACTGGCCCGGTTGTTTCCTCTTGCCTCGTTTTCATTGCTCTCCTATCTCATGTTCTTCATTCTTCCCTTCATTCCAAGTTCTCTTCACTTTCTTTGTTTCCTCTTCATTACTAAGACACCAATAACTCATCGTCTCATTCTAAGTTCTCTTCACTTTCCTACTTTCCTTTTCTTTTTCACTTTCATTCTGAGTTCTCCTTACTTTCTTCTTTTGTCCTTCATTTCTTTAAGACACCAAATATTCATAATTTTTCTTTGTTCTTTTAACTTTCTGGCTTTTCCTCTTCATTTCCTAAGATCAATACACACTCAGCATTTTCTTTCATCTGTATACACTTCTATCCCTCGCTATTATTTCCCTGCCTCACTATTTTCAGTCTCTCTATTCATATCCCCAATTAAACTACACTCGACCTACCCTCAATTAAGTTCTTGGATCTTCTTTTTATTTTATTTCTTCTAACTAGAGCTCCTAGGTCTTCCTCGGTGACACTTCTCCGTAGCATCTTTGTTTAGTTTTTTTAGTTTTCTTGTATTTTCTCTTCTTCTTTGTTGACGGTGTTCTACAAGGTGAGCGAAGGTAAGAGAAAAAACTCTCTCCCTTCTTCTTCCCTCCTCTTCACATTCTTCCCTCTTCCAACTCTCTCCCCCTTTTGTACTTTTGACTATTTTATCCTTTTCTACCCTTTATTCTTTTCTTTCGATGCTGTGCCCAATCCCTTCTCTTCCTTCCTTCCTTCCTTCCTTGTGTTTTCTTCACATTTTTTCCTTTCCTTTTCTATCTTCTACCTTTTATTTTGTTTCTGTTTCCATTCCTTCTCTCCCATTCTTTCTAGCTACAATTACTTTAATTTAATTTCTCTTTTCTTTCCTATGTTTTACTTTCTTCTTTCGGTATTGTTCCCATTTCTTTCTCCTATCCATCCTTGCTTCTGTTTCCTTGCCATTTCTCGTTCCTTTTCTATTCCTTACCTTTTTTTTATTCTTTCGATACTGTTTTCACTTTTTTCTCTCCCATCATTCCTTGTTTTTGTTTAATTTTCTTTCTTTCCCTTCCTTATGTACCTTTTATTCATCTCTTTTGATATTGTTTCTACTCTTTCCCTGCCATCTTCCCCTTCGTTCGTTTGCTTCCCTTTCCCTCCCTCCCTTATGTCACCGCACGTTGGTCCTCTCTCCCCTCATTCACAGCCGCCTTGTCCGTCAGGTGAAAGAAAAATCTTGAGTTGGGTTTAGAGTAATTTTTACCTCGGTTTGATTTTGTTAAAGGGGTCACGAGTAAATATTTGAACGTCCTGATTGGCTGAGGTCGTTTGTGTGACGATTGGACCAAAGCAAATGGATGGTAGCAGCAAAAGTAGCCCTTGAATTGGAGGCTTGCAGCGCCCCTCTCTCCTTCTCCCTCTCTTTCTCTCCTTCTCGTCCTGATCGACAAAAAAATCCGAGTGGGGATAAAAAAAAATGTTCCGCTTGATTGCCCGAGAGAGATTGGGTTAGATCGGCGAGGCTTTGCGTGTTTGGACAAAGATTAATTATTTATGTTAATGAAATGCAAATTACTCACGAGATATATCATGAGCCTCAAAGCGGGAACAATATGAAATTGTTTGCCATTTATTTTGTTAGTGAATTTCATTGCAGCGCGTTGATCGGTAGGCGGCCGAATGGATGGGTGGTTGGGTGGCTGGGTGGCTGGATGGCGAGGACTGATCCGGTCATAGAGAACGAAGAGGAACTGATATGAAAGAGGACTAGAAAAAAAAAAAGTTAGTGACAATTACTGAATACACATAACTCTTTATATATAATGTGATAATAACAAGCCAGCGTATTACTGAGTATACTTCACGCACAGTACATGGCTGCCAGGAAGGAAGAAAATACAGAAATGCCGTCGTGGAAAATAATCTCCTGAAATAAGGCGGAGAAAAAAAAAAAAAAAAAAGGGTGTACGAAAGCGGCTGTGATTACCTTGAGTGTGTGAGGCCAAGTGGAAGGCGACTCGACTTCCGGCGGGGCGGGACTTCTCTTTTATTCAACGCTGCATTACCTGACCCCTTCCCCCTTTCCCCCCATCTCCTCCCATCATCTTCACTCTGGACCCTTCTCATCCTCTCCTCCCACAACACTAAGACACTCTTGAACTCATCTAAATCATCCTGAAATGACGTATGTGTCTTTTACTGATAGAGTTTGCGAGTGATGCTTCTTTCCCCTCACCCAGCATGTGTTGTGCCTTGTAATGATCACCTCTATTGTCTCGCATGCACATACCAGACTGAAGGAGAAGGAATGAGAAAGATGAAAAGAGAAGTGGTAGTAGGAGTAGGAGGAGGAGATAGTGGGTGGTGGAGGAGGAGGAGGGGTAGAGGAAAGAAGAAAGGAAAAAGGTGAGGAGGAGCAGGAGAAGGAGGGGAAGGAAGAGGAGGTGCAGAAGCCGTAAAAATCCAGTCAGATATCCGGACTGAGACAGGGAGAAGAAGGTATATTCTGCTCGGACATTTTAGGGCGAGGAAGGTGAAGAAGGAAGAGACGGGAGGGAGGGTAGAGCGGAGAAGCAGCAGAGGAGGAGGGTAGTGGAGAGGCCGAGTAGGAAGGGGAGGGAGGGGAGGATATTGGGGAGAAGAGAGGTAGTGGGGGGAGGTATTGAAGCCCAGTAGAGCGTTAGAGGTTTGTTGGGGTGAGTGCCGTTCTTGTGAAGGAATGTGGGGGGAGGGAGAACGCAGGAGAGAGGATTGGAGTGGGGGAGGAAGCAAGGAGCGAAGGAGGGAGGTACTCTTAGTGGCAGGAACACACGAAGATGCTGGAAAGGTAAGTTAGAGAAAGGGAAGAAGAGAAGATACTAAAATACTGCATGTATAAGTGGGCGGGGGAGAGAGAATGAGCTGTAGTGATGCGTTGGGACACGAGGAACACAAGGAAAGGGTGAAGGATGATAGGTGACTGGTATGCTTAAAGGAACGGGTGTGTGACAAGTGCCTGAGTGTTGAAAGTGAGAATCAAGAGCGCAAAACGACAATAACATACTTGATTCACGTTCATGTATTTACCAAAACACTTTACCTTGTTATGCTGACACCTCTGAATAGCATTATGTACGAATATATCTTTTCTCCTCCGTCTTCCTCTTCTTTCTCCTCGTCTTCCGTCCTCTCCTCCTTGTCTTCCACCTCCTTTTCCCTGATGGACAACTGCAGTGTTATTTAGTGTCTTGCAGTGAATTTAACAGCCTAGTCTCTTCCTCCCGCCGCTTTGGGTAATGTAATAGTGCCGTTCTCGTGACCCGCAGACGGCGCAGGCGTGGTGGGCGCGTCCCGGCGGGTTGCGCCTGTTTGTCTACCTCTTGTTTGCATCTCTTCGGGTAAGACTTACGTCCTGTTTACCTCTGAAGCATAATAGAGAGCTGCAGGGAGACGAGGATTCATTGCAGCAGAGAGAGAGAGAGAGAGAGAGAGAGAAGAGATACTGCATGAGTCAGGAGTAGTATAAATATAAAAACAAGGAAGAGGAGAGAAAAGTAGTCAGAAGTGGAATGATGTTTTGTGCATCAGGAAAAGAATGAAGGAGAGGAGTGAGAGAAATAAGGAGACTGTGTTATAGATATGGGGGAGGAGTGCGTGTCAGGATGTTTGTTGGTCAATGAGTCGAGAGAGAGAGAGAGAGAGAGAGAGAGAGAGAGAGAGAGAGAGAGAGAGAGAGAGAGAGAGAGAGAGAGAGAGAGAGAGAGAGAGAGAGAGAGAGAGAGAGAGAGAGAGAAATCCTATCCTAACTTAACCTAACCTACCTAAGCTAATCTAACATAACCTATCCTAACTTAACCTGACCTATCATAAGCTCATCTAAGCTAACCTAACCTAACCCTACCCTGCCCTACCCTACCCTACCCTACCCTACCCTAACCTATAACGCTCTAGTCTGGCTCATTTAGGCAGCCCCACGCCGCCACGCAGCCCGCGCCGCACTCCCCCGCCGCCGGGGTGCAAAGTGGCCATATATATTAAACGATATCTCGCCGTATTTCAAGGTCGCAAATGATAACTGTGAATAAATATTTTAAATGGTCACGAGCGATGTTGCGAATATAATTGAATAAACGGGAGATAGCGTCGTATAAATGTTCTTAATTTGAAAAATGTTTTATTTCCCAAAAATGTTCTCTGTTTCAGCTGTGCGTGAGTGCGGGCGAGAGGCGGGACAGGTGGAGGGGAGAGCATCGCGGCGCGGAGGTTAATGTTCAGCAGTATTCGCGGGAAAGTGTCTCAAAGACTGAGAGTGGCCGCCGCGCCCCTGCGTTGCTGCCGCTGTGCACGCGACGGCCGCTCTTGGTGTCTTTTTAGCGAGGCATTGACCACTGAAAGGTTCCGAGACGCCTCTAAGGTGCATCGGCATTATAGGAACACAACCGCATCATTGGTGTGGGTGACCGTCCACACGCCTCGCCCTTGTCACCAGGTACGACTCCCAGCGACTCAGGTAAATGCAGCTTTTGTTTATGTAAATCTTCTTTTCCTCAGCTTGTGTCTTGTTTCTCTACGGCGTGGCTGTTTTAGGTGAGCCTTCTTCATGTTGTTCTGTTGTATGTTTCTGCATCGTCTTATGCTATTTGCCTAAATATTGATCATTAAAAATACTCCTAATATGTAATGTTTTTTCGTAATTTTCAAGAACATAATTTCAGGAGTATATGAATGTATTGCAAAGACCAGTTATGGAATGCTTTATGTAATACCTGAAAGAAATAAAATCCAGTAGTTGAAATTAATTTGTAAGAATTAGAAAAAAAAGCGACAAAACAAAATACAAGCCAGTAATTGCTGCGGAAAATCACCTTTGGTCAACTATAAACGTCTATTATAAACGTGCTTACCAACTAATGACACTCCAGAGATGAATATATTTTCAGTTTTCATTTCTCACTTCTCATCTTCTCATCCACACACCCAACGCTGCCAGGGTAACGTGTTTATCAGCGGCAGCTTTCCAACAGTCTTCTCCACACGTTTCCTTCCTCGTAAGTCGTTTCGGTGTTCAAGGCATCAATTTACGCGAGCTACAGTTCCTTAGGAGAGAGCGACGAGACAGCGGGCAGAGCTTGGAACTCGCTTGTAGACATCCCGAGCTTCATTCTGGGAAGGTTCTAAGCGAGATGAGCGGCTCACCTCGCCGCACTCAAGGGAAATCGCGGCACTACTGAACTGGCTGCGAAGAACCGCCTATCTTTGAGGACAGTTTGTCTCCATTATTCTCTCCTCTCCTCCCTGTAAGTGTGTCCTTTCCGCTAAGCTATTCACGTCTCTTTGTACGGAGGCGAGGCACGAGCGCGAGAACCATTTGGCTATTAGGTGTGAATCAGCGGGAATAACGGAGTGAGTGGTGCATCACGCCGGGCAGGGAGTGATTGCACTGGCGGCGAGTCTGGCAGGGGGTTGATTTAGCGCAGGTGTGTTGATTGTGGTCTTCGTGCACTGATGTGTCTCCCTGTATACTTGTACGTGTGCTTGTGTGTTTCTGTCTTTAGTTATATTAGCGTTTGTTTACTCCTGTTTTTTTTATTTTATTTTTTTTTATTTACTTCATTTAAAAATCTGTTGAATATTGACTGGTTCGGTTTACTTATATTTACTTGTATTTGTATTTTATTCACTTCATTAGAAAATAAGTATAAATAGACTTGACTTACGTTTATTTACGTCTATTTACATTCGATCTGCTTCATTAAAAAGCTCATTAACTATGGACTGATTTGATTTACTTCTATTTACTTCCGTTCACTTTAAAAATCCACTCAACATCGACTGATCCATAAGTAATGTGTGTGATTTTAGTCTTCGCTTCTCTGTTAGAGTCATAGCGAAGACTGAGGATTCATATCGAGCATTCTTTTCGGCGGCCTCCCCTTTCTTTGCATATAACATGACCCGTGTGTCGAGTGTCGTGGAGCTAAGGGGACTGGAAGAGAGGTGAGGGGAGATAACACCTCTGCATTGCTATTGATTGGTCTGCCTATTAGCTTGCGTTATTCACTGCATTGTTTATGTCACTCCCTCCACTGTAATATTCTCATAAGCTTGGTCGTCTCTTTATTTTTTACCTTTTTTTTCAACACCCTAAACTAATATGTCTTTCGTCCCTTCATTGTTCTTGATTGATCTCCCTATTAGCTTGCGTTATCCACTGCACCGTGTATATCCATCCATTCATCCACTGTAGTATTCTCGTAAGAAAATATGCTTGGTCGCCTCTCTTTCTGCTTATCCATTTTACCCACACGCTAATCTGTTGTGTCTGTCTGTCATGCTATTTTCCGCTAGTCGAGGTCTTGTAACGTTCTTTCTATCTTCTGTCATTTTGTTATTTTTTTCACAAGATATTTAGGACAACAGACCGTGTATATTATCAAAAGACAGGTTCTGAAATATGCCCAAGGAAAATCTGCACAGTGTTGACCTTTATGTTATTCTCTGTCACAGGTTTTAACTCTTTCATTATCTCGACTTCAGTTTGATTTTATTCTGAATACCGAATGGTGTGAAATATAAAGAGATATCCATCGTAATGAGAGTGTTAAGAATCGCCTTCAATTATTCATCCATTGTTATTATAAATTTATGTTCTTTCTCCACCAAAGTTCACGTTTTAACCTTTTTAGTATCGCAACACCGTTTTAATTATTAATTGTACCATTAGGAGATTGTGTCAGATTTAAGATGATAATATCTGTCGTACTGAAGGGGCTAAAATCTCCATTCATTCATCCACTCCTATTACGAATTTAATTACTCCTTTCTGAATAATAATAGCTAGAAATCCTGGGAAATTGTCTCAAGCACTGAAAGGGTTAAGTATTGAAAAATGCACGTCAGGAAAAGGGAAACTGGAAGATGGCGTTCCTTGTCACTCGTCAAATATTACTCCTGAAGACGTCCTTCGTATTCCTCCCGGCCCGAGCAGCAGTGGCCTGTGAGGGGTTGTGCCTGCCTTCCTGTCACGCCTTATTGCCCCGCCACCTGACAAGATCACTCCCATTGCTATAGAACCCCGCACATGTCTGAAATATTGCCAATGTAGGTACTGTGATGACCGAATGGGCGACATGTTGGTATATTAGCAGGTGATTAGGTTAGGTCAAGTTAGGTGCATCTTTAAAGGTCGTTAAATTCAGAGATTATAAGAGGGATACAGTTGTGATCTAGTCGAGTAAGTTCCATATTTCATCTGTGTTTAGTATTTTTCTTTTTAGTTTGTCTCTTGGTTTGTTTTTGTAAGGAGACTGTCGGCAGGTCAGTGGACTTGTGAGCATTTTCCTTCAAATTTAAGTCTTGGTCTGTTATATAAGGAGATTCAACAGATCAGAGGACTTATTAATATCTTTTCTTAATCATAAGTCTTTTGGGGTGTTTTGTAAGGAGACTGTCAGCAGATCAGTGGACTTGAGAATGAGTGAAGAGGCAAAATATAGAGGAAGTGAACTCAGGTTACTCGACTTCTGACCGTGAATGTATTATTATAATTGGCTGAACTTTAAAGTGTTTATAAGCGTAGGGGATTGTTTCTTTCAACCTGCAAGTCTTTACCATGTATTTAAGAGATACAGTACAGTCTTATTATACATTTTTCAATACAATCACTCGCATAACAATATTCTCTGATAATGATATACCTTCATCTTGAGCTGCAGCAATCTTAAGTCATATTAACTGCTATGATTGGCTTTATTATTTTCCTGACTAGTTATTGGCAATGTACGCATGAAGTGTTGAAAGAGAGTGCACTGTTACTTGCTCTGTTTCACGTTCATGCAATCCTCAGCACGGTGATCCACGTAACCTTTGATGCATTTCATGACGCCACGCCTTTCACAGTGTTGAAACGCATTGGTAACTGTTAAAGCTATATTCCCTGTTCCTCAACCACATACGTTTCCAGTTTGATATGTTTTTCTCCTGTTGTAGCGTTCACGTAATTGTATTTTTTTTCTCGGTATGTAGATTGGAAAGTAAGAAAAAGAGGTAATTGTTAAAGCATTATCCCTCAACCACACGTGTTTTCATTTTGACGTCTGTTTCTCGTGTATTATCCTGTCATGTGATGTTAATGTACTTTTCCTCGTTATGTATATCAGAAGGTGACCAAAAGAAGTTATATAGTTTTGTATATGTAAGGGACTGTGGCAAAGGACTTCAGAAAAAAAAATAGATAAAAGAAATGAAAGAAAAAAGAAAACTCGACTACTGCTCCAGAAAAAGTCAAGTAGAAGTAGTATTCAAGCGGAAAGGTCAGTTTAGCTTGGGAATTGCCCTTAAAACTTGAAATAGTCACTTATACATTGCAATAATAAGTGTGGAATACAGTTGGAGTTAGCTGGAGTCTCAAAATATCTTATGGCCCGGCTTTTTCTGCACCAGTGAGGTAGGTCAGGACTCGTAGCTACCGGGAACCTGTTCATGATAACCACGCGCTGACTGCTTCGTCAATAGCTCTGCATTCAGTGTTGGCCCGGAAAATGCCAGTGCGCGTAATATAAAGCTGTTGTGTGCTGTGAAATATGATTCATGACGTGTTGGCGTGCAGAGTGTTCCCTGTAAATATACGAGTATAAAATAGCCATTCCTGGGAAGTTTACCCAATTAGTTTACATAAAGTGGAGTGAATTTAATGAGTTGGCGGCTTGGCGGGGACTTAGCGGCCTTGTGGCGTGATACACGGCACACTATTTTTGGGTGCGTAACGTGCGTCTATTTTGTATGGACTGGGGCGACGGAATCCGAGGGAGAGGTTGTCAGCTCTTGCCCGACACCAAACACCAGTTCTCGCTTAAAATTTCTATCGCGACAATACACAAATATTTTCGCGCCGTGCTGCTCTGAATCTTTAACGAGGTACGTGGTCGAGGTAACACCTATGGTAACCCTTCAGTGTAAATCCTAACACAAATCAAATCCGTCCCACGAAGATTCCGATATGAAGATTTCAACTAAAACCACAAATATTTCCGGCCCGTGCAGCTGTGAATCTTGACTTACCTGATCACAGTAACATCCATGGTAGCTCCTCTGTGTAAATCCGCCACAAACATATCCTACCCACGAAGATTCATACGTGAGTATATTCCTCATGGGTGGAAGACTCGAGGATGGAAAAATATCTTGTGGGAAATTTATGAAAAACGATAACACTCGTGTAACGCTTCTATGTAAATTCGACACAAATAAAATCCAAGATTCCTCCTAGAAAAATTTCACCCATTACAACTTCCCCAAGACGAATTTACCGAAACTAGAGTAATTTAACGTAACCTAACCGAACTCAACTCAACTCAGCTCAACTCAACCCGGTGATTTTATGAATACAATACCTTACACTACCATGTCTGACTCCCTACTCCACCGTCAGCAACCAGAAAAAAAAATAAATAAATAAAAAAAAAAAAATAACGTATCAGAAGGGCTTGGAAAGCGTTCCCGGGCGCTGAGCATCCAAGAATGAAAGGAGGAAGTATATACTTATAGTAGCGGTAAATTTAAGCTTATTACTTCCATCGTGAATGAAATATGTCGCGGGGGAAAGAAGTCTCGCCGTCTCCTCAAAACAAGTCTCCTTTGTCTACATGTTTTTTTTTTTTATTATTTCTGGGTGAGAAGCTTGTCAACTTCACGTCCGTAAGCTCCAGTTTTTGTAGGTGCAGATTTTACTCAGAAGGAAATAAAAAGTACTGAGAAGAGAGAGAGAGAGAGAGAGAGAGAGAGAGAGAGAGAGAGAGAGAGAGAGAGAGAGAGAGAGAGAGAGAGGGGTGGGGGAGGGCAGAGAATGGTGTGATAACGATAAGAAAAGAAGGATCCAGGAAGAATATCGCAGTGGAGGAAGTCGGTAATGTAAAATAAAGCATGAATATCTTACCGGGGGAAGGAAGAGGAAGTTTGCAGCTGAGGTGCCTTGAGTTCCGATTGAGGCCAGGCGGAGTCACAGGCGGGCCGGGTGACAGTAAGGGGACGAGACGAGAGGACCGCTCACGTGCGTATTTGTCTTCATGAGGCGCTGTTAATGGGGAGGGACTAGTTATGTGTTACTTCTTGATGGGGAGAGCATTGACGGACGCTGACTGATGGCTGTAATGAAGGAGGGAGAGAAGGAGGATGATGGGAGAGTTTTGTCATACCGGAGAGGACTGTGAAGACCGGTACTGGGGAGGTGGATTGGATAAGGAAGTTGTGACGAGTATGATGACTTTTTATCTCTGGTCTATAGCACAGGTGGGCAATCCCGCTGCAGCTCTTCTATTTGAGGGTTTAAGCTGTCGTCGTCTTCTTTTCTTAGAGGCATAGATGGTGGCCCAGGCAGGATTTTAGAATGACGGCCTTGCAGAAGCTCATACTGATGCAATACTCGGAGAGGGTCGGTGTGTTCCTAGGTGTTCTTCGGCCACGCGGCGATAGTTGATATATGGATATGTTTTGCCCTGACTCGAACTCAGCTCACACAAATCACCACGTCTGAACGCTGACCACTCGACTCTAAGTAAAGGTGCTATTGAATATAAAAATAGAGGGAGAGAATGGATTATGTTTTGTGTTCAATCATATGTAAAGGAAACTGGTTTAGGATTACAAAGTCGTGTCGAAATACAATCACTTAACTATTGCTCACCCAAAAAAGTTAGAGAGATGTGTTGGCTGATTTAGCTTCAGAAGTGTCTCGACTCCTCTGAAATAGTCCATGTCATGGGAAGATGAGATGGAAACGCAGGATAATGCAATGTGTTGCAGAGTATTTGCAGGGGAGGTCGTGCTAAATAGGTGGGGGACCTGCACTGCGGAACATGTGAGGCCGGGGTTGCTTTAGGTGGGTAGGCCAACAAGGTGACAACTCTGTAGGACCGCCGCAGACTGTTATTAAAGGCGGTGAGGCTGAGGGGTGGCAAAGGCGTTTCACAAGTCAATTATAACTTGGGTGAGCCGCGCCCCGCCAACCCGCCTGGCGCCGCGTACTTAGCCGGCTGCTGTTGGCTTTTGTGTGGCGGAAATTATCGAAGTGGATCCAGTAAACTCGGAAGAAAACAATGTGTTGGCGAAGCTTGGGACAGAAAGACGTTGTGGAAAGGGCGCCCTGCGAAAAATGCAGATTGGTGTGGTAAAGTTAACCTTGTACTGGATTTTTTCTTAATTTCACCAAAGATCTGTCATGATTGTAGTAATATACCTCGAATTCTTCTTCGTACGGTTTATTGAACTGCATGGAATTTATTTCCTATTTGTTTTTCGTTCCTTTTTTTCTTCACCCAGTATTTATTTTCTCGCGGATTTTTTACGGGTAAACAGAAAAATGTACAACTAGTGCCGCGGGACTGAGTGTAAAGAAAAAAAACTAAAAAAAAAAAAAATGAAAATTATGAGCATGAATATTTTTTTTTTATTGGAAGTGTCGAAGACTTAAAAAAGAAAAACTAGAAAAAAAAAGTCTCCCAATTAATACTTTAAATTTAGGACCCCATAAATTCAGGCATGAAGGTGATGTAAGAAGTGAGTGAGGGGGACAGATACATACGAGCAGCAGGCGTTGTGAAGCAGTACCACATGACGGGCGGGGCAGGCACGCGGCTGTCTACACTAGCCTCAGTAATAAGTTCTTTGAGGCAACAGTGAAGATGGAAGGATATACTATTGTACAGCGAAATATTAGAAAGCAGTCGATGGAAAGAGAAAGAAAAAAGAGAGGAATATTTAAGGTTCAATAACGCGTTCTCTGAGGTAACAAGGGTGCAAGATGGAAAGTGTATTATTGTGCAGTGAAATATTAAGAAACAGCCGACGAAAACAGAAAACAAGTAATGTTCAAGGTTTAAGTTCTGGGAGGAAGGTGGAAGGTTACATCATTGCATAGTGATGAAAAGAGAAAATTTACGTTTTTTTTTTCTTTACTTCCAAGTGGGTACTGGTTCCACTGACGAAAACCTTCTTTTATATGTATATTTGTTTTTTTTAATAGTTCTCCCTTCCAGTAGGTTGAGAGTAGTTTTTTTCTCTTTCACCACTTTATTTTCCTATTTTTACCCGCAGTTTTCCTCCTAACCTTTGCATGATCAGATATTTACCATTACTTTAAAAAATTTCACCATTTCCTCCAGAATTCCTGTCCCTTTCACTTCACATTCTCCAGTATTTAGTCACTATCATTCCCCTTTGAACTCTATCTCCCTCTCACTCCCTCCCCTCGTGCTCCCTCAGCCGGATGCCGCCGCACCGCCACCAACACCTCCAGACCGAGACACTTGGCGCGGCCCAGGGTGGAGGCGCGTCGAGTAACGCCTAACACCTGGTTAAGCTCCTTAAGGCCCTCATTAGCATACTCCCGATCCTCTTACCTTTCCCTCCGCGGCCCCCCTCCCTTCCGCTCCCTGCCACCCTGCCACACTCTCTCTCTCTCTCTCTCTCTCTCTCTCTCTCTCTCTCTCTCTCTCTCTCTCTCTCTCAAATATACTAAACAATTTATTATGCCAGTTCTTAAGGAAATAGAACCTTATAGCAAATTATAAGGTTAATAAGCACTCATTATTGACTCGAATATATTTGGTATCACCTTAAATATAGAAAATAGGATAAATGTAAATATAAACCAGAAAAGAACAAGCCTAAGTAAAAAAAATACGAATAGGAGGTAACAGCAACCTCTCTGAAGGGGACACACACACACACACACACACACACACACACACACACACACACACACACACACACACACACACAATCAAATATATTCCAGGTTATTAAAAAAAATAAATAATGTGCTTCCCTAACTCTTCCCTCTTTAATAAACTCACCGAATTAACTACCTGTTGGCATTCCTTAAACTGATTAATCCCCACCAATGGCTGAAAGATGTACGTACACTCGCCAGGCTAAAATTAACGAAGGCCAAGATACCGTCGCCTACATTCCAGTGAGTCATTGCATCGACATGAGTGTTTCAGCGCTGGGTGGTGTGGTAGGAGATATTGGCACCGTGATGTTCGTAGGCTGGGCTGTGCAGGGCTGGCCTGTGCTGGTGGTGGTGGTGGTGGTGGTGCTGGTACCTACGCTGCCGCCTCCCCGTATGGTTAGTCTAAATATAGCCCGTATCTCCTCTAAGCTAATTTAAGCGTTGCTGGTATCATTTTTTTTTTTTTTTAATAAGGCTATGTAAGGCTCCCTCTTCTTCTCCTCCTCCTCCGTCTCCTTTACTGACTACTACTACTACTACTACTACTACTACTACTACTACTACTACTACTACTACTACTACTACTACTACTACTACTACATCGTGTTCAGATATTCCATCTTTTTCAGAATAACAAAAACAAAGCATAATTTTCCTTAATGTCTTTCTCTTTTTATCTGTACCAAAAAAAAAAAAGACTGGTTTTTGTAATGGTTCTTTTAAGCTTTTCTCTACTTTTCTTTTACAGTTGATTACATACAGTATTTCAATTCTCTCCCTCCTCTTTCTAGTACTTGAGCGTGTGTGTCTGTTATCATCGTTCAATAAGTTTAGATTTTTCATCATTCTCTTTCTCAATGATTTCGTTCTCTTCATTCTTGCCTTTATCGCCTTCTTCCTTACTTTCTTAACGTTTCCCCCTCTTCCTCCTCCTCCTCCTCTTCCTTTTTTTATCTTTCCCTTCTCGCCTCACTCTTCTCGTCTGATCCTCTTCGTCTTCACACTCCTCCTCCTCCTCCTCCTCCTCCTCCTCCTCCTCCTCCTCCTCCTCCTCCTCCTCCTCCTCTTCCTCCCGCCCCCCTTACACGCAGTATTTACACGGGTCCCCGCAGGTAAGAAAGTAGACTTGGCTCGTGAAGGCAGCAAGTCTACGATAAATATGCTTCCCCTCCGGACCACAGAGAGGGAAGGGGGAAGGGTAGGGAAGGAGAGGGAAGGGGACCAACAGGAGGAGGAGAAGGAGGAGGAGCAAGGAGCAGCGCAGGAGTAAGGGTCGGGTAGAAGGAAGGGTGAGAAATATAGAATAAAATATTAACTCGAGGGAAGGAAAGATACGAAAAGTTTGGGGAGAAAGACAGGATTACGTTAAAAAGAAAGATAAAAAAGAAGTGCTTTGAAAAGTTTAGTGAGAGAGAGAGAGAGAGAGAGAGAGAGAGAGAGAGAGAGAGAGAGAGAGAGAGAGAGAGAGAGAGAGAGAGAGAGAGAGAGAGAGAGAGAGATTAAAACAGACACACAGACTGACAGAAACAGAGACAGACAGACAGACAGAGGCAGAGGCTGGGACTAGAAAGCCGAAGACAAACAGACAGACAATATGAACAGACAGACAGACAGACAAACAAACAGAGAGACGGGCGAGCTGACACACGGACATACACACAGTAACGTTTCACTAGAAAATGGTAATTGACACAAAATCCAAGTCAACTCATACGCTTCCCGAAAAAAAAAAATAAATAAATAAATAAATGAAAAAAAAAACAGCAGACTAATATTTTCAGAGTGGGACCTGCGCATCTTTTATTAAGTACGATTCGTTAGTACATTTTTACATCAATCTGAGAGTAAAAGGCAAAAGCGTCCCTGTAAGAGTCATTTTTCGCCTGGGTGCCGCGAGAGTGCCGCCCGTGTAGCCGCTGCCGCCGCGGGGATGCACCGGCTCGGGAGGCACGGAAGGATGTAAAAAAGAAAAATAGAAAAAAAAAATAACAAAGAAAGTGTCTAAACATTCCAATCAAGGTTTTTATCCTCCAAGAAAGTTAACTCGTTATTTCAAGGCCAGATAATTGACTAAATTTGTTCCTCTCTAAAGGGGGTGAATCTTTTTCCCTCTAAGCGACAGTGAGAAACCGTGTAGGGGTGAGACCAGGTGGCGGTGGCCGAGGGATGGGAGGGGACGAGCCGCGGCGTTGTGGACGGATGAACGTGTGGGACTGTGAGGTTTGGAAGGGCGACTTGGATTGGAAGGAACGGAGGTTGTTAAAAGATATTTGCTTAGTGAATATTGGTCGAGTAAACGTATGGCCCGGCTTCTCTCTTTCTCTTTCTCCCTTTTCCCCAAGACAACACGAGGAGTAATGGGGAAAGGAAAGTTCAGATGTTGGAAGAGATAAAAAATGTGTCGTTTTAATGTCACGTATAGCCAGTTACACATACCACTTACATACCCTTCAGAGTGACGCCAGGCAAGTGACTCGTGATAAAATGAAAAAAGGCTCGTGTTTCTTTTTTATCTGTGTTTATCCCCACTAGTACAAACATGCACATGAATCTCTGTCGCTGTGTCTCTTTTCCTCTCCCTCTCTCTCTCATCTCGCTCAATCCAGGATGCAGCTTTCCTTTGTGTCTCATAACTCACCTTTCAAAATTACTTTCTCTGCAGACATACCAACTCTCTTTACCCTTTTTGAAATTTCTCTCTCTCTCTCTCTCTCTCTCTCTCTCTCTCTCTCTCTCTCTCTCTCTCTCTCTCTCTCTCTCTCTCTCTCTCTCTCTCTCTCTCTCTCTCTCTCTCTCTCTCTCTCTCTCTCTCTCTCTATCGGGGCATCACCTGTCACATTAACAAGCAGACATTGGAAATCAGGGGGCCCATTTTTCGTCTTCCTGTCTTGTTTTTCCTTCCAGATATTCATGTTTCAGTTTTCTCCCGTATACCAAAACCATCATTCTTATTTTGCCTGAGAGTGTGCGTGGCGCCAGGAGAACGTAAGTGGCAGTATTAAATCATCTTTGTTTGGTAGTTCATAACATTGTAGTTCCATTAGCAGTTGCAGTAAACGTAATATTCAACAGATACTCTTGTGAAAATTCTGTCTCCATACAGCCACGGTTTTGCTCTCCTCCCTTTGTCTTTGTTCCCATAAAGAGACTGGTCAGATAGAGTTACAAGTCAAAAGCGGAAGAATGCCATCAGGTAGCACTATTTTAATTTACAGTATCATGATAATTCTTCGTAAAAAAGCAACATGGATCTTAAAGTTGGTATAAATATGTAAATTTGTCAGGGGCTTCAGATTGTATTATCTCGTTAAATTTCAGTCAATCCTTCTTTTTCCTTCCTTGTCGTTTCCGATTTAATCCACAATATATGCACTTATCTGGTTTTAATTTCCTTGTAGTACATCCAGTGATCGAGGGAAAAGGTTATCAGTCACATTTTTTTTTTCTTTTCTTTTCAGTTAATTCAGTTTGATGCATATTGGTGTGAATTAACCATCGACCAGTGAGTAATATCTAATAGTGCCTATGTGGAAGAAGGCTTGATAGGGTGGTGGTGGTGGTGGTTGCGTGTGTGTATGTGTGTGTCTGTAACTATGTCTGTCAGATCTTTCATATATTGCTTGTCTCGTATGTGATAGAACTGTCTTTGGCACTAACTTGAAAGACACCATTAACAAAATAAATAAATGAATAAAAATGAAAAAAAGTAAAGCTATCAAGTAATTCAAACCGTTTAGTACCAATAGCTTCCTCAGTAACAGGCGTCACACTGCCCTCACCCATCAAAACATAAAACATTTGCTTGGAAACAATTACACTACATTATAACGCTGATCGCTAATGCTGCTGGTTTTTCCCCTTTGTACCAGCACCTCAAACACTGCAATGAGTGAGCTTCAGTGCACTTTGTAATGATTAAAATTTACCCTGCCCTTCATTTCCCTAAGAGAGAGAGAGAGAGAGAGAGAGAGAGAGAGAGAGAGAGAGAGAGAGAGAGAGAGAGAGAGAGAGAGAGAGAGAGAGAGACTAACAGACAGACAAAAACAGAAGAGAAATTGTGTGTAAATGGATATAACAAACGAACGTGAAAAATTAAAACGAAAGTGCAGGAATGAACCAGAGAGAGAGAGAGAGAGAGAGAGAGAGAGAGAGAGAGAGAGAGAGAGAGAGAGAGAGAATGCTAGCTAGTCAAGTCACCATCCTCTCCCCTGTCAGTACATTCCGCAACTCTCCCCCGATCGTCACTTTTAAAGCTCACATTTTTTTTCTCCCATCACCAGTTAATTATTCCCATGTTGATAAAGTCACACGATGGCATTTGCTTTGTGCCGGAAGAAGCTGAATGCCAAGTGCGCTTTTTACATTTGCTTGGAGAGGAACAGGATGGGGAAGTGATGTAAGGAGACGTGGAAGGTAAGAAAGAAAAGGACGTATACTGTGAGAGACACTTCAGATTTCTTGCTATACTTTTTACGAACTGGCTCCTTCAATGGGATTCTTTTAATACCTTGTTTTGTTGCCATAGATCTTATTCCGTCAATACATGAAACGTCACGGAGAGTCAAGGAACGAGGAGGAAGAAGAGGAGATGGTAATGTAGGGATGGTGAATCAGTAAAAGACAAAAAGGGAAAGGATATGAAGGAAATTAAACATAAAAAATTATTGGAATCAAACGGAAGAAGAAAAGGAGATAGTAATGAAAAGATGGAGAATAGAAAAAAAATACAAAATAATGAAAGAATATGGAGGAAAAGAGAAGGAAAACGGAAGAAGGGACAGGTAGGAGAAACAACGATGTAAGAAGAGATGGGAGGAAGAATGAAAAGAAGGCACTATATTAGTGGAGAGTAAAAGAAGTGGGAAGAAGAGGCAGGAAGGGATGGAGAACAAGAAGAAAAGGACGAAAAGTGAAAGAATATGGAGGGAAAAGGAATAGGAAGGCCAGAGCAAGGGACTGATAAAGAGGTTGCAGGATACGAGGGAAATAGGAAAAAAAAAAAAAGCCTCGTTACACGTTTTTATTCAGGGCACACAAACGAGCCACTTTGGAGTCGCATGAATATTTTTTACCAGCATCGGATCACACGGATGGTGCACCCGATTATGTGCACCGGAATAGCAGGCTGGAGCTTAGTTCAAAGTCAAGCTGGTCGTCAGTCTTGGTGCTTAACAGTAAACTCGTACATCACGCACCACCTGCACCACTGGCCACCTCACAAGCCACGGTCACCTCACCACTCGACACACCTCGCCTTGCACTGTCAAAATTCAATATTAAGACACTTCAGTCGGTACAGTATTAAATTAAGGGAAGGTCTTACATTTGGCACACTAACACGAAATGCTTGAAATCAGGAAAGTTGACCAAAATATCGAAGTAATGACATAGGAACATGATGAAATAAGGGAAACTGAAGAAAATAAGGAAAGCTGCAATAAGCCATCAGCCCTACACGTGGAAGAAGTCCCTGTACGAGTATAAAGCATGCCTGCCTATTTTCATCTATCCTCCCATCCATAAATTTATCTAATCTTTTTAAAGCTCCCTAGTGACTCTTTTTTTCACTCAGAGAACCAAGTAACGCTTTCAGTCACTCGTACACTCGCTCACTCTGTCACTAATATAATACAGTAGGAAAGAATAGATAGACAAGTAAATGAATAAATAAATGGGTAACAACTTTGAATGTTTTGCATGGAATATTCCGGACACAATATTATCTACTTTGCTCGTAATTCTCTCAAGGGACAAAGGTTTTATAATAAGGAGATTATACATTTCCGGCAAATGGATGATGTTTCTAAATCTCATTTGTAACGTTTACTGTAACCCACGCCCGCTAAAAGAGATTAGGCGCCTAACGAACCTGCGTAATGCCATCGATTGTTCCTACTCTCATTATTTTATACGCCCCTGTATTTCAAAGTATCTGTTTCAACATCCTCTACTTACTGCGCCGCCTCTGCTAATTAAGGTCGCTCTTTTTATAGGTGTTAGTGTGTAAATGATAAATTGATTGATTGGCGTTCATATAGTGCTTTGTTTATTTGTTTATCTAAATGGGTTTTTATTTATTTATCTGTTTATTTGTTTACTTGTTCATTCATTCCGCTAATTTAGGTCGCTCTCTTCTGACTATCAGTAAGTCAACGGTACATTGACTAATCGTGTACTTTTTTTGTCTTATTGTGTATCTGAATGAATTTATATTTAATTTTATTGTTTTATTTATTCACTTGTCTATTGACTGATTGATTGATTTTTTTTTTCTTATTACACATCATGATTTAGTATTTCTCCTTCGTGAACCAAACCTCTTCATTATAAATGCTCTTTCACAACTCTTTATTGTTATTGTTTATTGCTATTATAATTAGATCGCATTAATTACCTCGCTCTGAAAATAATACAATAATGATAATACTCTCACCATGATTATACTTCCTTTATGCTTTTTTTTCTTTTTCTCGAACAAAACATACTTCCCTTCCAGATGCTCTTTATTATTGTCTATTATCAGTATTATATCCAAAGCGTCAATTTCCTCTCACCAAAGTAAATGCGAAACGGAAAAGTCTGCTGGTTAATGTAATGCCGTATTTTCCAACACATCCTTTTGTATCATGCAAATGAAATATTGTTTTCTGAGCGCCAGCTATAACACACACACACACACACACACACACACACACACACACACACACACACACACACACACACACACACACACACACACACACTCAACCAGATACACTCTTACACGAAGACAAACACCTAAACCAAAAGAAAAAAAAATAAAATAAAAAATAACCACCTTTAGCAATGAAACCGCTGAGGCAACACAACACTCAGGCAACACAGCACTACAATACACTATACAACACACACTCGCGCTCACCTCATCTGCTCTGAGAAAAGATAATTTCCCAAAGTAGACAACGAGCAGCGCGATCCTCCATCTGGGCGCCGCGGAGCACACCTCGAGTCTGTGAGGCATGACATTACTCGCACAGGGAATAAACACAAGGGTCGCCCCATTAATCACGTGCAGCTGTAAAACAACAGGCGTGCAATTTAACTTCTGTAAATCGCCAACCATCTCCGTGATCACTCTCAGGCAGTCACGTTCACGCTGGCCACACCTCCTCCTCCTCCTCCTCCTCCTCCTCCACCATCTTTTCTTTTTCCTCCTCCTCCTTCTCCTCCTCCTCTTCCACCTCTTTTCATCCTCTTACATACTCTTTCTTTCGTTTTTTTTAATTTTCTCCTCCTCATCCTTCTTTTCCTTCTTTCTCCACTTCATTTTTCTTTCTCCCCCTCTTCCGCCTCCTCTTTTAGTCTTCCTACATGCTCTGTTATTAGTATTTGAATTTTTGTCTAATTTCTCTTACTCCTCTTCGTTTTCTTCCTCCTCCTTTTCCTGCTCTTTTTTTTTTTTTACTGCCTTTTATCATTCTTTTACATATTTTCTTCCATTTTATACTTTGTTTTATTTATTTTTTTTCTAATTAATGTGTAGTTAGTTTCGGACCAAAATTTTCCGCACGTTTACTTTCTTTTTCCTCCTCCTTTTCCTCTTCCTCTTCATCTCCGCCTCCTCTTCTTTCTCATCCTGCACATTCTGTTTTTAGTCTGTGCTTCTATTTTTTTTTTTCTTCACATCATGCTTTGTTTTTTTTTTAGTTTGTTTAGTTTCAAATCATTTATAACAGTTTCCTCCTCTTCCTCCTCCTCCTCATCCTACTCCTCTTCCTCCTCTTCCTCTTCTTCCTCCTCCTTACTCTAGTTCTGATCTCTGCTTCTATGTGTCTCCAATTAACGTCTATTATATTTAGTTTTTAATTAGTTGTGTTCAGGAATCTGTCGCCTAGTTTCGTTTTCCTCCTCCTCCTCCTCTTATGTAGTCTATTATTGGCTTCTTCCTCTAGTGTTTCTGTAATTAAGATCTTGTTTTATCTCTAGTTACTATCATCTTTGTTCAGTTTCCTTCTCCTCCTCTTCCTCATCATCATCATCATCATCATCATCATTGTGCTCCTCGTCATTATTGGTTCTGTTTCTCTAAATATCTTCATCAACTCAATTCAGTTTCTGATCGTTGTTTAGTTTCCCATCCTCCTCCTCCTCCTCCTCCTCCTCCTCCTCCTCCTCCTCCTTTTACTCTTCATCTTTCTCCGTATTCTATTACTGGTCTTTTTTATTCTATGTTTATTCAGTACCTTACATTACCTCTCTATAGTTTCTTAAGACCTTTGTTCATTCATTTATTACTTATTTTCTCCTTCCACTTTATTTTCTGTCTCCATGTCATCTCTCTCTCTCACGTCTCTGCCTGTCGACAATTCCTTTCCTTGTGTTTCTCCTTACCTACGTAGTTGAGTTTTTCGCCGTGGTCGCATATCCCTCTAAGGTCTTCGCTTCCTTTCTTCACGTTTCCCACCCATTGGTTCCTCTACTGGTGCCATCTCTTTGTGTTCCATCCTTCCCGGCGCTGCTTGGAGGGAGTCGGGCTCTGTCGGCACACACACCACACCCCTCGCCTCCCTCGCCTTCCTTGCCTCCCTCCCACCCACCCTCGCCCCTTCATGACCTAATTGGCGGGACGCGGGACTGTCCACACGTCCGGCCCGTGTCCAAACAATCCACCCCGCTCTCCGGTGTCTCGACGAGTACACACACACACACACACACACACACACACACACACACACACACACACACACACACACACACACACACACACACAGAGTAACCTGTCAAAGTGGTACCGCCGGCAAGGAATCCATTTGTTTGATGATTTTTAAGTCCCTCACCGCTCCTCTGCCTCTCCCCATCCCCACCACCACCGCCGCCGCCGCCGCAGCCGCCGCCGCCTTACTGTACATCAGGTGCGAGAGAGCCTTGTTGTTTGGTCGAGTTGTATTTGTGTTTTAACTTCACCTTTTATTTCAGCGCGGCCTGAAGGTGTTCACTTATTGCAGCCTCTGGCTTTCTAAAGAGTTACACGTTGATTGTTTACTAGAACACATGCGCCACCTGTCGCCTTTCTATGTCAGGTGGATGCTCTGAAGGAAAAGTAAAGGTTATCATTGGCTGGTTATATAGTCTGACTTTTTATTCCGCTCTCTATAACTTTCAGTGATTGCTCTTTTTTTGCCACGTGGACGCTCTGAAGGAAAAGTAAAGGTCATCAGTCTACTTATATAGTCTGACTCTATTCCGCTTTCTATAAACTTTAGTGGTTGCTGTTTTTGTCACGTGGACGCTCTGAAGGAAAAATAATGATCATTCGCTGTTTACATAGTCTGACTCTCTATTTCACTTCCTATAACCTTCAGTGATTTTCCTTTTTTTTTTCGTCTGGATGCTCCGAAGGAAAACTAGAGATAATCAGTCGTTGGTTTTATCTTCTAACTATCTACTCTACCTTCTATATCCCTCAGTGGTTAATGCAGTGTTTGAAATTCGTGGAGTTGACATAGGAGGCATAATCATCGCTTTGTAAAATTTACTCGTTGCAAGAACAGATTATAAAACGGTGGGCGATGTTGTTTAAAGTATACCTCCCAGTGTTGTATTTGGCTTGTACGCAATTTATAGTGTATTATGTTGGTCCATATAAATAGATAAATATAAATCATGATATTCTGTGGTTAACATATTTACTTACGTACTTATTTACATGTCCGATGTCAGAGAGAGAGAGAAGCCAGAAATATATTAATTGTATTTGCTGCCTTTTTGTCGCTATGTGCACGAGAGAGAGAGAGAGAGAGAGAGAGAGAGAGAGAGAGAGAGAGAGAGAGAGAGAGAGAGAGAATGTGTATGTCCGCAACCTTGTTTTCACCTGGTATCCCTTTAAAGACCAGTTACCTGTAATTTTCTCACTGCGCCACTAACCTGAGGGAGACACGCACCGCACGCAGCCTCTGTTGTCGCCTGTGTTGCTCGCGTGTTGCTGTGGCCTGCTGTGTCCTGCCTCCGTCACTCCGGCCTTCACAATCGCTTGCTTCTGTGTTTCTCTGGTCACCATCTTGCATTACGGATGTTGGTGGTGAAGAGAACACAATTTGAGGAATGAATACTGAGAAGCCACTGCGAGACTTGTCAGGAATAAAGTGCTGATTTCTCCGCCCGTGTTCCTCTTCACTGTCCACCTCCAGTTTGTCACAGTGTTCTCAGTCTTGTGCTACCTTCATTTTATTTAGTTTTTCGTTCATTTACTTATCGCCCAACTTAATTCTCCTCCTCCTCCTCCTCCTCCTCCTCCTCCTCCTCCTCCTCCATGGTGTATTGTGCGAGTGTATTGTGTTTCGTTGTCATGTTCGCTTATAAAAAAAAGATATTACTGTTTTCGTTTTCTGTTTCGCTTGCATATACACAAAAGCAAACATACGAACATGTGTACATGATATATAGATGCATGCATATCGGTGTATATGCCTAACATTAATGCATACACAGACTGCAGAGAGAGAGAGAGAGAGAGAGAGAGAGAGAGAGAGAGAGAGAGAGAGAGAGAGAGAGAGAGAGAGAGAGAGAGAGAGAGAGAGAGAACATTAATGCATACACAGGCTGCAAAAGAGAGAGAAATTCTATAGATGAAACACTCTCTCTCTCTCTCTCTCTCTCTCTCTCTCTCTCTCTCTCTCTCTCTCTCTCTCTCTCTCTCTCTCTCTTGTTCGACTCTTGACCAGCAGGGGCACAGGAAACGCAGGTAACAGTGCAGGTGTTTATTCACAGAAGGTGTGAACAGAAGGCTGGAGGTAGGTGATCTCCCGGCGCCAGGCCGCGCACTTCAACTTAACACTTATGACTGAAGCCTAGCTCGTTCACTCATACACGTATTCATGCCTCACACAAGTCTCGCTCATTCACTCGTTCACACAACTAGCTAACAACCACACACCTCCCCCGAGACATAAGGAAGATTCCTTATCTTTGTTATGGCTACCGTAACACATGAAACAAAGTTACAATGATTGAAGTACAGAAACACGGTACATATACACAAAACAAACACAGCGTACAATGAACACGTACGACTAATCGTAGGTGCTACGGTGCCACCGCACCTGCAGTCGTCTCGGCTCCCTACGCTGTCGGCTGCTTCGACGCTCTGGTTGCTCTCGGCCACGGTGTACCCCGTTACCCTGATGCTCCGGGCTGCCGGGATGGTGGTGTTCCTCGTGACCCTGATGCTGAAGCGCTGCACCGCCATGAGCGGTGTGCTGCTCGACAGGAAGGGGAGCAAGAGGTCTGTGTGGGCGTAGGTGTCTTCTATTACGCCACATCACGCGACCGCTGCCCATCTTGATGAGGTAGTCTCTCCTTCGCCCAACAGCCACGATGACACCCAGGCGATCCCAGAGGCCTGTCGTGTGATCTTGAACGTCGACGTGGCCACCGAGGTGCAGGAGAGGAAGAGTACGGGCGGACGCGTCGTGGCGAAGTTTCGCTTTCTTCCTCAGTCGCTCTGCCTTGGCGTCGCACTCATCAGCAGCGCGCTGCCACTGCTGAGCGTATGAGCGATGATGAGCCGGGACACAGGACCTCATAGGATGACCGAAGAGGACTTGTGCTGGTGATCGCCCTTCCGCCCTCGGAGTGTTGCGCAGTTCCAGCAACCCGCGAGCGAACGCATCCTCGTCCAGGTGTCCCTGCTGTGTGGTCGTGAGGATCAGCTTCTTCACGGACTTGACCGCTGCCTCGGCGTGACCATTGGAGCGTGGATAATGAGGTGAAGATACACGATGCTCCACCCCCCATCGAGCCAGGAAGCGCCGTACCGATGAAGAAGTGAACTGCGGTCCACCGTCAGTCCTCAGGAGAACAGGCACGCCCGTGTCGGCGAACACACCCCGAAGGACACGAACGAGCTGATCAGCCGATGCTGGACGTGAGCATGCAGACACGTGAGGCCACCCAGACAAGCGATCTACATACACGAGGTATGTACGGCCTGCTGCGTGGAAGTAGTCTGCAGAAACTGACTCAAACACCCTGCTGGGTGTGTCCGTGTCCTGCCAGAGAGGTTCGTTGGCTTGGCTTGGTAGGAGTGGACGGCATAGTGAGCATCCAGAAACGACGTTCTCAACGTCTCTGTCCATACCAGGCCAGTACACCGTTTGTCGGGCCCGTCGCTTGGTGCGCTCCATCCCCTGATGACTGTCATGGAGTCGCTCTAGTGTTTCTCGGCGGAGGCTGTGAGGAATAAGAAGCCTCGGCCCGTAAACCACCAGGTCGTCGTCTACGGCCAGCAGACTGCGCACCGGCCAGTACGTACGCAAGCGGTGATCGAGGTCGTGGCAATGATCAGGGAAGCCCTCGATGATGACGTTCTTGAGCAAGCAGTACTCCCCGTCTCTTGCTGCTGCGGCACGTACCATTTCCACAGTCTGATCCTGGAGTGGTGCTAAGCGGACGCCGTCCTCATTGGTGGCAGATAACGCTGTCGAACTCACGTAAAGATGCTGACGCCGTTAAGTGAGGAATGATGGTGGCGGACGTCGGGAACCTCGCGCCCTGGGTAGACGTGCTGCGGGCTGTGGTTTCGCCTTCATTGCTCGCCGTGGTGCGACTGGGAGCTTGTGTCCCCACTCTCTCCAGCAGCTGGGTTAAACGCTCCTCGCGAGCCTGACTCTGCTCCGACTGTCGCGCTAGCAGAGCCTGACTCTGCTCCGACTGTCGCGCTAGCAGGGCAGCCAGCGCCTCCAACTGCTTCTCCATTCTGCGCCGTACCCACTGCAGCCTTGTCCTGATCCTACTCACTGCGCCATGTTCGACTCTTGACCAGCAGGGGCACAGGAAACGCAGGTAACAGTGCAGGTGTTTATTCACAGAAGGTGTGAACAGAAGGCTGGAGGTAGGTGATCTCCCGGCGCCAGGCCGCGCACTTCAACTTAACACTTATGACTGAAGCCTAGCTCGTTCACTCATACACGTATTCATGCCTCACACAAGTCTCGCTCATTCACTCGTTCACACAACTAGCTAACAACCACACATCTCTCTCTCTCTCTCTCTCTCTCTCTCTCGTGTCGTGGAGTGTACCATTTAAAACAGACCGGATTAAAAGATTGTATGAAAAAAAAACAAAAAAAAAACTCGTGCTGTTGTTATTCCCTTTTATTCGATTGCAGAACCACAGAATCACACCAAAAAAAAAAAAAGAGGAAGAAAAAAGAAACACTGCGATATCTGAAGCGAAGAAGTAATAAAACATGTACGAAGATTTATCCTACTAGAAAAAAAAAATAGCAAAGGAAAAGCAGACTCTTCACCTTTCATTCCGTAGCTCGTGCCGTGTTCTCGCTGAGCGGTTCATAATTACCTGTGTTTTAAGGATGTTAAATCTCACGCCGATGGATGCGACTATTAACACTTGATTCAGCCATTCTCTCGCCGTTACTGCACCACCTGAGAACACGCGAACATGTAATATTGCAAGTGACTGTTTGCTGCTCTCACTCGCTGATTAGTTTAAGCATTCCAATTTTGTTTTTAAACGTGCGGTAAACTAAAGTTGTATTACTACTTTCTTCTATAAGCTACCATGTTATCCAAATAAATGATATATGTTATTTCCTTCAATTTCATAACTAGTGAATGTAGAGCAGACTCATAATGTAAAATCAAGTCTTTATATTTATATTATGGAAGGGAGATGCCTCTTAAGTCGTGCTTCCATCAATATAAGCAAGAATTTTCAAGCACTGTGTCATATAAGAGAAGAGAAACGTGATTTTTCTTACAAGGGCACTAATATGTAAACAATGAAACACCATGTGAAAAGTTTAGCCTTTATTTTCACATTTATATACACAAAATGAAACTTTTCGATATAAATCCTGCATCTGGTATCCCAACCGTAACAACGAAGCTCAAGTAACATTATAGAAAAGGAGCAGTAACGCTATGGGGAGGAGGGCCTGCTCTGTCACTCCCTGCCACGCGCGGGAGGAACTCTAGACCCGGCGCGGGGTGACTGCCTCGCCTCGCCTCGCCCTAGCAAGCGGCTGGCACCGAGCCACCTACAGCAGAACATGAGGACTTACAGTAATATGTACGTATGCGTTTTTTCTTCCCTTTAAATAGCACATCAACATTACAGCCATTCGGGCCCCCATAACGTAAGCGTAGTATTATGTACACGAAGGTTCTGAAGCTCCGAACCTCACTTCCAAGGCTCCGAAACTGATTCAGACATCTGGGTGACAGTAAGCAACACATATCGCGCGCCCACACATTCACACACACACACACACACACACACCTCAACCCCTGAGACTCCCCGCCTTGGGTTCATTGGCATTGACATGGGCCAGATCTTCGTGGATTAACAGAGGCATTGAAATTCCGACACGTGGGCACAGGCGGTTGAGTGTGGCCAGGTGGGGACTAACGGTAATAAAGGGTGGCGCGCTTCACCGTGGAGTATGACAGTTTCACGGCGACCACCACTCGACGGAACACTCAGCGGTGCTCCGTGGCTCCCGGAACGAGGTGAGCCCTAGGTTGGTGCGGGACAGAGAGCTGCGCATCCTGGGGGCGGCTTCTCCAATGGCGTTGGTCCAGCCTGCGTGTTGAGGGCGGTGCAGGAGTGGCGCAGCGGGGAGACAGGACGGTCCCTTTATGGCCACTTGTAGCTGGCGGTGAGAGGGCGTGGCGGCAGTGGAAGGGCCAGCCACACCTGCACAAACATTCTGAATTTTGTTCCACATCAACATTTATACCAAAGATGGGAACGAGCTCGTCAGAACACCTCACAAACAATACAAGTAACGCAACCCACTTGAAGAACAGCCTGCGTAAGCTCAGAGATCAGCAGAACACAGAGAATTCAACAGAACAAAACCAACATAGAATACAGGGACTGCTGATTGGCGTGGCTGCATGACGGTGAGTTTCGAGACGCTTGAGAGAGACAGACGACCTTGGCTGCTGAAGAGGGAAGGTCGTCACAAGCACACATGGATCACCCACTAACCTCCCACTGAGATGCGTCTCATAAAACACTCGCCTCACTCTATATGATGGTCTTGTCAGTATTGATCGCTGCAGTGTCGGCATTTAGGTGACAACGTTGTCTTGGATGAGGGATATTGCTCTACTTCCCCCTCACGTTCCTTAATTCTACGCTTATGACCTAACACACCAAACAAGGCAACAAAACATAGGAGAACGAAATTCATCGGCCTTGTTACGTTAAGTCTAATGAAACCCGCCTCAGCAAATACCTGTCATAGTCCTACAGAACACACACACACATGCACACACACAGAGCACAGGCAGAACAGCAGGTACCCATCTATCTCTCCCAGAAGGAAAGCATCGCTCAGACGGTAATGTCACGGCGTCACACACTCAGCATTCAATTAATAGAAGGCGTTTGAGTGAGACATTTTAGACACACATCATTCACTTGCTGTCTTACCATGTTATCCAAACCAGTGACGCGTGTACACTATAGTCAGTGTGTGTGTATGTGTGTGTGTGTGTGTGTGTGTGTGTAGGCGCCTCCACACATAGCCTCGGGGCAGCCACTGGAGAAGGTCAAGAGCCACACGAGAGAGAGAGAGAGAGAGAGAGAGAGAGAGAGAGAGAGAGAGAGAGAGAGAGAGAGAGAGAGAGAGAGAGAGAGAGAGAGAGAGAGAGAGAGTTTCTAATTCTAGTTTTGAAAAAAAAAATAATGTGTGTGGATGCATGCGGACAAGCAATTTATTTTCCTGCTTCTTTTATGCGTATGATTGTTACAAAATATGAAGACAATCTAAGCAAAAACAGGTCGTCAGTTCATGTATCTTTAGTTCATCATGTTTCGTCACCAGATGGCAGGGGGAGACACGTGGCTGGTGGACAAGGCTTACAGAACCTTTTCAGTATATTTTATAATCATAGACAACTTGAAAATAATCAGACAAGCATAATTAACATTGTATTTAGCATCACCAGTGTAATTTTTGAACTTGTTTTCGGTCTGTCTTCCAATTTCAGTAAACCTTTTATTATTACTTTTGTTGTTGATGTCCTCAGTCCGTGATGCATAAAAGGACCTACGTATGTTATATATATATATATATATATATATATATATATATATATATATATATATATATATATATATATATATATATATATATATATATATATATATATATATATTGTTTTTTTACTGTATAAAGCATTTGAAAGCACAGGACGACATATATTTTCATTGTATTAAGCCTTTCAAAACAAGCGACAGCATTTCTGTTATTTTCCACGTTATTAACCTTTTCACTGCCTGACAAATTTTCTTCTTTAATGTCTACAACTTTTTAGAGAGTATTTTTGTGCTAGACTCTCGTAAATATTTTCGTAGCTTAAAAGGACAAAGTTACCCTCTGCCTTCCCTCTTTTCTCTCCTGTGTCTCCATGCAAACAGTTTTTACTGTGCTGGGAAGGTTAAGGAAGGATGACCATACCAGCAAAAGGGTTAAAACATTGAGAAAATAATTGCAATTGCTTTTACACAATATAAGAGTCACATTCCCTCTCAGCCGCAGACAGCCGCCGCAGCTGCCCCTGTCTGCGCCAATATTACGTCCGCAGACTATTACCACAAAACAGATTAATCAAGAACACATCCTTGCTCGCTATCACTTGCATATTCATAAGCAAACAATATTCGGTTGAAGGCAATTTCATACATTACACCGAAAATGTATTTCCTCCATCCGGATCTGTGTTCCGTTGTTGATGTTGTTGTTGTTGTTGTTGTTGTTGTTGTTGTTGTTGTTGTTGTTGTTGTTGTTATTGTTATTGTTGTGTTATTCACCATTATCTTTCTTGTTGCTTTCGTTGTTTTGTCAAAGTCGATGTTGAATGTGGCTAATATATATATCTCTGCTTCTACATATTTAGTGTCCTTAGTGTGTGTGTAAGTATGTATATATGTGTGTGTGTGTGGGTGTGCGTGTACGTGCGAAACTCAGACACACACAGAAAGAGAAAGATTCATAAAGACATAGAAAGAGAACCAAACAGAAGCATTCAATCAGATGCAGTACAGATGTACAGTCGGAGCAGGACGGAAGCGCCAAACAAGAGGTGAAGGGGAAGGTGGGTTATGCAAGAGTGTAGGATGTTCTCCGAGGGACAAAAGTGAACCTGATGAGTGCAAGGGAAAGAAGCGAGGAGAAAATGTACTGTGGCTTAGCAGAAATGAACATCGAGTTGAAAGAGGGAAAGAAACGAAGTGAGGGGAGAAATAAAATACGATGTGAAAAAATAAAAGGGGGAAAAAAAAGAAAGAGAATGAAATACGAGTGAGTGAACTGTTTGAACTCCATAGAGAGAGAGAGAGAGAGAGAGAGAGAGAGAGAGAGAAAGAGAGAGAGAGAGAGAGAGAGAGAGAGAGAGAGAAGAGGAGAATGTGTATGTAAATGGATGAAAGGCACATGAAAAAAATAAAATGAACAAATAAACCAGAGAGAGAGAGAGAGAGAGAGAGAGAGAGAGAGAGAGAGAGAGAGAGAGAGAGAGAGAGAGAGAGAGAGAGAGAGAGAGTCGGCGTGGCTGCTGCTGCTGTTGCTTTCCTCCATAATAAGGGCTCTGTGTGGGTCGATCTCCCAATTATCAGGGTAAGTGGACGCGGTAAGCCCACACAACCTTGTACGCCCAACACAACAGTCAGTGATCCTATGAAGGGAAGGGAAACAGTCGACCTAACCTTTGCCCGACGGACCACCACCACCACCACCACCACCACCACCACCACACAAACGAGCTGCACAAACGATACAATTCTGCTCTTGTCGACGTCGCCCCGCTGATAAAAGATTTTATTTTTTGTATATTTTTTTTTCCCAGGGACTTGCGAAGTATTTTTGTGATGCAACATGGTAGATAGATAGATAGGATTTTTTGTTTGTGTGTGTGAGTGTGTGTGTGTGTCCTAGTTTCATTTTTTTTTTTTTTTTATCATTTCGGGACCAGCCAGCACGTAGAGAGGCGGTGATGAGATAAATTGTTTGTCGGCGCGGCGGCGTGAGTGGGATGACACTGATCGCTGGTCGATAGGCTTTCAGTCACTCAGTTTTATGATTCTTCTCAGCGCCCGATAGGTCTGCGGATTTTTTTATTGTATTTGTTGTTGTGGTGGTTTGTTGGTGCCGGTAGTGGTGGTGGTGGTGGTGGTAGTGGTGGCGATTTTGTTGTTGTTGTTGTTTTTATTTTTTTTATTTTAGTTCGTTTGTCTTTTTGTATTTGTGTTGTTCTTGATTCACTTCCATTTGTTATGTTATTTCTTGTTCTTTGTTGTTGTTGTTGTTGTTGTTGTTGTTGTTCTTGTTGTTGTTGATGGTATGAGTGTTGAAGGTGATTTTCTTGTATTTCTTCGTGTTCACTTCATTTCTGTGTCTTCGTTTTGTTGTATTTCTGTTTTTGTTTTTTTTTTTGACGTATGAAATATGAGTTGTGTTGTTTTATTGTTTTATTGGTCTTCATTGTTTTTTGTTACATTCACACACACACACACACACACACACACACACACACACACACACACACGAAAAAAAAAACAAAAAAAAAACACAAACGGAAGCCAAACAAAGACTCGTAAGAAATTTTCGAGAAGATGTACTCTCTCTCATTGTCCTCGATCTTTCTTCCCCTTCATCCCTCATCCGCTTTCACATCCCCCTCCCTTCTCCCTCACCACCCTGCGTCTCTCTCCGTCCTCTCAACTCCTCTTGCATTCATCTGACATAACAACTTCTCGTATCATTATTCCCAGCAACTTACGAGGCCCGTGATGACAAAAGAGCTTAAGAAAAAAGAAGATTAGTCCTTCTATTATCGTCAAACCTGTTATTCTCACCCTATCAAATCGCATCCTTCATACCAACACTGACACCTTTTCTTCTCCCTCTCTCTCTCTCTCTCTCTCTTCTGTCTTGTGTGATTCCCCTCAAGCTTGTTAGTGTATCGGGTTTTCAGGATCACCGGCTAAAGATATTCACCGCGTAACTTCCCTTTTATCCCACGGGTCGGTGATGGTATTTTTCGCGGTAACGTTGCTTGTTGTTTACACGAGGCACACCCGTGACATCAAAAGGCATCGAAAAACAATTACCCGAAAAGCCGAGTTAACCTAGAAAGGCCAATTCCAGAGAGTGAGGGAGGAGAGGAGGAGGAGGAGGAGGAGGAGGAGGAGGAGGAGGAGGAGGAGGAGGAAGGGTGAGAGAGAAGGGCGGGGAATGGAGAAAAGAGAACCATTTTTCGAAGGTGAAGGGGGTTTGGCGGACGTGCCTCGGGAGAAGGGAGGTGTTATTTATTTTTGTGCTGGGGAGAGAGGGGGACGGGGGAGGGAGAGCAGAGTGGAAGGAAAAGGGAGAGGTGGAGGTGAGGGTATATATAATTATGGAAAGAGAGGTACGAGGAGGAGAAAAGGAACAAAGAGTGCTTTAGGGAAGGAGATTGACCCAAGAATTACAAAACATCCTTGCAATACATATTTTTTAGCACGTGGAGCGAATCACTTGTCTGTGTGTGACTTGATAAGGTTTTTATTTTTCTTCTTTTTGTGCAGCGACCAAATCACATGGCAGTCACTAGTCGTATTTATCATCCCTTGTTTTTCATATTATTGCTAAACCTCCACACAGGATCACCATTAGCAGAATCCTCGGTATTTACAGTCATTACAACATCCATCGATACGGATCAATCTGTAGCGTCTATCCTGATGAGCTCTTGTTTTCCCTGCTCGGCTGTACACTAAACTCGTACTAATGCTTAAATGAATATACAATAATAGGTTCGGTGGCATTTTAATGTAATCACCCTTTTTCCGGAGCACAGTCGATACCACTCCCATCCTGTCAGCACCATCCGGGCAGCCTCGGCGGGCGGGGAAGGTGGCGGCGCCCGGGGTCTCGTCACAGACAGGCACACGCTGGAAAGCCGCCCCGGGGGAGAGAAACAAAGAGGCGCCCTACCGACAGCGCCAAATCTCTCTCCTCTCCCCCAGGCCTGGCTTCCTCCATCCTGGGGCCCCCACGCCTTCCCCGGGGTGGGCGGCTTACACGACCTCACTTTTTAGAAGAATACGCTTTTACACCTTTGTTCTTGTTGTGCGAATGCTTTCTCAGTATGATAAAAGCACAGACTGTCACATGTTCTTTTCCTCTCATAAGTTTCCTTGGACTGCTGAAGTCATCATGAACCTTTGTCCTGAGGGCGTGTGGGTCTGTTAATCACTTTGTCAGCGTCCCGTAGGAAAGGACAGGGAGATACTCGTAACTGCCGCCCTTTCAGGTGCCGCCCAGGACCCTACTACAGGTCTGGCAAGGCTCTCGGGCAGTCATTGGAGCGGCCACAACCATTAACGTTATAGAGACCCATAGGCCAGCAATGCATGGGGCGAAGTCTCAGTCACTAGAAAGTCCTTGAAACTCAACACACTGTGGGCCGCAGCTCGGCACCCACTGAGGGCTGGCCGCCGCACCTCAAACACCCCAGGACGACAACACTGCGGGTATTCTTGACGCTACTTGCAAAACTTTTGGTCGGCTGCGCACACGCCCAAAGGTGTCGCAAGGAAGAGCTTGCCACTGCTACACACACACACCTGCACGAAGAAAGCGCACCTGTCATTACACACCTTTTTATATAAGAAGGGTTCTGCCTAAGCGTTACTGAAAGGTACAAAAAAGGGCTCCTTGAAGAATGGCAGCCCCAAATATTTAAGCCGAAATTATTCACAGTTAGAGGGGTGTCTTGAAACCTTCCTCCTGCAAGAGCTCAAGTCATTCGTAGGGGGAAATACAGAAGCAGGCAGAAAGTTTCAGAATTTACCAGTAAAAGGGATGAAAGATTTAGAATATTGGTTTACTCTTGCATTACGGAGATGGGTAGAATAGGAGTTTAAAGACAGGAGAAAATCTTGTGCACAGCTACTCTTTAACTACCCTTCTATTTTGACACCAGGTATGTAGCTAATGATATCAATTACTACGTGAGAACTGGAAAAGAAGGAGTAATCATAATAGTAGTGCTTAGATGTGTGAAACTAATGTGTGCAAGGACTCGCCTGGTACACGTCAGGACGGGCTGGTCTCTGGTCGTTGGTCTGTAAGGTGGAAGTCCTCAGGCCCTGGATGAAGATATTGGGAGTGTCGAACTTGATCTGGTGAAGGAAGGAAGCCAGTTAGCGATAATGTCATCAGGGGAATGAAGGCTGCAAGGATCTTCATTATATTTTGCATACCCTCTCTCTCTCTCTCTCTCTCTCTCTCTCTCTCTCTCTCTCTCTCTCTCTCTCTCTCTCTCTCTCTCTCTCTCTCTCTCTCTCTCTCTCTCTCTCTCTCTCTCTCTCTCTCTCTCTCTCTCTCTCTCTCTCTCTCTCTCTCTCTCTCTCTCTCTCTCTCTCTCTCTCTCTCATGGGCGCGTAAGACTTTTAAAAAACCTGTGACATATGAAATAAAACCAAAATAATAGCCTGCATTTCCTTACTCTTTACTGCAGAGTTTGTATGACGCACGAAGGAGAGAAAAGTACTTGGAAAAGACTGTAATGTAATTTTCAAGTAAGAGAGACAAAGGAGGAAACCAAATGACCAATAAGTTTTGTTGTGGAAGCGTTCTTGATGTGCCGAGGCGCCGCTAGTAAAGAAGACACGTGGAGAGGCTCAGAAGGGTACACGCTGCACCAAAAATCTAATAGAGGAAAGTGAACCAACATGGAAAGTGATGGAAGGTGAAGAGCGTGCGTAAGAGGAGAAATGTTCATATGCAACACTTACTGGAAATGTGTGTGTGTGTGTGTGTGTGTGTGTGTGTGTGTGTGTGTGTGTGTGTGTGTGTGTGTGTGTGTTTAGGTTAATGGTTTATTTATAATTAGGAACCATCAGATTGAAAATTTGCAATCACAGCGATGGATAAGAAAAATTTTAAGACTGAGAGACTTAAAGCTGCATTGGCTACATAAAATTCAGACTTAAAATATCCTAGATAAAAAAAAAAATAGTTATCAAGTGAAAAAAAAATACGAGTGTAGAACAATTGTTTGTGTGTATGTCTGATTTTTTAAATTTTTTATTATTGTTTATCGCATATTAACACAGGCAAAAATTTAAATCTATTTACAGTCAATTTCTCAAAGTAAAAATCTGTAGACTGTTATGTACACTTCCCTTCTAAGTATTACCAGAGAAGTAAATACACGATTTTCCACCCCTTCAGCCACAAGGCGAGTGCGTGTATTACGTAAGGCGGCACAGAGACGAATATTGTGATAAAAGAGCACTGTTATATGAAAGTTTCCTTCCTGAACGTGTTAGAAGCCATGACTGTAACGAATAAGGATTTGTGTGTCACTTTATATGTTCTTCGTAAACTGTTGACTCATTATACCCAAAATAGAATAAAATATCGATAAAATTATCATGTAGACCAGCATATCGAGAGAGTAAGTATTTGTGTTATAACTTTTCTGTTCGTAATTATGAAATATGAATAGCAGTGAGGGCATGGCAGATTAAAGCAATGACAGCTTGGGAGAACCAGAATTGGAGAGAAAAATGAACGAAAGAAAAAAAAAGCGTAAAATGGGATAATTGACGAAGTGACATCTGTAATAAAATGAAAGAATACTATGTGGAATGTGTAAAAAGAGTCAAGACCAAAATAAACATAGAACTATGTTACATTCAGAGATTGAAAAAATGAGAAAAATAGAAAAAAAATGATAATAGACTTTTACTAACAAATTGATATTGAGCTTTGACAGAAATTGAGAATGAGGAACAAAAATAGAAAAATAAAACTGATGAAAAATCTGGCAAACTGTGAAAACAAGGGAATGATGGAAAATAGGTTACTAAGGATTTTAGAAAATAAATAAAAGAAAAAAAAACATCGAAAATAAGTTACTAATAAAAAGGAGAGAACGAAAAAAAAATAATTGAATTGTGAACTCATATTTTTATGTATTAAGGAGAGCGGCCATGGGCAACACAAAAACAATAATAAAAAAACCCTACTTATAACATCGTTCCTTAATAAGGACGCGTTAAAAATCCGAAAGAAAAGACCAGTTTAGTTTTTGAGGCGTTTTGGTAGACCTATTTTGAAGCAGGCAGGCAGGAGGATATACTGAAAGAGGAAGGGATAAGGTAATGCGTATCGCTATCTCATCTGCAGAATATTCAGTCCATTTTTCTCTTTAAGTCATCTGCTACACATAAATTTTACAGCTATGATGCGTCTTGTATGCAACGTCAGTGTTCCAGCAAAAAATTAAGAATGGACGCAGCTTTTGTTCTTGTCAGCGAGAAGTATTGTGGTGAGAAATTAGGGCAGTTTTGCTGGAGACTCTAATGTACTTCATGCACGCGACTCAGACTGAATTATTAGAACAGGAGACTTCGCTGTGGTGAGAAACTGATACTGTAAAAAGAAAGAAAAGAAACGCTACTTGTTTGTGATGCACATATAAACACACACACACACACACACACACACACACACACATGGATAGATAGATAGATAGATAGATAGATGTTTGTGTGCGAGATAGATAGATAGATAGATGTTTGTGTGCATGAGAGAGAGAGAGAGAGAGAGAGAGAGAGAGAGAGAGAGAGAGAGAGAGAGAGAGAGAGAGAGAGAGAGAGAGAGAATTTAAAATATTTAGGATGATAAAACCACGAAAAAAAAAAAAAAGTTGACAATACCCAGAGAGAGAGAAAAATAATAAATCAAACAAGCAAAACAAGCTTATGAACAGACAGAAGGACACACACACACACACACACACACACACACACACACACACACACACACACACACACACACACACACAGACAAAAGATAATGCAGAACAGAACAGAAGGAAAAGCCGAGATTTCACAGTTCATGACCACACTTCGAGCCTGAGATGTGACGCAGGTGGGAAGTGCAAGGCGGGCAGCAGCTTCTGAGCGAGACGGGGCGTGGAGGTGGCGAAGCGCGAGGCAGGGGGATCGAGGGATAAGGGGAGACAGGCATTGTGGCTTGGACTGGTGGAAGGAAGGAGAGGAGGCGCGGAGGGAAATGCGTGTGTTGAAGGGAAAACCGGCACGTGGGGAAGAGAAGGATGAGCCGCGGGGAAAAGCTGGTGTGGCATTCATTGCCTGACATCCTCGCTACACATGTCGCCTTCCGCCATACACACGGACTCTTTCTTGCTGCACTTCTTTACTTTTATATAAAAAGATTCCCTCTGTCACCTCGTCTTGTATCCTTGAGGAATTTTAGCTAACTCGTGGCGAAATGTATGAATTCTGGACAGATTCTGACAGACTGGATATATATATATATATATATATATATATATATATATATATATATATATATATATATATATATATATATATATATATATATATATATATAAGTGATGTGCCTCGGTACAAATAAACCAAATAAATAGAATTCATAGGTACGTGAATATGTTGGGTGACGGAAACACTTGAAGAAAAACACCATTATATAAAGTAATGACTCCTGAATTATTATATAAACTGTGCATCGATATAAATCAACCACATGATCAGGTTTCGCAGGGACGTGAATATGCTGGGTGACTAAAACATGATAAACCCGAGAAGCTGTTTATCCGAAGTCCACCGGCTCATGTGGAGACAATGGTGTGATAAGCAAGCGTCAGTCAGCGCCGCAAGGACGTCACCAGCAGCCCTAACACGCGGCTCTGCATCGCCAAGGATAGGAAACTATTTCCTGCACCGCGCTAAAGAAAGTATTTCACATTTACTGTTTTAATTACGTTAGAACAAGGACATGCTTCAGTAATAAAATCTGCATATGAAAAATTATGAACCTGAATTTTCGCACGTAGGAGTACAGAAGCGAAGTTTGTATTTAGACGACTCGGTGGGGAGAGTAAAACAAGATTTCCGAATTATTTTGATAAACTTAAACTCAGTCTTGCAAGAAGTAGCGTGGTAAAAGTGAAGGATGGTGTAATCAACGAGACTTCCTTTCACGACGAGACACGATTTCTTTTCACGGCAAGAGAAACGGGTCGCAGTTAATATTACGCACACGGAGAATGTCGCCCCACTAATTAAGTGTCTGCAACTCTGCCTGATAAATATATAAATAGTACTGCTACATATTTAATAATACTAAGCCTCATCCCTCCTAGCCCCCTTCTTTCCCCACCCAGTCTCTCTCTCTCTCCCTCTCTCTCTCTCTCTCTCTCTCTCTCTCTCTCTCTCTCTCTCTCTCTCTCTCTCTCTCTCTCTCTCTCTCTCTCTCTCTCTCTCTCTCTCTCTCTCTCTCTCTCTCTCTCTCTCTCTCTCTCTCTCTCTCTCTCTCTCTCTCTCTCTCTTCTCTCTCTCTCTCTCTCGAGCCAACCTTAGCATAAGTCATCATGCCCATCGTCCCCTCATCATCCCCGCGTCCCTTATTGTCTTATTATGTGAATGTTGGATTGTTTTCGTTTCGATCAATAAGTTTCCCTGTATTACATATTCATAACGTCGTGGAAGAGTATCTTAAGTGGATATTCTTATGTATAAAGATTATTGTAACCTTGTTCATTACCGTGAAAAAAAAAAAAGAAAGAATGTGACGGGAGCACTTGAGGGTTTGAGTCAGTGTTGTGTAAAACATTCTGACCTTGTTAGTTGCATTGATAAATTTTAATGTATGAAAAAAAAATGCAATATATAATTGTACATAGGTGAAGTAATATATATGTTCTTTTTGAAACGAATAATATCATTAGAACCTTTAAGTGGCATGATATAACTGCATTACAGATAATGAAATATCATTGTGACTGATAATAGTCTCTCTGAATACATGTGTGTTTTATCTATACAGCCTCGACTGCGCTGACTTAATGATGGCACATATGTAATCTTGTTCCAGTATATATTTTCTGATTTAAGCGTCGATGGCGCCATTGATCATTGTAACATTCCGTTGTATGTTAGGTCAGCGAGAGGTCAGCACACATTCGTCAGTATTCCTTTGCGTTTGGGCGACAACTTTTAACCTTTTTGATGCGATATGTAACATTTTACAGTATCAGAAGCAACGAAATCTTAATGAGCATCGACAAGAAAGAAAAAAATGGAATTAAAGTAACAGATTTAGCAATTTTTAACCAGTAGCTCAGAGATGACAGTGAAGCAAGAAGAGGACCTCAGAATGGATAGTAATTAGGAAAAACCATACCAGATCAAAGGGAAAGTGTTAGCAGACTGTAATGTGAGATATTAAGTTCCCAAGGCGTCTATTCTGTCTTGATAATATTGTGATTAAGATTCTGCGCCACAAGTGGAGAAAGCACCAATGAGAATCAATTACTTATTTCTGTGGTCTATATAAAAAAAAAAGTTCATATAAGAGAATAGAGCGTTTTTGTGCATGAAATCTATACTCCACTGGCAAGCTGATACTTTTGACTTGTATAGTATGGATCTTTATCCTGAATAACGACATGGAGACGTGTCAAAGCGAGATATGCACGCGGAAAAGCAAACATTGGCCGGGCATCTGTAGCTAACGGATGAATGGCTGAAATACAAGACTCGAAATAGAAAGTACACACACACACACACACACACACACACACACACACACACACACACACACACACACACACACACACACACACACACACACACACACTCACCATGCCTCCTCTGGACTGCAGAATAAAGTCATGCAGGCAGCGGGCGGAGATGGTTCCAGCACGGGACTCCAAAGCGACTCCCTGCGGCGCGGTGATCTCGAGGCTGCGGGTGAGTGACTCCAGCAGAAGTGACTCCTTCACCGGCGCCGTCACGTGGGCTGTCTGTACCGAGCCGCTGAACACCGCGCCGCCTTCACCTATGTGGAGGGAGGGGGGGATGATTACTGCCGGTGAATGTATTACCAAACTATCACAAAAAATACACCTCACTTCTTGGAGTTTCGTAATACAATAATTAGTTTTGCTGGTTTGCGTGCTGGGTTGGCGCTGCTTTTATCAGTGTTGTGTGGCGAGGCGAGGGAATGAGGAGTGAAGAGACGGCGTGACCTCATGCCAAGTTTACTGTCTAATCTGTAGCTTGTCCTCGACCGATAAAGGTTAAAGGACCGTTAATGGGTGAGAATTGTTGTTTTCATTTAAGATTACCCTTGTATGGGGATGGGCCTTTTGTCTAATAACGGTCCATTATGGGTGAAAGTGATGGGAAAGTCTGGACACCTACAACTACTGTCACATGCATGATGGGAAGCACAGGGCTGCGGTAGTGGGAAGACCTGTTAGTTGATTCACGCCCCCACATTCCTTTGCTCGCACGCCAGAATATTTGTTACTCACCAACGCAGTCCTAATTGATCCAAACAAGCGTAAGTATTCGAAGCTCCGTATCATTAACATAACAAGGAAACAGTGCACCAATTACAGATACTCGAATTACTGTCTTGTCTCCGTGACATGCCAAGTAACGTCGCCGGAGACAGTTATGTGTCCAATTATAAATAACATGTCAAAACTCCCTATGTCTGTATGTTGACTTATGGGTAACCTCAGTCCCTTCAATCCTTGTAGGAAGATACATGTTTTTGGAAATTACGATTTTAATTTACTCTTAGTCCTATTGTCTACTGTTACAAAAGAATGATCAGTAAATAGATAAAATAAGTGCAGAAATACGTAAAATAAGAAAATAGTAAATAGATCAATGAAACTATTATTCCTATTCCTATTGTGTGTATCAATACAGATGAGTGATAAATATTTAAATAAAATAAACACAACAATGATACAGACAAGAGAATGGATAATAATAAATAGATCAATGAAACTAAGCTAATTGCGCTGTACATTTATTATTAGTATTACTCTCTGCCACTGCATATGAATAATAGAGAAATAGATAAAATAAACAGAACGAAGAAAAAAATAACAAAGAAATAAATAATACTAAAGATAATTTTAAAACTGTGCTGTAAATTTATTGTTAGTCGTATTGTCTCCCATTACGTTTGGATAATGAATAAATAAATAATAAACATAAATAAATAAAAAAAAACAATATATAACAGCAAATTAAATAAATGAAAACGTTAAACAACAACAACAACAACAACAAAACATGAACACAAGTCACAAAAACAGACAAACACAAACCTCACAAACAAGTCCTGTCTCTCCTCCCTCACCTATCTCTCTCTCTCTCTCTCTCTCTCTCTCTCTCTCTCTCTCTCTCTCTCTCTCTCTCTCTCTGGGATGGCATTTCCCTCGTGTGTCAGCAGCAGTGCATCCATCAAGCAAGTTTTCCGCCCATTCTCTTACTTACTTGAGCCAACCTCGCGTGCATTGACTTGATTAACGTGTATGACTCGCGCATCACCTTTGCTAATACGCGGCAGGGATCACAGGGAGTATTATGGAGGCGTAAACTTTGTAGTGCGCAGGAATAATTGTGTGCTGGTGAGTAAGGATCCGCTTCATAATAACAGGATTACACCAACCAACACGCTAAGTATGGCGCCCTTTGAAGACCACCACCACCACCACCACCAACACCACCACCACCACCACCATTACTACTACTACACTGAGATAGCAGGGGACTTAGAGAGAGAGAGAGAGAGAGAGAGAGAGAGAGAGAGAGAGAGAGAGAGAGAGAGAGAGAGAGAGAGAGAGAGAGAGTGTAGGGGAGGGCCAGACAGATAGACAGAATAAAGACAGACAGACAGATAAAGACAGAAAGACAGAAATGGGGAGGGGCAGACAGATATAGACGGACGAGCAGAGAGAGAGAGAGAGAGAGAGAGAGAGAGAGAGAGAGAGAGAAGGGGAGGGGGCACTGCAATGATTTAGGAAGCCATTAGGATCAGGAGTTGGAAAGAGAGGAGAAAGTGTTGTGGATTACCTTCTGTGAAAATCAGTGAAAATACTAATTTACTTACTTGACTCATAGTATGTTCTCCTCCTTCCTCCTCTCTCTCCTTCCTTCCCTCCCTCCTTCCTTCTCACCCTTCCTTGGCATAAGTAATTTGGTTAATTCTTGTATAGCTTTTTTTTATTCTCATCTTTCTCTTTCTCTCTCTCTGAAACAGTGATCAGTTTCAGATCCGTATCAATGGAATGTCTTTGTGTGTGTGTGTGTGTGTGTGTGTGTGTGTGTGTGTGTGTGTGTGTGTGTGTGTGTGTGTGTGTGTGTGTGTGTGTGTACGTGGGCGGGCGTGAGTATACGATCACGTGACATTTCAAGACTTAAGAAAAAAATTTAAACGGTATTTCTTTTCATGCTTTCAATTTGTTACAACGCGACATACTTTTCTCGGTTGAGGTAGTTTCACTTGCTATATAGAAACACGAGTGCAAAGATAACAGGACTGTGAGTTGCTTGAAAAGTGTAAAAATTTAATATACCAATCCATTTATATGCGTAGGGGAAACAAGGGAGGGGAGAGGGAGAAAGGAAGACAGAGGAAGGAAGTGGACAGCAAGTGACTCTCAACTGAAAGGTACACAATAGCGACTGAACTCCTGAACTGACGCCAGAAGAATAAAAGCTTAAACTTAGAGAAGGAAGGGAAAGGAGTAAAATGAAGAGTACGGAGAAGCGAGTAAACTTTTTAAAGGGCACAGGAAGTCGGGCACAAGAAAATTAATGTTGAGTAATAAGAGTTAGAAAGTTTATTGTGCGGGTGAAAACTTTGCTTGTACTGTGCTCGTGTTTGGTGGCGGTGTTATTATTGCTGTTGGTCTTGCTGTTATTGCGGCTGGTGGTTTGCTGCTACTGGTATTGCTGTTGCTGCTCCTGCCTCTGCTGTTAGTGGTGTTGAACTAGATTAATCGTTTGTTGTTGTTGTTGTTATTATTGTTGTTGTTCTTGGTGGTGGTGGTAGTGATGGTGGTGGTGTTAGTATTGTAATTTATAGTAGTAGTAGTAGAAGTAGTAGTAGTAGTAGTAGTAGTAGTAGTAGTAGTAGTATTGGTGGTATTAGTAGTAGTAGTAGTAGTAGTAGCAGTAGTAGTGGTAGTAATAGTTATAGTAGAAGTAATTGTTCTTACTAGTTTTATTACTAGTTTCACTACAGACATTTTACCCTTACTAACACATGATACCAAAAGCAACAAAAAAAAAAAAAAAAAAAAAACACCAGCTGCCACATTGATAAAAGTCCAAAGTGTAGGAGTAGGGGTGACTCACCCTTGACTGTGAGGTGTCGGGCGCCCACCAACACTTCGTCCTGCGTGGCTGAGAAAAGTAGACGGCCTTGCTTGTCGCGGATCACCAGCTGGTCTGAGGTGCACTGCATGGCCTCAGAATCTGTCGAGGGAGAGAAAGGTCACTGTAAGGAGAGAAGCGTTAAGTAACAACCGAGCAAGGCTATTCTCTGATTCCCTTCTCGTCTCGATGCAATATTTGAAGATGGAGAGGATGATATGAATAGCCTGATGTGGAATAGAGGGGTAAACAAGAGTAAGACCTAAAAATAATAATTAGGGATGTATGAGCATAACACACATAAGGGAGGAAGGGCTTTCTTTGTTGTCGGGCAGAGGAGAGAGATATGTAAACACTGCTTACTTTGGTTATTGTGTTTGACCATCTCAACTTGACCATCCACTACCTACGCCTTCCACCCTCCTCCTCCTCCTCCTCCTCCTCCTCCTCCTCCACGTGGGCGTCTGCCTGGGAAGGAGAGTCACGCATCATTTGTGGTCCAATTTACCAGTCGACTGGATTTAGGAGTGAATGTAGTGGCCGTCACAGCCTCGCAGACCCGACGGCGGCCGAGAGAGGATTAGCCTGGCCGGAGAGTAATTATCTCCCTCCCTCTCCACACCTCCACCTCCTCCACCTGCTCCTTCTCCTCCGCCACCACTTCCTCCTTTTATCTTCTTTTTTTTTCCTTGGTCTTCGCTTTTTTCTTTTTATTTTCTTCCTTTCCTGTCTTTTACCTTCTCCTTTTTCTGTTATCTTCTCTTACGTTCTTCTTTCTTTCTTGCATCTTATTTTTCTTACTAATACTTATCGTACTTTCTCTTCTATCCTTTCCGTATCCCTCTCTCAGATCTTCCCTATTTCGTCTCTTCTCCTTATGACTCCTTCCTTCTTCATTCGTCTGCTAATCTCAAATTCTATTCATAATTTTCAGACTTTTTTCGTCGTTCTTAATTCCTGTCCTATTTGTCGGTGATTTTCTTTCACATTAGTCTTCTCCAGTTGAGTTTCCGGCATAATATAATTCATCCTGCGCTCCTCAACCTTCTGTTTTAATTTTTTTTCTCTCTTTTTTTTTCGTGTTCGTCGCCAGAGTCTCCGCGTCATGAATAATCTGTCATCATTGACTTGCCGCACCACCTTCCTGATTTTTTTTCATGCTCACCAGTCAGCCGCTCATTTGTTTCGTCTTCCTGTTCCTTCTCTACCATTCCGATACGTTTATCTTCTTCCTTGTCTCCTTCACTTCCCTCAAGATCATGCAGATACTATTTCCAGCCAGAATATTGTGCCTTTTAAATTTACGATCCACACAACGAAGCAAGTAATGAACTGAATTAATCTAAACCTAACGTAATATAATCTAATGTAATCTAACTCTCGGATGAAAAACGCGAATATTCAGTATTATCGGATATGAAACAGAAATTAATAAAGACATACAATATAGTTATGCGAAGAGCACATAGAAATACAACGGGGAAGCAACATTCGTAGACCTTTGCAGGAGTTATTACATATTCAGACGGATCACACAAATTATTTGACATTATACCACTGGAAACAGAAGGCTAAAAAAGTTGTATAATTACATTAGAAAGAGGTTAAAGCTTCAGATAAATCCAGTGTTTCTCTCTCTCTCTCTCTCTCTCTCTCTCTCTCTCTCTCTCTCTCTCTCTCTCTCTCTCTCTCTCTCTCTCTCTCTCTCTCTCTCTCTCTCTCTCTGTGTGTGTGTGTGTGTGTGTGTGTGTGTGTGTGTTGTTCTAGTGCGTGCGTGAGGGTGTCTCGTCAGTGTCCCTTTCATATATATTTTTTTTTTACTTCGTTATTAAAAGTGATGGCCTTGCTAGAGCCTTCGCGCGTGGCAGTAATCCCCGGGGCGACGCCGCGTCCCCGCCAGCGCCGCCGACGGCCTAATGAATTGCTGCGGGGAAATCAACCGTAAATCCTCTTGTTCATTTGCACAGGACGGGAATGTCGCTGCTCTCTTGACCCCTTGTTGCCGAGAGAGAGAGAGAGAGAGAGAGAGAGAGAGAGGTGATAGAGTGACAAGGTGAATAAGTGCACGGTAGATTCACCAACACCTGTAGAAGGAGAGGCAGCCAGGCAGTGGATGAGAAGGGCGAGGGAGTGACGAACAAAGGCAGGCAGGAAGGACAGTTTGTGTGTGTGTGTGTGTGTGTGTGTGTGTGTGTGTGTGTGTGTACTTACGTTTGTGCATGGATAGGAGAAGTATTCACTTGGTACTGGGGTGGATGGTACTCAGGTCATACAAGCCTCAGGTCAGATGATGCTCAAGACAGATCAGCCTGAGTGCAAACATGCCTCAAGGCGTTTGGTACTCGAGACATTTTGTACCCAAATCACTTGGTTCTCAAAATGTCTCTAGACCCAAACGTCTGGACTTACAGGCTTCGTGAAGTCAGCATGTGGATCAGCACACTAATGTAATGTTCACCAACCCATCCATCTACTTACTGAACCACATCCATCAATCCACTCAACTACTCAACCATTCCCTACTATACTTAATAATCTATGGGCCTGTATTTACGAAGCGGTCCTAGCGAGTCTTAGCTATGAAACGTATCATAGGGAGGAAAAAATTATGCACTTTGATCATAAACTGCGCAGATCTGTCATAAATTCGCGCGGCTGCTAACAGGGCAGGTAATGACAGACGGTCCTGCAGGAGGGGTGGTAGGTAGATTGATGGGTGGATGTGTGAATGGGTGGTTAGGTGAATTGTTGTGCGGGTGGATAGATGGATGCGTGGGTGGATGGGTGAGGGAATGGTTAGGTGGATGGGTGAGTGGCTAGTTGGATGGGTGGCTGGGTGAATTGGTGTGTGGATTCATATTTGGATGGGTTGATAAGTCGGTGGATCGCTGAGTGCCTAGATGAGTGAAGGGCGTGTGTGTGGATGAGGTGTTGATGCTGGGTTTGTTGTAGGTGAGTAAATGGGTGGATGGCTGAGGAAGTGGTTGGGTGGATGAATATGAATGAGTGAGTAGGTTGGTGGACGGTAAGTGGACACAGGGATGAATGAGTGAATGGATTAATGGTTGGTTGTGTTTGTGGATGGGTAAGTTAATCTGTAGTGGATGGTAGGTAGATGAATTGGCAGGTGGATGGTTTGGTAGGTGTGGGTAGGATAAAGGATAGGTGAGTGTGGGTAAGTGGGTTAGCGGGTAGGAGATGAGTGGATGGATGATTGGGTGAGCCTGTAGGTAGTGAGTGGTGGATGGATGAGTGGATGTTGTTGAGTGGCTGGACGGGTGGACTGACGGAGGCAGGTGAATGGGTGAATGTGAGTAAATAGATGGATGAGGGTGGTGAACATTATATTTGTACAATCCACCTCATTATCAAGTGACTAAGTAAACCCATGGATATGAATTAATTAACTTTGTTTTATTTTGTTTTGTTTTACATTGTTTTGTTGAAGTACATGTGTTCGTGTCTCTGTAGTGTGTTTTTGTTCTCTTTATTCTATTTTCTTTCTGTATACTCGTCCTACTTGTCTTCTTTCCTCTCTCTCTCTCTCTCTCTCTCTCTCTCTCTCTCTCTCTCTCTCTCTCTCTCTCTCTCTCTCTCTCTCTCTCTCTTGGTCACTACCTTGCTCGGAATCCAATAATGAACTGTTACTTGATTCTCTCCCCACTAATCACCCTCTGATAAGTTTACCAGCTTGGAGAGGGCAGTACACACACACACACACACACACACACACACACACACACACACAATCGCACATTTTTGTTTGAAATACGCAGAAATTTTTAACAACCTCTGCGTTTCTCTTTTATACGTTTGGTCGTCATTGTATAACATTTTTTTTATTTAAACTATTCTTGTTTCAGTTTTTTATGTTTTTTTTTTTTCAATGTGAACAATAATAAGCCCTTTCTATGTTTTTTTTTTGTTGTTGCTGAACGTGTTTTTTTTTTCTTTATGTTGTTGTTGTTGGTGAACGAGGTGGATTTTTAGTGTGCTCCTCTTTGATAAGCTTTCCTATCCCCCAGAAGCATTACGTGGCTCAGAGGCGTGGATATGCTGTGCTGCCACGTAATGAGAAGCTCCTGTTCCCGTGACACGCTGGTCATTAATTACTAAGTATACCCTTTTACCTTCCCAGCTTCCAACACCCTTACTGTTCTCAATCTACAATATTCCGGTTGACATTCAGACAGGCAGCCAACCAGCCAAACAGACAGCCAGACGTTCAGATAGACAAATATTCAGTCAGCCAGCCATCCAGGCAGACAGACAAGTAGACAGCCAAAGCAAGCAGACTGTTAAACTAATATGGAAGGGAGGATGGGGGTGGGTAGGTAGATGCGTGGACTGATTGACTTGTGGATGGATAGGTGGATGGATGTGTGGAAGGATGAGTGATTGCGTAGGTGAAAAGGTGAGTTTTTGGTTAGATGCGTGGATGTGTGGGTCGGTGAATTGGTGTATGGATGGATATTTGGCTGGGTGGATAGATGAGTGAGTCAATGGAGGTGGAAGTCAATGGGTGTGTGTATGGAGGGATGTGTACAGGTTTTTCCCATCTCCCAGAACCCCTTTCTCTGAGCCTCAGTGTCGCCTCGTGTGTCTTGTCAATATTGCGTAGATTTATTACACTAACAAACTCGCCTTTATGAAATGTAAAAAAATAGAAGCACCATAACAATTACGTTCATCATCACTATTAACAACAAAGCACCACCACCACCACCACCACCACCACCACCAACACCACAAATACCAGCAGCTACAAGAATAACAAATTAATTATGTTTGATGAATATGTCGCAGTGCATGTGAGGCAACAAGTAACTCAGCATTACGTTAATATAATATGCAACACATGGAAGGAGAACTAGAATCAAGAGTAAGAAGAGGAGGAAGTAGGTGGCGAGTGTACCGTCCTATTTATATCAGTGCCCTCTTTATTTGATTCATTGGACAAGCACGCAACCACATACCACTGGCCTTCCCCATGCATATGATACGAGCGCAGCCTGCACCAGCGAGCCACGTTCTCGGTGGAATCTAGACAAAAACTGAGGACGCGGAGAATAAGCAAATGCAGTTCTGAGGAGTATTAATTTTCAAGTAAACGAAGCGTAACTCTAAGAATTCCAAGGCCAAAGAGAGAACGGATAAAAGAGTAAATTTTGCATCAGAGTTTGAGGTGGTAAAGGGGCGTGATATTCTGGAGTGATTTATAATGACAAGGAAGTGTGAAATTATAAGGCAGTGGTCATGGGCAGGGAAGGCTGACTGCTCCACCTCAAGACGTAGGCTATTAAGTGAAATAGTCTTTGGTGTTTTTACTTCCAGTTGTTTTTTTCATTTGCCATTTCAACTCTTCATACCGTAGTGAAATGAAAGTCGCTGGTGTTTTTATTATCACTTTTTTTTAGTTGTCCATTTCATCTCTTACTAATGAATAATTACATAAATACTTATATGTAATTATATATGCACTGGTTCAGTTAAGGAGGTAAGAATCCCCCCCAACAATTTTGATCCAATCTACTTATAACTTTTGCAGAAGTTAGGTAGCCATAAGTGTAATATTTCCCCCAATGTTTGTTAAGTTTGCTTGCACAGTTTTTTTTTTTTTTATGAATTTTTAGTTTTGGGAAATGTCAGATTTTTCGGATAAAACTGGAACATTCTAATGCTTTTCATTACATTTTTTTTTCCTTTTAACACTTGATTCTCTGAGATATACTAAACAACTGTAGTTATACATATTCCTTCAGACATTGTAAAACTTTTGGCAAATTTTTCAAAATACGTAAGAAAAAGTGTAATCTCTTTCCCTTTCTTCAGATATATTACTTTTTCATTACACATAATGCTATTTCTCAACCACAGTTCTTTGCATTATAAGTTTCTCTTCTCAGGAAAACAAACAATAAAAATTGGTAAGTAACTTTTGGGAGGAGATGCAGTTTGAATATGTAGCGAAGATAATTTTGAGATACGAGCTGTTAAAGATGTGCGTGTCAATACTCCCACTTAGCAGTTGTTAATGACCTGCAATGTAACTTTCATTTCTATCACTTCCCTCCACCTTCCTCTTCTTTCTTGAGGCGAGTCTTTGCAGAAATGGCTCTCTTGTTCAGTTCCTCCTGGAGGCGCAGTATGTCAATAGTGTGCTATGAAACGGAAAAACCAAGAGATGACAGGAAGTGGATGTCCCCTTCCTAGAAATTGTACACTGACATATTTATTGTCCGTGACAGGTACTGTATGTCTACAGTACTCATACAAAATACACAGTTGTATAATATTATACTTTACGGTAAGATAGCCTTGTAAAGATAGCACTCTTATAATTTTCTTTTCTTTTTTATTTTTTATGGTAATTATTGTCTGGAGTACAACATTATGACGCTCAAAACATAGAAAACTAAAATTTTCACCCAAACGCCGAAATTCTGGCCACAGTATATTTGGTATTTTAGGTGCAGTAAACCATGGAAATTCAATATGAATAAGAGAGATTTAGCCAACACCTTACACAACACTGTTCTTAGTGCTGGTGACTGTTCGTGGTGTCTGTCTGGGTTCATTTGATTCTGTCCACCACGCAGCAAGACCCATAATGTTCTCTGTGGATCCACGGCAACAAGGGCCACTTTACAGCAGTACATCCCAAAGAACACACCATTACGTAGATGCACAAAACTTTCATTAGGTGTAAAGTTTGTAAATTAATGTTCACCGTTGATCACTCTGTTAACTTCTCCGTTTTCTAAATCAAGTAAGGTTGCCACAAGTTCTAGTCGCTTCACTGTATTGAGTCTGGAGACAATGCGTGGGGGTAGCACACGACCAGCCCGCGGCAACAATAGGTAATAAGAGGAGCTGACAACAGAGCTATATACTGCAATATCCCGCGTTGGGAGATACAGTACTTGTTAGCCACTTCTGTATCAGTGTGAGTTGCTGTATATTTTTCTGCCTCGCCAATACTCGTAAAAGAGAAAGAGTAATAGTAATGTGGAGGCAGCATACTTGTATCCTTCGCATGTTGCCGTTTTCTTCGTATGATTTGACCTTTTACCATTTTTTTTTTTTTTTTTTTTATGGTGAAATGGTAGTTTTGCTTTGCGTCCCCGGCCAGTAAATGCCTTGTTAGTCAGACGCATGTAACCCGGTCAGTGGCCTTACTGACAAAACATTAGTGTGAACGGGAACAAAGCCGCGCTGTATTATGGGACTTATGCATGGAAAGGGAAAATGTTTTGTTGGAATATTTTAATGAACAATGTAAACCGTTGCGCAACGAGGACGGCGAGAACAGTACTGCGATGAATGACGAGTGGGCGAGGGCGCGGACACGGGGTGGGATAACGATGACTTGTGGGCCGGAGAGAAGAGGAGAAACACGCAAGTATTATGGAGAACACTGATAGGAAAAATATAGTATGATATCATTACAGGCATCAAAGAGAAGAGTAAGATACGATTAAGGACATCGACAAAGCAAATAGTCTAAAAAATAAACGTCCTGTAAGATTTATTAAGTCGTCATTTCTCTGTTAAGGGTTGTCTGTTATGGCAGTGTCCGGTACTTCGTAGATACATTGCAGTTTTCTAACGTTTTCTATCATGGTAAAGCGAAATATTTAAAGAAACGAACGTCATGTAAGGATTATTATGTTGATGAAGTTATTCTATTATGGAAGCAGTGTTGTCCGGCAGAATGGCAGCTTCAAGACACTTCTCATAATTTTCGATATCCCTTTTCACTATACTCTTTGGCGATCAGCACCTTCATTGGGTCTTTTTTTCAGCCTCTCTTCCTTTAAAAATAGTTTCGTAAGTAAATTATAACGTTTTCTTGCCTCGATATTGGATGAAACGTAAAGCAAAAGGAACACTGAAAAAACGAATACTTGATGGGGAAAAAAAAGTAAAGCAAGGAAAGATGATCCTTGTTCCGGATCCTTAAGGCAGCGTCCTCTAAAAGAAGCATCATTACCAAGGCAGTGGAAATCCTAGAATGGTATAGTGGAGGCGCTGCCAATCCTCTTCGTCGGTTGTCTTACGGGGGATAACAAAAAAAAACGTTATAATTTTACTATAGCACATCAGCACAATGATCACCGGCCAGATAATTCAGTTGCGGCCGCTGAATTGTTTTGTACGAGAGCAAAGCGCCATTTTATGTGTTTATTCATTTATTTATTTGTTTATTTATTTACTGACTGGCTGCCCGTAACTGGCTCCCAATCCCCCCTTTTACCCTCCCCTATTCCCCGCCACGGCATCGGATACTAAGGTCACCCTCACATCAGTTCCCACGTCACGCTTTTATCATTTTTCCTTTCGTTTTTTTTTTTTTTTTTTTTATTAGACTGAATAAGTTTAATATATACATTTATCTATCCCCGGAGTGTCTTTGGTATATAAACTCCTGTACTCCTGTGATGATAATACTGCATGTCTATCTAATCTTGTCTTCCCTCTTTTATTTTTTTTTACTCGAAATGAATAATTTTAATATCTCTTTTCCTGGCATGCATTTCATATACTTGCTCAGGATTCCACAAGTCTCCGTACTTCTATAATAATAACACTGCATATCGTGTCTTCCCTCCTAGTAATATATTTACAGTTCCATTTGGTCGGTGGGCATGGCGCGGCCCCGTCCCGCGCTTCTAAGGTCGCCAGTCACCAGCCGATATGTAACTGTGAGGGTCCGATAAGGCCGCCGCTTGTCTCGCCAGTATCGGTTATCGGGTCATCAAGGAGACTGGTCGGTCATTGTACGTGCCGAGGTCAGAGGTCACGTTGGCTCGTTTGTATGTCACACTGATGCGCCAAGACACCGCCTGGGGCCTGGTGTTGATGGTAAGAGAGAGAGAGAGAGAGAGAGAGAGAGAGAGAGAGAGAGAGAGAAATGCAGGAGTAATATCAGACAACAGACATCCTACTGGTTCCCCGAGTGAACTGCTCAATTTTCCATATATTTACTGCCATGTAGTGAGAGGGCGGAACGCAAAAGCAAGAATAATCTTTCCATTCCTCCCCTCCTGCAGTTAAAAGGCGATAAATAGCACTGTATCTGTTGGAAACATTATACATATACATTTTCATCGGAAAAGTCTAAAACTAAGTGACTTGTTTAGTATGTTTTCTATCGAAGGCTTCCATTTTTCTAAAGAATGGAATAATGATAACACCCTTTAACAAAATGAGGAAGATGACGTAGAAAAACAATAATTGGGCAAAAAGTTGACATTCCAAATCGAAATACTTCCAAAACATGACTGTAATTTTGCCAATAAATGTTCTCTTGTATTGAAAACGTATAGATAAATGACTATTTGCATCACACTTGTTCTGTCGAAACAGCTGAGTCTCCCATTTTTGATAGAACAATATATTTTCCATTCACACTGTCCTTGAGGAATTTGTTCCAGTGAACGATGGCAAGACTGAAGGGAAAAAAATCTATATTTCGCTCTTCGAAAGTTTTGTGTTTCTCTTTATTGCTCTAGTTTTATAAAAGGAAATGATATCGAGTTTTGGGCGTTGTCAATCTTTTGAAGCGTCAGGATGAGTGGTGTTATGTGTCAGCGTTGCCTTAGGTTTAGTTCTGTAACACATTTTGTATTGTCCTTGAGTTTACCTTGCCGCACACTTTGTTTTACTTTGTCTCAAACCATTCTAAAGTTAATTGGAATCTTCGCTGCCTTGTCTTTTGTACAAGTAAACTCTGGAAAACTCTTCTGTTTTTGTTGTTTAAGCGCCTTCGTTTGATTCATGTTTTTATAAAGGCACTGATGGCTCCTTGCAGCTTCCCCTATATTGTTTTGTTATTTATAGCATGAATTATCCCAGGAAATTTTTAGCCCCGTGAGTTATACCCCTTGTGTGTGTTGGTGTTCGCTATTCCGGATCAAGGCGGCTGTGGGTGGGGGCCATGACTCTGAAAATACCGCTCCAGGGTATTGATCATGTCTGCCATTTTCAGTGTTTGTAATTACGTCGTTTTAAACCAATTGCCCGCTTTATTTCCATCGTCATCCAGAGTGGATTGTAGGAACTGCGCACGAGTATTTAATCTGTTGGACTTCAAGGGCACCGTTATATATTTTTCCATTTCGAGGAGTTAGATTTCCAGTGGCAGGTGAACGGTATCGAAGCGACAGGTCAGGCTGGACGCGGGTGCTGTCACATGGGAGGAGCCATGCATAATCCAAATTGCTCTGAAACATCTGTCAACATTTATCCTTCAGTAGTGATTCTGAAATACAGGAAATGGGTACTACTTCATATTTTCATATTTCATTTACCTGTTTCATCTACTGTTCCACTGATATTACAATCACGTGTGAGATCCGAGCGAGTGAAATATGTTTGTTCCAGAATATCACTATCACGCTGGCTCGTAATTCCCTTGATATCACTTCAGTGAGTGAACTCTGGAACATTACAGCGCCTCTGGTGTTTGTCGCAGTACTAATAAGAACATAAATGCTTAGGACACCAGCTGCCTACACGTGGCAGTCCCTGTGAATCCGAATAATGTTTTTACGTATTTCTCATTGTATAGTATGTTATTGAATATATTATAGTATGTTATTGTCACTGGTAGCATTTTTCATAGGCAGTCTATAGACGCTGGCCGGCATACACTTTTTTTTTCTTTTAATCTTTCTTTCAACTTAATTTCTCTATATTATATTAACCGCTAAAATTGCCAAACCATATTAGTGCCTTTTCATACTCTGGTTTTGTGGATTTAAGGATATGTATGATTTCTTTACGAATATTAAGTTGTTATTGTCTTTTCACGGTCTGGCTTTGTTAACGATGTCATAGGAGGGATTCGACCAGCGCAGGGAGGTGATTGTTGGCGCGTGTTTCGGCAGTGGCAATCACGTCTGGCTCCTCAGGGGAAGCATAAACGCTGAGCTCATCGCGTTTAGATATTAAACTTCTGGCGTGGCTGAATAGCAGTGACGTGGAATAGCGTTTTGTCTGTCGCGCGTCGGAGAACGGTTGTTAGTACTCCTCTAACGGCCTTGTTCACGTTGTCGTATCTACATAGTTATGAGCCGTTACGGGCTGTAACTAGATACGACGAAGAGATGGAGGGGAAGGGGCGGGGGGTGGGGGAACTTAGGTACTTGAAGTGAGTGTTTGCCAAATTGGACATTAGTACTTGTTGCCATTATCATCTCGGTAACACTGAACGTGCCTTGTTGTCTTGCGTATATGTCAGATATGGACAAAGCACTTGATGGGCAATTACTGAGAAGTAAACTCGTACATATAAAACAGGAAATGCAGGATAAGAGTCAGCGAACAATACCCACACAGAACACAATAAAAAATGCAAATGTAAGCATCGATGTTTTTCATTTTCAATTCATCCTTTCCCCGTTTGTCTGAATAAATTTGTTGAAAAATGATGCAGCATTCAGGGCATAAAAACAAATAAATGGATGGATACACGAGTAAATTAATGCATGAATATGTAATTTGTATCAAACAGCAGAGCCTATATTCATTTTATAGAGATCGAACCCACGGCCTGTCATGGGTTGATGCTGTGTTTGAACGGAGAATGAATGGAGTGAAGAAAGGAGGACGTTCAAATGCAACTGATACAAGAGAGTAAAATATTCGGCACGTATGCACAGTTGTACACCCTCTCATATTCCAGCAATAGTTTGATACGTGGCATTGTGAACAACGAGCAAAATTTATGCTTTAAGGCCACAGTTTTTCACGGCATGTGTTTCGCTTACGCTATGCATTAAACAACGTCATAATGAACTGCACGTACAGAAAATACAAACGAATTAGTAAATGGTTGCAGTTTTTTCGCTATGTGTTAAAATAATATAGCAGTAGTTTCACTATTAAATCGAAATCTGTTTACGGACGAGAGTAAGAACACAAGAACGTAAGAAATATAAAGGAAGCCAAAAGCTAAATCGTTCAATCTATAATACAGAGTCGTTTGTTGAATCTTTATCTCCTCTAGACCCAAGGCATGTGTGTGAAAACAGAACTTTGTACTTCAGCGCTTAGGAACGCCTTGTTGGCTTTTTTGCTGTCTTGAGTACAAATGCAGTCGATCGCATCTTGAAGTGGCCGACTGGTTCCCGAAGGTTGAGGACCGTGAGGAGCCTTGGTGCAGAGAGAGGAGAGGGGACGCCTGAGGGGGAGAAGACCGCTAGTTGTGTCCTAAAAGGGAGGTCTGAGACTAAACATCCTGTGTAGGAATCTTCTTTCTTCGGGACGTTTTTGTTGAAATTAATGTTGAAATTAATGTTGAAATCAATGTTGAAATTAATTATGAGGATTTCATTGATTTCTTTTGGGTGTTTGAGGCGGAGGCTACGTTGCAGGTATATAAAAAAAAAGTTATTTGTTACATCACACACACACACACACACACACACACACACACACACACACACACACACACACACACACACACACACACACACACACACACACGTATGGAAAAAGAAAAACTACAAACATTTTACAAGAGGAGAACATTTCCGTTGATTTAAGCAGGTGTGTGGCGGTGCACAGACCACAGACCCGCTGCTCGCTCACCGATGCAGCGGGAGGAAACAAAACAAAAACAAACGAAAAAAAAATGTGCAGCCATGATCACTACCAGTATAAAACACGAATATCCTGCGGCACAGTTTACCTACCTGTCTATACTCAAAAAAAAAAAAAAAAACATGAGAAAAAAAAATATACATACGAAATATTTTAAAAAGTATATATTCAATGATGTATGCAGGCATTTACCCTCCCCAGGTAGGCAGGCAGGCAGGCAGACAGACCGCTTCACCTCGCCTCCACCTCGCCTCCACTTCCTCCGCCTCCTCCTCCGCCTCGCCGCAGCCCGTGGAGGCGGAGACATATTTTGCAGGATAATGCCGGATTAAAATTCATTAGGCGCTGATATAGTACATAATAACAGGGGCATTTTCATGTTATGCATAAATTCAAAAGTCGTCAAGGGAAATATGATGAGGTTTTCCCAGTGAGGTGCACTGCGGGACGGCCTGGCAATGTGTTATGGAGCGAGGGGGGGAGGGTGCAAGATGGCCTCACTACGGGGGCGGGACGGGAAGGGGAAAAGATGAGCCGGGGCGTTTGGCGGAAAGGAATGGTAAGGGATGGTAAGAGAAGGGAAGGGGCGGGTCTCACCAGATGTCAGTGTCAGGTTGGTCAGGACACGAAATCTTGACTTCTTGGTAAGTGGCACTACTTGTAATTTTCTCTTGTGTCTACAGTGAGGAGGTGGTCTGCCTCCTTCCACTGTTTTGTTCACTTGTTCACTGACTTTTGCTTTCACATCTTACTCTTTCTCGTTTCTCCTTCACTTTTGTTCATATCATCATATCTTGCTGTTTCCGTTTCTCTTTCACCTCGCCTTCTTCCTGTTTTCCTTTCTCCTTCATTTCAGCCTCTGTTCAGATCCCTGTTATTTTCTCTTCTTCATTTTTTTTTTCGTTTATCCTTCGCTTTGCCTGTTTAAATCACTTATTTTCCTCTCCTTGTTTTCCTTTCTCCATCACTACACCCTCTTCATTTCACCTGCCTCATGTATTTGTAACCACCACATGTTTATCGTTAAAGTGAATATGTAAATGCAAACATGATCAGCATCTCATTCACTGTCAGGCAAAACAACTCATAGTTTTATAGCTGGAGCCCAGCTAAGCCTATTGAGCGCCCCTAATACACCTGCACAAGTATCTACATGTTTTATTCAAGACTAGCATTTCAGAGTACACAAGAATTATTATATACAGCATTCACCAAGGCCTTCCCTTCATCTATCTTCTACTCTCGCGCCAGAATCTTTTGATAACTCATTAGTATTCGACCACTTTGTTCCCTTTCCCTATTTCTTCAAAGAACGAGGAAACAGGGAATATAATGGCAAACCGTGAGTCACAAAGCAGTTTATTATGTACAGTACACGTAAGAGGAAAGTACTTTGGTCCCTGAAGTGCCATCACTCTAATGTAACCTCCCCTTGCGTCTTCCCTTGCCTCCGTCTGCCTCTCCCTCAGAACTCCTCGTCGCGTCCTTTGCATGTACTGTGTCGGGCGTGTATAGAAGAGCACATTATTTCGTTATCCCTTCTTTTGGGTTTACTAAGAAAGGCCATCGTTCGAGGAATGTAGAAAATGTTTTGGTATTTTCAAGAGTACACAGGTGGCGGGTAAGGAGGCAGTAGGGGTGTCTTCACAGGCCACAGTAAAGAACGGACGGGAAGGAGAGGAATCTTTCGCCTGCTTCCGTTAGGTGTCTCCACAGCCGATCAATCTTCAACACGTTCAGTCTTCCGTGCCTTCCTCAGCCACAAACACTAAATCGTTCTCACGTCTCTAGTTGCTGTTTCTGTTTCTCCTTCACCTCTCCGTCTTTCTGTTTTCCTTCCTCCTTCATTTTAGCCTCTGTTCAAATCCATGTTGTTTTCTCTTCCTGTCCTTCGTTCTTTCTTCACTTTGCCTGTTTAAATCACTGTCCTCAGTTACAGTCATTACAAGTCTCCCGTCTGTTTTTTTTTATTTATTTATTTTTTTTATTATTATTATTTTCACAAGCAGGACTTTCCACAGAATATCCATCTCTCTTAACCCTGTGACTGCTACACCTTCTTCTCAGCTCGATATAATGGTACTGTGTAAGTTTACATGAGGATTTTGAAAGACAGACAGTAAAAGGTGTGATCGAATATTCAGTTAAGCTTTTCAGTGCCTCCAGTTAAATCTTTAATGAGTAAAACTGCCTAGGGTCGCTAAAATTAGCAGTCATGAGGTGAAATGTGTCATCGTAATACATCTCTCGTGACTTCCTATCATTACTTTACCTTATAGTGTCCCTCCTCCCTTCTCTCTCCTATGCCCTGAAAATAGACCCAAGTCATTGCGGCCTTAATAGGGAAGAGAATAGGAGCGGCTGTTTAAGAACGCAGTTATGACACCAATAATTCATGTTTTATAGTTTTAGTTCCTCCTGAGTAGTGGCTGGCGCTGCGCTTTTCCCGCGAGGGCAATGCAAGGTGAAGAGGGGAGAGGGGATAGTGAAAGGCGGCATATCGTGACGTGAGGCGGGTGAGGGAGGCAGTGGGGTGAGGTGCGGACGATAGCTGTACTCGATATTGTCAGCTGGTGCTATTAATGTTGAGGTAGACGGCAGTGAAGAGAAAGAGGAGGAGTAAGAAGAATAGCAGGAGTAAAACCATAAAAGGATTACGAAGGAAGAACAAAATGCAATAGACCTTCTTATAAGAGACACAGGAGAGCAACGACTAAGGCGAAGATGAAGAAGAGGAGAAGGAGGAAGAGGAGTAAAAGAAGCAGAAGAACGCACGCAGGAAAGAAAATCATCTCTATCACTTACCGGTAATGGAGAGAGAGAAAAATCTTAAGACGAGACTGAAGGAAAGGTGCAAGAAAACCATCACATAGAGCTACGTGAGGCAATCGTGGGGCGGCGGGGAGAGGCAGAGGGCGGTGAGTGCAGCAACAGGTGACGCGGGTGATAAAGAGCGATAAAGGGCTCGAAGTGCAAGAAAAGGGATGAGGGAGGGACTGCACACGTTACCATGACGACTGTTAACCTTTCTACATCCCCTTCATCCTCCTCCACATGCTTCAAAGCGCACACCCGCACGTACTACCAACGCTCTACTCGACAGCTACACACGCGAGCCGCAACAATAAACAGTAGATGAAAGGTGTCATAAACGTCGTGCTTTGAATGATTGTAGACGCTAAGAGGCGGAGGAGAAATGTTTGCGCGTACGCCATCTGTATCACATGCTTATAATTTTGTACATGAGAGTTTATTGTAGATGGATCACCTTTGTGTGGTTAGAATTAGTTATGATGCCATGTACGAGTCAAAAGATCTATTATTTGTTGAGTTACTCTGGAGTTCCATATTTGCTTCTGTATTTTCTCCTATCTTTCACTTGAGAGAGAGAGAGAGAGAGAGAGAGAGAGAGAGAGAGAGAGAGAGAGAGAGGAGAGAGAGAGAGAGAGAGAGAGAGAGAGAGAGAGAGAGAGAGACCTACCTTCTGGCCAGAATAGTCATATATTAGAATTTCAAGTCAAGTTTCTGCCTGAAGAGCGAGAATTGCTTGCTATTTAGACTGAAAATGGTACTTATGAACCTCCAATAAAGAAGAACAAGAACAAATCATACAAATGGAGAGTATTAAGTAACATTTACGTGGAGGGAAGCACCTAACATATAAATAATAATAATAATAATAATAATAATAATAATAATAATAATAATAATAATAAAAGATAAATAAGTAAAATTGAATAATGAGTGGAAAGGTTCAGGTAACATTTACAGGTGAGAGAGAAACACCTGACATATAAATAAGGTGCTAAACAGTAATAACCTGGTCTGCACTTGATTAATTGTTCTTTCTACATCACCTCCACGTCCTAATAATTAAGCGTGTCGAAATGTGCCACATCTAATTATATTTAATAACCTGCAGCGTTGTAATGGAAGCGTGAATTATGTGCATAAGAAGTCCACTATATAATACACACACACACACACACACACACACACACACACACACACACACACACACACACACACACACACACACACACACACACACACACACACACATACACACATATTTTACATTACCCTTTAATATTATGATCCCTAGAGACCATCATCATCAATATCATCATCATCATCATCATCATCATTCATCATTATTGTTATCACTGTAATGTCAATCTTTTCCTTTCCATCTTTCTTAAAACTCTATTGCATTTGTTTTCCTTCTCATCTCTTCTCTCTGTTTCTTTCCTCACCTATTTCCCTCCCCCCCTCACCTCCTCTCTCTCTCTCTCTCTCTCTCTCTCTCTCTCTCTCTCTCTCTCTCTCTCTCTCTCTCTCTCTCTCTCTCTCTCTCTCTCTCTCTCTCTCTCTCTCTCTCTCTCTCTCTCTCCCCCCACCCCCGATCCTTCAAAGCTACATTTTTCTCTGCACTCACTCATAGTTATTAATCTTCATCGTATTTTTCCTCGAATAAACGAGCGAGCCATCCTTTTTAATTTCCTTCTGTTTTATCTTTTACGAGTACGTGTTTGTGTTTCCCTCGCTGTGTTCCCAGCGCTGTCCGGCTGGCTAGTTATTGGTTGACAAAAATGAGTCCTTACTTACACAGCGTTATAGGAGATAAACCTTTACGTACAAATCCATTAGACGCTGGTAATTATATATAAAAAAAAAGGGTAAAAAAAAAAGGTAAATAAATTAAATAAGAATGTTCCCCTGATATTAGGTGACGAAAACTAGTCCTTATATGCACAGTGTTATAGGAAATAAAATTTTATGTTCAAATCTATGAGATATTAATCTGTGAAAAAAGTAATGAAAATAAAAGTGTGCACGTGTTATGGTGTTTCAGAAAGAGAGAGAGAGAGAGAGAGAGAGAGAGAGAGAGAGAGAGAGAGAGAGAGAGAGAGAGAGAGAGAGAGAGAGAGAGAGAGAGAGAGAGAGAGATTAAGGCTCGGAGAAAATACAAATGTCGTAACCGCTGACGTACTGCACACTTCGGTCTAACCAAAACTGTCCCATGATTATTATTATTTTATTTATTTATTTTATTTTTTTATTCTGACCTTTTATTTCTGATTTTTTTTTTTTTTTTTTTTTATGGTTAGTGCCGTGGAGGGAACGAGGCTTGAGTCTCGAGCGCCGATCACCACCGAGCAGTGAGTAAAACTTCTTTGCACTTTCTGTAATTAATTATCTCCTTTGAGTGAATGAACGTGTTTTGCGCAGCACATCCACTGGGAAGGCACTATAAATGACGTGGTTAAGACGGCCTTATTTTTGGTCTAAGAGCGCTCTAGTCAAGGGATATAAAAAGACAGAAAAAGACGCCCATTGAAGATGCCAGTCCCCAAAGAGAAGAGCCAAAATGATTATCCAAAATTGGTGAAGTGTTTTGAAATCTCTCTATTAATATCTATGTAAGTGTCTGTTAGTTGGTTTATTCACACACACACACACACACACACACACACACACACACCACACACACACAGAGAGAAGAGAGAGAGAGAGAGAGAGAGAGAGAGAGAGAGAGAGAGAGAGAGAGAGAGAGAGAGAGAGAGAGAGAGAGAGTATATACGTATGTAAGTATGTGCACATGTAATATTTTTCTTTTTCCTTTTTACTCGTCAAAATAAAAACTCTGGAATAATTGCCTTTCGAATAACATTTATATATTTCTTCGTGATATAACAGTCAACGTTATTTTATTTATTTCTTTCTTTCCGTGATATTCTCTTACGTTGCCATTCTTTCTCCCACTCACTCACTCACTCACTCACTCACTCACAGACTTACCATCTCCTTGCTTCCTTCCTCTCGAAAATGATCACTTTGTACTCGTAAAGATCTGTCACGCTGTCATTCCTTCACTCACTACTTCATTCACCCCACGCTTCCTTTCTCCCCCAAATGAACACTCATAACTTTTCTCTAATACTACTATTCTGTCTCATTCACTCATTTATTTACTCCCTGCTTCCTTTTAAACAGTCCTTTCTTACTCATCCACTTACTCTTTCACTCTCCCACTCTCTCACTCAGTCATTCCCTCATCCTCTCACTCCTTCACTCATTCCTCGCTTTCATTATCTCCCACATCAGCACTTACTCATGAAGATTCTGTTGGAGCGCCCCGTCCTTATTGGTGGCTGAGATGGAGAAGTTTTCAGCGGCCAGGATACGGATGGGCACGTGGGGCGGGGTGGAGATGCGAGCCGCCACCAGCCTCTCCATAACGTGCACCTCCCCGCTGGCGATCATCCCCCCTCGTACGATCTGCAGCCCGCCTATGCCTTCCTGTGGGCCGAGGAAGAGAAGAGGGTTAGAGAGATAAGCTACAAGATCTGATGCATTTTGCCCGTTTTCTGTTGGGAGAGGAAGGGAAGAGAGCTAAAGACGCAAATTAAGAAGGGTTTTGATGCCAGCCTGTGTTTCCCTGTGGAACGAGGAATGAGAATTAGAGAGGTTAAGAGGGAATCCGATAACAAGTCTTTAAGAAACGAAAGAGAATTAAACATGTAGGTTAACTTGTCTGATGCAGTCGTCTATGCCTTTCTGTGGACGGGGGAAGAGGGGGAGAGTTAGAGACAGGTTAGCAGGGGATTTGATAGAAGTCTTTAAGGAACGAATGAGATGAGAGTCGTAGATTAAGAGGGTAACAAAAGAGAGACGTAAGTTAAGAGGGGATCTGATACAAGTCTTTAAGGGGATATACTCGTAAGCAAAATTCTGAGGGTCGGTAATCAGGATAGAATAAGAAATAGAATCAGGAAGATACGCATGGATGAATGATAAATAGGATAATAAATAGCAGGAGAAAAAATAAAGGGAGTGTATTAGAAACAGGGAAATATAAACGTGATAGGAGAAATTAATCTTTGTCTGTCAGGGAAGGGAAAGAAGGACAAGAGTTGACCGGCAAGCTGTAAGAAAAATAAAATATGAGACTGAATGATATAAGGAATAAAAGAGAAACCATGGGAAGTATGAGGTGAGTGAGCGAGGTGAGTGATGTGAGGAATAAGTGTAAAGGCGTGAGAAGGCAGGTGAAATTTAGAATGCGACAGGGATGAGTAAGTGTGAGCGTAGGGAGAGGAAATGAACGTGGATGAGTGGGCGAGAGAATGACGGAGAGGAAATGAATGACACAATGCTAGGAAAGAGAGAGTAGAAACGAGAAGGTGATGAGAAAACGAGAGATGTTTGAAAAATATTTACCAGCTGTGTCTGTGTAACTCTCTCTCTCTCTCTCTCTCTCTCTCTCTCTCTCTCTCTCTCTCTCTCTCATCTCTCTCTCTCCTCTCTCTCTCTCTCCATGGCTAATAGCATGAGTCACACAAACTCAGCCAAGCAGGTCACGCTAATCACATCTGTACTAATCAACCAGGAACGCCCCGCAACACTGTTACTTAGTGACGCCTTGCTCCTTATCCCTTTTCAGTGGATTGCGCAACGATTCACAACATTAAAGATACTAGGAAATGTTTACAAGCGCCCACAAGAAAAAAATAATTAGGTGGCTAGAATTTCCAATGACTAACTAGTATAATGTTTAGAGGTGGATGTAGCACAAAATAGAATAGTTTCTAATTAAGGAGCTGTTAAAAAGTTAAGGTTTTCGGAGAGCAAGGAGAGGTGCAGACGTGTATTGCCACAGAGTGACCGAGATTAATCAATAATCCCATAGATATTAATATGTATAGATGAATTGATAAGTTGTGGGAAGTTAATACCTTTAGGGGACAAATGACAAAGGTGCTTATTTCTTGATCGTCTCAGTTATTATTGTTGTCGTCATTGCTATTTACTATTAATATCATTATCAGTGGTAGCGATCATGATTTTCCCTACGGGGTTAATGAGTCATTCCCGTGTGACTCCGCTCGTTTCATTTGCTGTAAGTTTATTTAAGGTAGGTTTAATTTTTATAACAACAACAACAGCAGCAGCAGCAACAGCAGCAGCAGCAGCAGAAGCAGCAGCAGCAACAACAACAACAACAACAACAGCAACAACAACAACAACAACAACAACAACAACAACAACAACAACATGATACACAACAACAACAACAACAACAACAGTTAATGGTTTATTTGCCGAGAAAGTTACAAAGTTTGATTATAACATGACGACTTGGCTTAAAACTTAAAAGCTTGGGGAACATCGCTTTTTGAAATGTTAAAAAGTTTTTCGTGATTTCATTTCCTTCTATTCGTATTCCTGTATCTGCATTCACGTTGCTGCCTCACCCTGCTCTGGCTCAACATTGTTTCAGCGTAACTGTTCATTTATGGCGAGTGCTACACAAAACGACTTCCACACGTTAGTTTCTTCTTTTCATTGTAACGGATGTACATATTGTGTTGTAGCGTAAGTGACGTGACGAACTCTTCTTTGACCCTCTACCAGTGGAGCTTGAATAAAAATAATGTTAATCTTCATGTTTCTGAGACTCTGAATTAATATGTTGTTTTGTCAGAGATGTAACCCATGATTATTTTTAACATCAGAATTTTTGTGCTTTGTGCCGCAATACGAGTAAATAAGCGTCGATGTCACAATGAGCGAGTGGAATGAATTTTCTGTTCATATTCGTTATCCTGCCTTAGGGCGCCACTTGACCGATACCCTCGAGAAAGTTTGCAGGCATTGAGCGACTCGACAGTTTATCACATGGCGGATACTGGCTAGACACTGAAGCTGTTTGATGGCTGACTTTCGAGAACAATGTTGAAAACTTGGCTAAACTTTCATTATAGATTATTTAAGGGTCGTGTTCTGTATAGACTTGTAAAGATTCATGTAAAGATTAGCTAATGAAGAAAAATCTTAGTATTTTCATGTGAGAGAGAAAGAGAGAGAGAGAGAGGGAGACGAATAAAGCCGTTAACTTGAGTTCTGTTAGCTGTCCTCCTATTTCTTCTACAAACTTAAAAAACTACACTAACAATAACCTTTCGCAGCATCTTTATTACGCCCCATGTTTATATCCTCAGTAGCCTCGAGGTGCAGAGCGCGGCCACTCAAGGTTGGACAGTGCGCTTTAAAGGTACCCCTACCCCGCTTACCCCCCTCAACGTCCTCGCCGCTATGGCTTTATGAACGAAAAAATAAAAAGGTGTTGAAAAATAAAGCGGCAGATGCGTTGTGCGTTACTGTTTGTATTTCCAGTGAATGTGTTAGAGAGAGCGAGAAAGAGAGAGAGAGAGAGAGAGAGAGAGAGAGAGAGAGAGAGAGAGAGAGTATACATTAATACTGGTGCTATGTATTTAATGATTTCTGTGTTTCTTATATATAGTAGAATATATATTTTTTTGTACTTATTTTCTTCTTTTCATACATGTTTTATGTGAAGGCTTTTTGAATAGCTATAAAAAACGTGTAGCTTCAAGTTAATTGTAGATCTGTTTAAATAAAAAATGAGAGAAGGAGGGGGAAGAGGCAGAAAGTCAGTGAGAGGTGAGGAATGCTCTCCACGTGTATGGCAAGGCTCTCGTGCACTCGAGGAAGTACGTGGGTGTGGCACTACAGAGGCAATTATAGGACTGCTGCATTATTGTGGCGTCATTACGTGAAGCCAATAGTCGCCTGCAGTAACCCGGAGCGCACGTGGTTACTGCTCAGGGTCCGCTAAGTGGCTGGCGCACCGATAACTAGATGGGGCTATTGCTGCTGCTGCTGCTGTTGCTGTTGCTCCTGCTACTACTGCCACTACTGATACTACTACTACTACTACTACTACTACTACTACTACTACAAAAACAGTGGGCACTACTACTACTACAACTTCTACTAATAATACCACCACCACTACCACCACCACCAATCACGGTCGGAAATCAGCACCCGCGTCACCACAGCTGCGGGTAGACAACTACTAACCATCGCCACCACCAATTACACCTCCCATTACGACTCATCACCGCGCCATCACCACAGCCTCTGTAACCATCACCGATGTATCCCCCCAATCACCTCTCAACACCCCATCATTAGGTACCCATCATTCCTGCAGTGTAAATGCCTCGCGTCACTGTGGCCATCACTTCCCGTCACTCCTCACCTCTCACTTCGCTCCATCATCACCCTGTCATCGCCCACCTGCCCCCAAGCTCCCTTCCCTTCATCATTTGCCAGGTTACCTCCACCTGAGTGAACAAGTAATGTGTGTGAAAATTATTGATAAAGTGCGTGCAGGTTTAGTGTAATTGTTTGCTACTTTGCTGCTGGTGATGGCTTCGTATTACTATTACTGCTATTATTACTATTAGTACTACTGCTACTACGACATCATATCATAACCTAACTTAACCCAACCTAACATAACAATAAATTCAGTGTTTTTCATCACTTGTGCGCACTTCAAAATGAGGTTAAAGTTTATCAAATAGAAAATATCCTCGTCGCTCTTATATCCCTTCCTAGGAACACTGAAATCGCACCGCCATCCAGTACGTATATGCAGCATATCCCAACACCACTTCAGCATCCGAGGTTAAGAAACGGTCATATAGTGTGTACTGAATACGAAGTCAACATTTATCCTCTGTGAATTGTGCGACCAGCGCCAAAAGAGCAAAGTTAAAACATCCACTTGAAATAGTTGGACACAGAGAGAGCTTGTTAACCTGCTGATCACATCGTAATGAAATGCACGTCTACCTGTCGATCTGTTTGCCTGTCCAGAATTCCGTCAGGTTTTTCTATGAGCCTTTGTTTTTTTTGGTTTTTTTCTATTCTGTTTTGTTTCGTTTGAAGCTTGGTATGGTAAGAAGAGGAATAGTTCGGAGATGGAATGTTAAAATGCCTGCATCGATCTGCGTTCCACCAATGACAAGAACATTCCGCCGCCTGTCAATGGTCGTGCATCGTTGCAATCGCCTCCCAACTTTACCTATCAAATTATGTCCCCCAGTTTGTCTAATTCCAAAACTATAATTTGGCGGAGCATTGCCTGTTACATTCCAGCCAGCCAGGAAATTCTAGCGGGCTTTCCTGGCACGCACACACACACACACACACACACACACACACACACACACACACACACACACACACACACACACACACACACACACACACACACACACACACCATAAAGATAGGAACAGTAATTGTTAGTTAGCATTGAATCTGTTGGTCTTACGATGAATAGTGCTGTTTTTTTTTTTTTTTGCGGGGGTTTTTTGTTGTTGTTGTTATTGTTGTTGTTGTTGTTGTTATCGTTATCATCATCATTATTACATGTGGGGACGGATCTACCAGGGAGCAGCAGTAAAAGAAATATGTAATTGTTTCGTACCATAATTATTGTCATGATTTTATCCTCCTAACCAAAGGGAATGTAAAGTTAATGTGGTTATATTTCTACGTGCTTTAACCCTTTCATTAGCACGACATAGATTTTATATTATTGAGAATACCATTACAATAATAAGTGTAACATGACATTTGCATGAATTGAATTTTGGGAGTTACCAAGCATCTCTCCTTACTCATTCACTTGTACTGCTCACAATTGCTCTCGTGACTAATAATATGCGGTGTTATAAAGCTTAGGAATTGTCTATTATTAAAAGCGTTAAATAAAGAAAGATATATTTGCCTGAATAGAGGGGTTATCATCTCTCTTTACTCTTTGCTCTCGCACTCTTTAGATTTATTCTCTTGTTAGTGCTAATAGATGTTATAAAGCTTGGGAATTGTCTGCAGTTTTGAAAGGTTAAATAAAGAAAGATTGAAGTACAACACGATATTTACCTGAATGAAGCATCTCTCAGTCATAAGAACATAACAAAAGAACATAAGAAATAAGGGAAGCTGCAAGAAGCCATCAGGCCTACACGTAGCAGTCCCTGTATGAAATAAACCTACATATTTCCACTTATCATCCCCAACCATAAATCTGTCTAATCTTCTGTCTTAATGCTCCTTAATAGCACTAACAACTTGATTACTGAGTCCGTTCCATTCATTCACTCCTATTGTTCCCATTTACTGTCCTGTGACTAATAATAGGTGTTGTTATAAATCTTGAGAATTGTCTGGAGTATTGAAAAAAAAAAAAGACAAATATAACAAGGTATTTGCCTGAATGAAGGAGTTAACAAGCGTCTCTCCTTACTCATCCATTCATACTGTTCCCATTTACTCCCTTGCAACTAATAATATTGTACGTGTTGTTATAAAGCGTGGGAATTGTCTGGAGTAGTGAAAGGGTTAAACAAAAAAGAAAAACACTTGAAGGGAGGAGTTGGGATCTCCCCCCCCTCCCCCTCCCTAGGGATTTTATTCTTCCATGAAACGAAAAAGAAATGTTGGGATCACTTTTCTTTTATTCTTTTTTTTGACATTGATACCTGTCTCTGTTTTTGCTTTGTTCATTTTGCTTTTATATATTCTATTTTTGCGTCCCCTTGCTATGCGAAGGAAAGGAACTGTGGAAAAATAATAAAAGGATGACGCAGTACTTTTTGTATTAAACCTTTGACTGCTAATGGCAATGTGATACCTGTTACTTGAAAAACCGTGTAGGTATTTATAGAACACTAAATATGACTGGAAGGAATAAAAGGTTTGAACTACCCCGTCACTTCTTCTGCTGCCGGGAGTGTCTTATCTCCTGTTATCTGAACTTGCCCTATATTTTATTCAGATGATTAAACGTTTTGGCGTTTTATCTGAAGCACCGTGTTTTATTAAGGGAGTTGAACGTTTTTGGTGTCTAATCTCTAACAAATATTCCCATGTTCTTTTGTTCCTTTGTAGTGCAAATTACTGGGGACTATCAAGGGCATTTTCATGGCAATACTGTAGAAATGTAAGTGATCTCTCTTTCTACGTAAGTCATGCTTGTCGTCTTGCGATTTTGAGTGAGGAAATAATTTGTTTTAACAGATGCGTTTAATGTATTGGTGCTGATAGTGAGACTTATGAGTATAGAAGAATGTTTGTCTGTCTGTCTAGCTGTCAGTCAGATTTATACTTACTGTAATTGGAAAACTCAATGCAAACGATATATTTTAAAAACTGAATTTGTCCTTACTCAGATTTACCTCGATCGTTCTCTCTCTCTCTCTCTCTCTCTCTCTCTCCTCTTCTCTCTCTCTCTCTCTCTCTCTCTCTCTCTCTCTCTCTCTCTCTCTCTCTCTCTCTCCTCTCTCTCTCTCTCTCTCTCCACCAAGCAGCGCATCATGATGAAAGGCCCTGAACTAAGATCCTTCTTTTCTCCCCGCTAAGGAGGTGTGGGCGGGGAGCTTTTAAATTAATGAGACAAGTCTGTGAGTGTCGTGTGTGTTTCATGGAGACAGGTGCGTGTGTGCGTGCGTGTGTGTGCGTGTGCGTGCGTGTGTGAGTCTTTTCCTGGTGTAATGAGGCACGTATGTAAATTATCCTGAATCACAAAAGCCGTTTAGTTCATGATCATTAGGTATGTGATTTGTATTCGTTATTTGAAAGGTTGTTCATCTTCTTATGTTTCCTTCCGAGGGCTGTTCAAGGGACGGTGTTCAGGTGTTGCCAAGATAAGCGTCATTATCATAGGGCTGAGGGATACGTTAGTCATTTGTTTTTTTTGTGTATACCTTTGTAGAAGCTGTGATAATAATAATGATGATGATGGTGATGATGGTGATGAGGAGGAGGAGGAGGCAGACAGACGGTATAGTGTGTTTGTTCTTTTTTTCTTTGTATGATGATGATGATGATGATGAGGATGATGATGATGATGGATGATGATGAGGAAGAGGAGGAAGAGAATGATAAATGGTGTGGTGTGTTTCTGTTGTTTTATCATTTAGTTAAGAGATACAATAGTCACTTTATTTGTATGTATGATGATGTGAATAGTGAAACACACCATGCACTGTCATTTATGTGAAGAGCAGGAAGGAAAGGGGAGAGAAATGAAATACTGTGTTTCTTAATTGTTTTCTTTTTTTGTTGTTCTTTTCGTATTTCATAAATCAACTTAGACTGGTTTAATGTAACTTCAAAAGGCACCACTAGTATCAAAAGGAGTAATAAAGAAATTCAAACTTCTTACTGGTCATCTCATAACAACCCTAATTGGTACCCACGTAGTTAATCATTTAGCACTTGAAACTCGTGCAGCTTAATGCAATTTGATGTGCATGATTTTCATAATGTTACAGTAATTTCACTTTTTGCTCAGTGAAGTAGTCCAGGGTCACGCAGATGAAGTAATAAGTGTCATCTATTATGTGGGGAGGTGAAAATATTAATCTTTCTCTCCTTCAGTGTCTTCTACTACGAGTTTGTTTCATTGAAGGAAACGGCATTACAAACTGTTATTTTTTCGTCTTATTTTTCACTCTTGGCCGGTCTCCTAATACATTAAAAAAAAAAGTGGCATCTGTTATATGACGAGGTGAAAACTTTGATCTTTGGTCTTCTACAGTGTTTTCTATCTCGTGTTTTTTTTTTTTTTTTTTAGGGAGAGTTATTATGACCTGGCTTTTTCTCTAGTTTTTCGCTCTTGGCCAGCCTCCCCAATACATAAAAATCAATTAACTGTTATGTATCGCGGTAAAAATAACAGAATAATCCAGTGATATTGGGAGGCAGTTCCTGAAAGGTACGTCTGCTGAGATACTGCAGGGTACGTAGCCTCTCCTGAAGACTTTGTGTTGTGTATGAAGGTGATGATTTTAAAGCTTCGTGGCCTTAAGTGTAATAGTAACTTTGGGAAACTCGGAAAAACTACGGTGTTAATTACGTAAGTTAAGAGATGGTTATGAGCATTGCACTGAGAGTTACTGTGTCGGTGGTGGTGTTGCTGTTCTTGTTATTGTTGTTAGTAGTGGAGGGGAGTAGTGGTTGTGGTGGTGATGGTGGTGGCGGTGGTGGGAGAGAAAGCCGCAGGGTGAGAGAATGATTGATGTCAGACAGATATATTCAAAGAATGTTTCCAGTATTTTTTCTACACAATCGTGATATTTTCCTTCATCATATCGTGCACCTTTAAAAGCACCATCTTTTTTTTTTTGGGGGGGGTTGTTTTTATATAATATAAAAGCGTATTTTTCTTGGATGAGTGATAAATGTTTCGCATTACACACATTATGGAAAGTGAGACTGCTAGCATTAGTTTCTCCGGTGATAGATAAATATACTTGTCGACTGATAGTTAGGTAAGTAAATAGATAGATAGGCAAAGGAGTGGATAGACTGGACGATAGATATTTAGTACGTAGGTAGGAAGGTGGGAAGGTAGATAGATAGATAGATATAGTCAGCAAACGTGCCAGCCAGACAGACAGACAGACATAGATAGATAAACAGATAGATAGATAGATAGATAGATAGATGAAAGGTGAATTCCTTATAAATACATATATGAAAGGGAAACTTGTATAGCATATCACAAAGTAAAAAAAGAATTCTTCGAAGTGAGAATCCTCGCACTATAAAATTCAGCATTCTTTTATAACCCTTGTGTGCGAATGTATGTATGAAACAAGATTTTTATTTTATTTCTTTATGAAGGGAGTTCGCTTGAGTTCGCAGAAGATGGTGTGTTCTGATTGATTCCTCGCCTAGTGTTATTAGCGTGTGTGTGTGTGTGTGTGTGTGTGTGTGTGTGTGTGTGTGTGTGGGGGGGGGGGGGGGGGATGTTGTCGATCATCTTTCTCTGTCATGCCTGTCTGTCTGTCTTGATGTTTTTTTTTTTTTTTTTCTGTCAAGATAATCATTACGTAAGCTGTGCGTGTGTGTGTGTGTATGTGTGTGTGTGTGTGTGTGTGTGTGTGTGCTCTAAGAGAGAACCTTAAAATACAAAATAATAATAAATGCAACAGTCAAACCAACTTTTCCTCCTCTAATTTATCCTTATCCTCTTCTATTCTTCACCCAGTACCTTTCCTCCTTCCGTGTCTGCTACTGTCCTTTTTACTGTTGCCCACATTCCTGTTCTCCTGTTATTCTGTCCTACCCGTCTAATACCCGTTCTTCTACTGTTATTCTGTCCTACCCGTCTAATACCCGTTCTTCTACTCTTCCAAAATCTACTCCTACCTTTTCGTACTGCCCTGCTCCTGCTTCTGCTTCTCTTGCTATTCTATCTTCTCTGTCACTCAATACCCATTCTCTCTCCAATGTCTACTCCTATATATCCCTACCGCCCTATTCCTGTTCCTCCTTCAACCAGTTCCCCTTCTCTCCCTCTTCCCAATGTCTGCTCCTATCTTACCCCGGCGCCCTACTCCTGCTCCTCCCGCCAACATCGCTTCCTGTGCATTGCGAGGAAAGTTTGCCTGAGTTATATCGTCGTATCATTTTTTCATCCGCTCGAAAACGCAGCACCGGTTTCTTTTTGCAGTGCATTATTGCGTCTGACAAAAGGGGTTACTATAATAGTGTTATTGAGCGTTTGAGTGCACGGTGGTTCGGTGACAACCTATGTAGCTATCGCGCAGGGCTGATGCGGATACAGATCAGAGTGTAATGGTTTAACTAATCGCTGGTGGTGGCGAGGGAATGTGTTTAGTTATGCTGCAGTCAACTGTTGTTAATACGACGCGACGCTGGGACGTTGCTTGTTGTCACTGTTGTTGTTGTTATAATTGTTGTTGTTGTTGATGTTATTATTATTATTATTATTATTATTATTATTATTATTATTATTATTATTATTATCATTATTATTATCAAGAGGTTTTTTCTTA
>NC_087165.1:8816011-8833511 GCF_035594125.1 Scylla paramamosain | reverse complement strand
CGAAGAAGGATTAACAAGACAGGGGAGATCGGGAAGGAAGAAGAGGTGAAGGTGACGGTGGTGGTGGTGGTGGGAGAGGACGCAGCAAAGGTTAGGAAGAGAGAGAAGGGGAGGAAGAGAGGGATATATATATATATATATATATATATATATATATATATATATATATATATATATATATATATATATATATATATATATATATATATGTATATATATATATATATATATATATATATATATATATATATATATATATATATATATATATATATATATATATATATATATATATATATATATATATATATATATATGCAGAATATCGGGAAAGCACAAGAGAAGGAAGATGAGAAACAGGAACAAAAGCAACAGGAAGAACAGCACAAGTTGAGCAAGAACACCTGAAGGAGGAAGAGGAGGAGGAGAAAAATAAAAACTATACAGATAAGCAGATGAGGGCAGAGAGAAGCTGGAGGCAGCGGAGGAGTGGCGGAGTGAGGTTGAGTAATTGTGTACACCAGTGAAAGGATAGAGTATTGAGAAAGGGGAGAACAACAGCCTTATTAGTGCTATTTTTGAGTGGGGCTTTGTTAAGGCTTATTGATAGACTGATACGCGTAGGGTTTAGAAAGGCCATCAGGGACGTGAATCAGTTATGTTGTATCACTTTGTCTTTACTCAGTCATTTGGCAGCAGTTGTGGAGGCAGTGGATTTAAGTCTTTGGTGTCCACTTAAAGATGAAAACATTTAAAGGACATTAGACTGCATGGATTTAAGCTATTTTTGTTACTATCACCACCACCACCACCACCACCACCACCAGCACTACTACTACTACTACTACTACTACTACTACTACTACGATCAATGGATTTAAGTCTTTGGTGTCCACTTGAAGATGAAAACATTTAAAGGCCATTAGACTGCATGGATTCAAGTTATTATTGTTACTAGCACCACCACCACCACCATCACTACTACTACTACAACCACTATTTTTCTATCATTGTATCATACTTAAGATCATTGTGACATTACTATTATTAATCTTACTATCATTACACAGCCAATATTCAGACGCAACACACATGTACAAGAAACACACGAATGCATAGAGAGAAAGAGAGAAAAATAGAAGAAAACAGGAGAAGAAGAAAGAGAGACGAGCCTTGCCTTCATAATGCATAAATTTCACGGCCCCAGAAGCCAAAATCTTGTCTCAATTTAAAGTTTTTATCCCGAGTTGAAGTTGGCCTCTCAGTCCCTTCCTGGCGGCACACTCGCTCGTACACGCACACAAGTCGCCTCGCATCCTGTTACTCCGGTGTTCCAGTGCGCTTCTTTCACCCTCTCTCGCATCTCTCTCTCTCTCGCTCTCTCTCTTTCTCTCTCTCTCTCGCTCGTATGAAGGAAAACTCTCATCGTGTCCGTGCTGAGGTTATGAAATGCACACATGCGGGAGGTTTCAAGACACTTATCCTCTGTTATTAAGTTATTGTATCTCATGTCGCTTTGGGAGTTGGCAATTCAGTGGGCTTTTTTTTTTTTTTTTTTTGTTGCACCTGGCCAGTGACCCTCTTACATAGAAAAAGATAGTCAAATGATAGAAAAATAATAGTGGTAGCAGCCACTTGAGTATTAAAAAAATATATATAACCAACAGCAACTACTTAAATGATAGAAAAATAAGTATGTAATAACAGCCGCTTAGATGATAAAAAAGTGATAGGAATAAATAATAACTAGACACAATCACAGTCCTTAAACTACAAAGTTATACACATTTCTTTTTCACTATTCACTTCTTTTATTTTATTTTTCTTCGTCTGGTTTTACAATCATATCCTCTTCTTTTACGTAAGCAAGTAACTGTAAACACACACACACACACACACATACACGCCATAGGTTTGTTGTGCATCAGCGGCTCTTACCCGAGGACAAATCAGCCCCGCGAGGGAAATACTACTAAGTCACCGGCAAGATCGCGCCTCCCTGTGTTGTATTTCTCCTTAAACTGATACGCCGCGTTACGTTTTGCCCTGGAGGTTAATGTTAAGATGAAGAGCGATAGGCGCCACGATGCTCCTCTCTGTCATCGCCGTCATCACCTTCATCGTCATTACTGTTATTGTCATTTTAATCTTGGTGGTTAGTGACTGGGAGAGGGGTCGTGAAATTTTATTGGTATCGTCATCATTGTCATCATCATCATCATCACCATCATCATCATTAACCGTGAATATAAGGGAATAACATCACGAAATTTCAATTGTATGATGTATGTTATTTTTAATTATTTGACTTTATTATGCATAAGAAGTACTATACTATGAGGTTTTAGAATGGTAATGGAATTTCACATGGTAATTATTCAGAAACATTTTAAGTTCCTGTTTTTGTGGTGTCAAAAACCAGTCAATCCCTCAATCATTCAGTCAGTCGGTCAGTAATGTTGTTATACTTTCTTTCCTCAAGACAGCCCACACTTGCATTTTTTTTTTTTTTTTCACGTTTGTATAAAGGTTTACTTTAGTCTTCCCATTAGACAAACATATCCTACTACTTATGTATTTCATCCAGAGTTATTATTTCGTTGGGCAATGACCTAATATAATGGAGAAAATGTTAGCGGTTCAACAGGCAGACTAATCAAAGCTTCTCTTGCATCAGTCTTTATAAATAACTCAAGAGCTTCCAAATATTGCATCGCCTGTCCAAGTTTGCGGAATTTTCCCAAAGAAAGTATCTCAACGCTCCTAGTGTTCCCTCGCCATACTTGTTTGTTCACTAAACGAATCATAACTTTTACAATGGATGTTTTAAACTTAGAGCAGTGGTGTGCACTGTGTTCTAACGGAGTCTTTGTGAAACTTATATATAAAAGTAATGCAATATATATATATATATATATATATATATATATATATATATATATATATATATATATATATATATATATATATATATATATATATATATTTTTTTTTTTTTTTTTTTTTTTTTTTTTTTTTTTTTTCTGCAAGACAAAAAACAGCGAAAATATATCAACGCTTCCAACAGCAGCATCCATTACCTATCACCTTCACTTTCCTCCGCCTCGCTTTCGTAGTTAAAATTAGCTTCCCTTAATTATAACAGCAAGACGTATAACCTTTAGTTTTTGCTTGAAGGAAGATTCACCGTCACAAGATATTTCCTGTCAAAAGACGCAGTTGATTTTATTGGCTGAAGACGCGTTGCTTTCTTTAGAGATCAGTAATATCTGGTCTTATTGCCATCAACAAATACTGCACTTAGATTACTGCTCATCCCCGCACACTGCTCCACCATGCCTCGCCCAGGGAAGCACTAGAAGACACAAGAAACATGCCGGCTCCTTTCCTCTGAGTAGTTGAATAGATTCCGTGAAAAACCGGAAAGTCTCGTGCCTCCTGCTGGGACATTCACAGACTTGGTGTCCGCTTCTCTGCCACATCGCTTCTGGCACACTCTTATAAGATGTAAAGTTACTCTCTTATGCTAACATAACAAGAATATCCATAGTAGCATCTCACGTTTAGTCAAGTCATACCATTGATTGAAGCCAGCGAGACACGTCAATGATTGAACTCTTTCGCTGCTATTTGACTCATCGTTCGTGAATTACTTAGCACTCTGAGTCATCTTATTATGTTCTATAGAAATTTTTAAACATATTACTGACTAGAAATTCCGAAGTTTATTATTCATTTTATTCATTTCTATCTTGTAAACGCTTACAAAGATTCCATTTATTGCTTGTGGTGCCGTGAATTGTTGCACACCACAGTGAAAGGATTAAACTCTGAAGACTGAGGTTATCTAATTTTGGACTAGCATTCATTGTACCTTTTTTTTCTTCCTTTATGTATCCCCTGGCCACGACCCCTCTTACATAAAAATCTGGTGATAAGCCACACAAAAATGTCATGCTTGGCCCAGTGTCAACAAGGCAATTGGACAGAAATAGTGACTGACGGCCAAGATATGGAAATGCAAGGAAGGAGGAGAGAAAGACCCAAGATTAGATGGAAAGATAGCATACAAGATAACGAGAGAGAGAGAGAGAGAGAGAGAGAGAGAGAGAGAGAGAGAGAGAGAGAGAGAGAGAGAGAGAGAGAGAGAGAGAGAGAGAGACTAGATAACAATTTGGCAGATGACAGAGGAAATTGCAGGCTGCTCATCAAAAACAGCGACTCCATATAAGGATGGGCTAATAAGCTGAAGACGAGGAGTGGCGGCCAAAAACACACCGCGTATCCTTTATGGGTATCTCTGTGCTGTAATTCTGAGGACGCGATACCAGGAATGCGTCGCTGCCATAATTTCTCAAAGGACATTTATCGAAGAGCAGAGCCGCGTAGGGCATGTCTAGAAACCAGTGGCTTCTGTGACCATTTCTTCCGGAGTGATCACAGGTACTCAAGTTTCTTCATAAGCATTTATAGAGCCTGTTTTGTTCATTACTGGCAACACTGGGTCTATGTACATAACAGAGTGAAATGATATCTTATGATCTTGGCTATAAACTTCTGTTATTATTGTTATAGTAAGGTGGTCCACGAGACGATCCTTTTCCACCAGGGGTCGACAAGGCTTAAAGTGTGTGTGTGTGTGTGTGTGTGTGTGTGTGTGTGTGTGTGTGTGTGTAAATGTGTGGTGTCTTGCCTGGGCTACTGCGTGTAGGATTCCGTGCCTGGTATATACATGAAAAGGTAGATTAGTAGTAGTAATAGTAGTAATAATAGTAATAGTAGTAGTAGTAGTAGTAGTAGTAGTAGTAGTAGTAGTAGTAGTAAGTAGTAGTAGTAGTAGTCACAGTAGCAGCAACATCTTCATTATCATCATTATATTATTCTCCTTGTTGTTATCGTCCTAGTTGTTGTTTTTGCTGGTATACATAAGCAAGAGACATAAAATATGAATGTAGAATCCACATATTGGTCACCCCAGCTGAGATTTGAGTAAACCTAAAGGGGAGGGAATGGTACGTAAGAAGGTAGTGTGGTGCGCCGGGACGAGTGCGGTGCGTGAGTGTGTGGAGGAGGAGGAGGAGGTTGAGTGAATACCTGGAGGGTCTGTCTGTACTTGGAGTGGTGCACTGGACTGACGCACTACCAAGAGATGTCACATATGAATGAAGCGAAGCGGGTCAAGGTGATTCTTACGGTTGAGTAAAATATGAAAACACAAAGTTAATCAGGATAGAACACGAAATTATGGCTTCGAGCTAGAGTTAGATAAAAAAAGGGATATAAAGGAATTGCTTCACAAATAGAGTGGTAGATGAATATAACCGATTCAGTAACCAGGTTGTTAGTGCTGAATCATTAGGGAGATTTAAAAGATTAGACAGATTTATGGATGAGGATGATAGGTGGAAATAGGTAGACATGCACTACCTCGTGTAGACGTAACGGCTTGTTGCAGCTCCCTTTATGTTCTTGTGTTCTTAACTGGAAATATTATAAAGCTCTACTGGACGCCTAATTTACCAAGGAAATTTCACGCACGCTTGCTCTCCTGATCAACGTTTCTGTGGTGGAGAGATGGACAATCTTCTCCCAATCACTAACACTTGTTGACACGAGTTTTGTTGTGTCATATTCAAGCAGATACAAGGATATTCTACCCATTCAGTAACCACCAGAATGGTATATATATATTCTCTCAGTATTTTGTATATTTTTTCCAGCCGAGAGCGAATCCTCCATCACGGTAGTATTGGCTCGCTAGGGTCGAGGCCAGAAAGGGCAATACAAAGAATGCTGAGTGATGATCCAAGAGGGAGGGAAATCGTTTATCGCTGAGCTATTACAACACTTCTGAGGGAGTTCAGCTTTGAAGAGAAGAGCTGGCTGAAGGCACTGCCACGTGGAGGCTCATGGCTTCTTGCTGCTTCCCTCATGTTCTTTTGTTCTTGGCAGTGGTCTTTTAGATTAATGATGTAAGAAGGATGTAAAATAACTGATTAAAAAATATTGACTTTAAGGTAAGAAAAAACATCACCTGTCTTAAAAGAAAATGTGATGCAGTAGTTTCATATTAGTAAGGGAAATATATTTGTCGTGTGAATTTCCAGCGTGTTCAATTGCGTTGTATAAAATTAGTACTGAACATTCTATTAATTTATTCTGAGCAGTAGCATTTCCTCCCCCGCACATTTAATCGGGTTTTATAGTTTTAAACAATAGTAACCACTTTGCATAGATGACACAAATATGACATTACATACTAGAAGAACGAAAGTTATATGTATTACCTAAACGTTTCTAATATGAATTACTTGTTGGCTTACTTCTTGGATCAGTCAGTCAGTCCGAGTCCCTCCCTGTCCCTGTCCCTCCCAGCAGAGTCAGGCTTTGATGATGGAAGCCTTTGTATAATTTTCAGTCCTCTTCTCTACAAAGATTATTACAGGTACTCGTGGCTTGCTTGATGATATGATCGTTTTTGCACAACTGAACAGACATTTTTTCTCTCTTTTGTAAACAAGCGAGCGGCCACTGAACCTTTGATCGTTTGTGGCGGCTCTTGAAATAATGAGGTGTTTGGCTGTGCATTGTTGCATTGACGGGAAAAATAGTTGGCATGAGGACTGTATATCTTTTGTATGCGCCTCTTTTTGTTCAATGGAAAATTTAAGGCTTATCTTTTGAACACACTAACATGTGATGCACAACTCAGTGGCTTGTATATCACCACCACCGGCCGTGTATTGCAGAGGTCATTGGACTGAAAGACTTGTTATAGTGTGTGTGTGTGTGTCTGTCTGTCTGTCTGTAGGTAGGTAAGAAGAATAAAATGTGGTGTTGAAAGAAAAGCACTAGTTTATTTACATACAAAGTGCTTCTATTTCATATCTTTCTTCTCACCACCACCACCACCACCACCACCACCACCACCACGTTCACTCACGGACAGGCAGAAACCACTGACACATTTCCTGCAGCACGGGGTCGCCTCTTCCCAGGGTGTACTGGGGGGTGACCAGGGCGGGAGGCTGGAAATGCCCTTCACAAACATCAACTTTCTCTCCAAACCGTAAAGACAACCCGCATCATTTTCCTTCTTGTACATCGTTATTTTTATGCTCACTTCGGATGCTGGCTGTCGTATAAAAGTTTTCACACACACACACACACACACACACACACACACACACACACACACACACACACACACACACACACACACACACACACACACACACACACACACACACGGGAGGGTCAAGCCAGATACCTCAGTCAAACAATTGCATATTTCACCAAAGACATAAAAACATTAGTAGTGTTCCATGCTGTATTGCATTAATGATCACTAATAGAACACCAGTATTTGATTAAACGCATATTAGCATATTACACTAAAATGTGTGTGTGTGTGTGTGTGTGTGTGTGTGTGTGTGTGTGTGTGTGTGTGTGTATGTGTGTGTGTGTGTGTGTGTGTGTGTGTGTGTGTGTGTGTGTGTGTGTGTGTTAGTCCTCAACATTTACGGTAATGTTCATCTAATGTTCACTGCTTCATAAAGAAAAACGCTGCGAGTTTTTTTTTTTTTTCGCGGGACATATGCGAGGGTCCCTTCAATGGATAATTCAATAGCGCTGCTAATTTGCCAGTCATTAAGGAAGAAATGGGGCAGCGAAATAAAGGTGTTCCGGCACGAGAGAGGTGGAAAGTGGAATGGGATGGGATGGGAGACCTTGGACAGAGGGCGAGGCTGTGTATGTGTGTGTGTGTGTGTGTGTGTGTGTGTGTGTGTGTGTGTGTGTGCGTGTGTGTGTGTGTTCCCTAGGATTTCAAATGCTATAATTTCGCTAACTTGTAATCTCTCTTATGCTGCTAAATCCATGAAAAGCAAGCATATTACATACAAACATTAGTACTTTTGTCAACAAAGCATTAGCTTAACAGATATTTTAAAACAATGAAATATGTAAAAAGTGATGCGATTATGATGATGATGATAATGATGATGATGATGATGATGATGATGATAACGTCTCCCTCCCTTCACCTGGTTATCTTATCCTGCGTCCTTGAACCTTGAGCAGACCAACAGAAGGAAGACAAAAAGTGTTCCTTATAGATGGTTTTCTTCATTACTACCTTCTTTTTAGGGGCTGGCAGGTGGAGACGAGGCTCATTAACGCCCAGGTGATGGCCAAGGTGTGTTGCAGCCACCTGACTCACGCCACTGTCCTCACCCACGTTTCTCCACCTCTGCACCCCTCAAACCTTCCCACAATTGTCCATCTGTAACTCCATCCAGTAATTTCCCTAGTCTACAACCTTCTCTTAGTCCTTACATAGCTTATCTTCACCCGTCATGTTACATTTTTGTCTCTTTGCCATGTATTTAGTTTTCTGTCTTCTGTTTTTTATCTGTTCAGGATATCTTCTCCATTCCCATCTGTACTTTTTTTTTATTTCATTCAATCCTTTTGTTTATTGTCTAATTTTAATGCATTTTCTATTTTTTTCTCTTATTTTTAGTTACATTGTTAATTAGTTCATTCAGCCAGTTAGTTACTTACTATTTTACTTATCCATTTCATTTGTATATTCACTTTTTTTCTTCTTTTTGTCCACTGTGTCACCAACCTTCACTCTTACCACCCGCCAGTCCTACATGACAGTCATACCAGCCCCACTTTACCTCTCCTCTCATCTTTGTTAGTCCGCAATAAGTCTCATCGTCTTTATCTTACCGCAAACATGAAGAGTTGCAAACATATTCAAAAGTAAACCAGTTTCCTTCCTACATAAAAAAAAAAAAACACAACAGACATACAGAAATACACACACACACACACACACACACACACACACACACACACACACACACACACACACACACACACACACACACACACACATATACACACACACACATACACACCTATTGTGATGCAATTAAAATGCGTCATAATGGAGATTTACCAGCAGGCGCGGCTTAATGAAACTCAATCCCTCCCGATCCGCAGCACGTTAATGATATGGCTTACAGCCCCACCCCGCCTCATCCTCAGGGGAGTGCGACAAGCCACTCCGAGCATCCTCTCATCCCGCCTCCCCTCCCACCACCTCCCAGCCTGAACTGCCTTCCTCCTCTCCTCCCTTTATTTTTCATCTTCCTTTTTTGTACATTTTCTTTTTCCTCTTATTCTTTGTTGACATCAAATTCCACAACCACAAAATTAATCTAGGAATAGGAAGTTCACCATTGCATCATTTAAAAAAAAAAAAAGAATTGTAAAAAAAAAACAGTCAGGAGTGCATTTGTTTGAGCAACTATATGTAAGCTTGGCAAGTATTGTAATACTTAAAATATCACCAGGTTTAATTTCTTCCTTTTTCTTTTTGTTATTAGAAGGTTGGTGAACAAAATGGCCACAAAACTCATTCAGGGGAAGAAAGTTCACCATTACTTCATTAGAAACAAAAAATAATTTAGAAAAAAATATCAAAAAGTGCACATCTTTGGAGAAAAAAAAAAAAAAAAAAAAAAAAAAAAAATATATATATATATATATATATATATATATATATATATATATATATATATATATATATATATATATATATATATATATATATATATATATATATATATATATATATAAAGGATGAAAAAAATGTTTAAGATTTAACCAGTTTTGATCCTTAATTTTCTCGTATTGTCATTAGTAGATCAAATTGAGACACACACAAGCGAGAGGCGTGAAGGAATGAAGACTGGTCGTTCCTTCATTACTAAAGTGGACAAACCAAGAGGAGAGTTGGAGGTTCGTGCTGTGGGATGCCAGAGGTAGAGGCATCTAATGAAAGAGTTCTAATGAGCACCGGCAACAATTGAAGTCTATAATAGGAGCAGCATCCTTATCCTCAACCTTTCAGTCTTCCCTCATCACTCTTTCCACGATGGCCTCACTAATCCTAAGTATCCCTTCATCATCTGGTTTAACGTGCTTTTCTTTTTTTTATTATCCTTAAGCTTTTCCTGCGTTAATCTCTCTTGCTTATCCTCGCACTCTGCCTCACTCAGCTTATTATTCATTGGAGTCATCATGTACTTCTTACTCACATCCATATCTCTTTATAATAAGCGAGGGAACCATCACCTTCACTTCATCGGCCATCACTATCTCTTCATTTTATTATAATCCACAAAAGTCATCATGTACTCCTGACTCCATTAATATCTCTTTTTGTAATGAGCCACTGAACCATTAGAGTTATTTTCACTTCAGCGCCCATCACTTCACTTTTCTCCCTTTTGTAGTAAGACTTTCTTGCTCGACTGTCATCACATTAATGTCTACCACCTCTCTGTTCATCCTCTCATAGATTCCAGCCATCCTAAAGGCTTATACCTGCATCCCAATACACGTCTTCGCTGCACACACTCACCACTGCATTTTCTCTTCCTTAGAACGCCTCTGATCTGTATCTCCACCTAAATATCTTTTTACCCTCATAAAATCCAACACCCCAAAGCTGTCTACCTATCACTAACTACATATCTTCACTGCACACACTCAAATAAGCCCCATACTCTTCCTCTCTTCCTCTCACCACACATCCTCACCTTCTTGCAGCTCCTACGCATTACAGCCTCTCGCCTTAACACTGCTAAGGCTACTCATTAAGCCGCTCGTGACCTTACAGCACCCTCCCCTCCACCACCTTCACTCCCCACGGCCCCTTCGCACAGACAGAATTCTCTCGCGTATCAAATCTCGCGTCACGTGAAGAGCAGACACCATTAAGCGTGAGCGTCGTAGGAATAGGCCTGACTAATAGACCAGGAACCATTTCGTGTATTACGGGCGTCACGCAACTCGCAGGGACGGGCGGCGCTAATTACAGCCTAATGAAGAGGCGGTGTATGGTCGGGAATGGCGCGAACGGTCGGCGGGAGAGCGTTACGTGCCCAGGACAGACTCCGAACTGGTGCAGTGCGGCCGACCTGCTCCTATCTTGCTTTTATTATCCCCCCTGTTGTTTCGCCAAAGGGCAGGGGACGTCTTGGGGAGGAGGAGGAGCAGGAGGGAAAAGAGGAAGAAAGGAGGCATACGTAGGTAAGTAGTTGCGAAATGAAAGCATAGAAGAGACAAGAGAGAGAGCAAGAAAGGAGGCACGTGTAGGTGAGTAGGTGCGAAATGGAAGCAGAAGAAAGAGAGAGAGAGAGAGAGAGAGAGAGAGAGAGAGAGAGAGAGAGAGAGAGAGAGAGAGAGAGAGAGAGAGAGAGAGAGGAAACTAGCGGTGAAGAAGAGAGGAAGAAAGGAAACATGCGTATGTAGTAAGGTGCGAAATGAAAACAAGAAAGAGAGAATAGAGGAGAGTAGTGGTAGGAATCCTGGAATAAGAGAACAAGGAAAATCATGACATGCAAGTGACGCTCATGTCGCATTACTATCGTGACTAAATGACGAGGATAAGGAAACACCCTGCTGGCGTAGAGGCGATGTATTATTGAGAGCTTGGCAGGGCGTGGGAGGTGCAGTGCCAGACAAGGATGAAAAGGGGGGGTAGTTACAGCGTCAGACAGGATGAAGAGGACTCGGAGGGTGAAGGAGGGAAGCTTGACTGAGCATTACAGAGGCGCTGGTTATTGATAAAGGCTGGGAGTGTGACATGGGGCGAGAGAAGAAGAAAGAGGGAGGCTTGTGACTGATGACTTAGGCTGCGAGTGTGATATGGGGAGAGAGAAGAGAGAGTGATGCTTGACTGATAATTAGAGAGGCGCTGCTTAGTGATAAAAGAATGAGAATGTGATATGAGGAGAGAGAGAAAAGAGAGAGAGAGAGAGGGAAGTGAAGGGTGACGGGCTGCGTGGGCTAGGAGCGGGAAGATGTTATGGAGGACAGCGCCCCTCTCAGCGCTGTGCCCTCGTCTTCTCAGGTGTAAGTTCATTTGCTCCTAATTAACAGGTACGTAAGCAGGAAGTGAATCTCAGAAAGACTAATAACACTGTCTACGCGGAAGAATGAACCGAGGGAGGGAGGCAGGGAGGCAGGGAAGGCGAGGTGCGAGGGAAGACGTGAAAATGTTCAAAGCAACGAGCAGGGAAGGACAGACAGGCGAGGAGGGAAGAGTGTACTTGTGATTGGCTGCTGTGCGTCCCGGCAACACACACACACACACACACACACACACACACACACACACACACACACACACACTCATTAACATGGCACTCATTATCCCTATGGTCATTTGATTCTAATATTAATTTTTATATCAAATTGAATAAGTTGTAACGGAATCTGTTTCTTGAGATTTTCTTGTACTCAGGAGATAACTCGATGTGTTGCAGATGCCGCCAGTTAACCAGACCAAACCTTTAATGGAGGACTGCACGAAAACTGTTGTCCTTTAATCAGGTGCATATATATCAGTACATATACTACCATGATATAGGAAAATTAAATTCGGTATCAACTTTACATTTATCGGTACGTAAACAAGACTGCAGAAGAGATTAATACTTTAACTTCAAATTATACAAAGCAATCGGCATGAAATTGAAAGAAAGTGGCCATGGACGTTGGAATTCACTAAGAACTGTTTCACAACTCACTCACTGAAGCAACGACCGCTGAAAATGGCATGACATTTCGACCATTCTCCCGATACTCGACCACCGCCCGCCAAAGCCTCCCTTTCATGCTGGTTGAGGGAAGGCCAAGGTCTCCACGTAGTAAGGGTTGTAGGGTGAGCGCACAAGGAAATCCGCGTGAGCCAATCCGGAGCCGCTATTGGTGCAAAGATTACAGATTTCCGTTGAAGACTGACTTGAAGGGTTGGATGTGAATTTCAGTTGGATATGGGTAAATATCAACCATTTTTACTCTTGTCCTCCACCTCCTACTTTTCCTTTTCCTTATCCTCCTCCTCCTCCTCTTTTTCTATCCTGTGTCTTTTACTCCACATTAAATAGTGCACAATACCACAAACAGCCTCGTATGGATCAGCAAGTCAGTTACTGTTTATTCCTCCTTTGTGATCCTTTGTGACGTGTGATCCTACTCCTTCTTCTCTTCTATCTCCTCCTCCTTTCCTATCCTGTGTCTTTTACTCCATATTAAATAGTGCAGAATACCACAAACAGCCTTGTATGGATCAGCAGGTCAGATACTGTTTATTCTTCCTTTGTGATCCTTTGTGACGTGCGATCCTTCTCCTCCTCTTCTTCTTCTGCCTCACCACCATACAAACAGCTCCCATCCCTCCCTCCCCCGTGCATGGCGTCCGGCTCGTGTCACCATAGTCTCGACCCATGCCAGTCTTGTCCTCTCAGCCACCCACCGCCCGCCGCCTGACTCGTATGTAACCAATACCTCGAGGACTCGTTGAAGGCTCCCGCGGTGAAATACTGGCGCTCCTACAGACACCTAGAGTTATTATGGGGCGTGTGTCCTTTTTCTTTTCCTTCTTTTCCTCCCCCTCTTTCCTTTCTCTTTCTCTTCTGCTTCCTTCTGCTGCTAGTCTTGTTTAAATTGTATTTTCTTTTTTTTTTTTGTAGATCTTTTCGTTTGTTGTTTATTGTTATTGTTGTTGTTGTTGTTGTTGTTGTTGTTGTTGTTGTTGTTGCTGTTGTTGGTCTTCGTCGTCGTCGTAGTTTTTTGTCTCTTCTCCTCCTGTTTTCTTCTCTCTTCTCCTTCTCCTCTTCCTCCTCCTCCTCTTTTTCTATTTCTTTTCTTACCTCCTCTTTCCTCTCCTCCACTTTTTCTACTTCTTTTCTCATCTCCTCTTTCCCCTCCTCCTCCTCCACTTCTTTTTCTTCTTTTCTCTCCTGCTTCTCCTTCGCCTCCTCCTCCTCCTCCTCCTCCTCCTCCTCCTCCTCCTCCTCCTCCTCCTCCTCCTCCTCCTCCTCCTCCTCCTCCTCCTCCTCGTCTTTCTCCTTGCTGGTTTTATTATTACACTTTTCAAAGCCACATTGTTTGGTAATCTTCACAAAAAACGCTAACAAGCACTGATTACTTTCACAAACATGAAAAAAAAGAAGAAAACTGCAACACACACACACACACACACACACACACACACACACACACACACACACACACACACACACACACACACACACACACACACACACAAAACGTAATCAAAGGAAAAACTATTATCTGCTTAATCATCGGCTTATGTGCTTATGTACTCGTATATCTAGAGAGAGAGAGAGAGAGAGAGAGAGAGAGAGAGAGAGAGAGAGAGAGAGAGAGAGAGAGAGAGAGAGAGAGAGAGACGTAACAGCCAGAACCACTTATTCCCTAAAACTACATATGTGCAGCGTAAATAGATACAAAGAAGAATAGCACTAATCACGCCTGCGCAGAGTCACAACAGTAAACAGGGATGCAGAGCGCCTGGACGCCTGCAGGGTGAAGCAGCACCAGCCAGTGAGAGTCTAAATATGAGAGTGGGCGCCCGGGGCAGTGCTCTTTAATCTGCCTTGTTCAAACTGGCGAGGCGGGACGGCAGGGAGATGGGATGGGCGCCCTGCTGGTGGGTGAGCCGGTGGGTGGAAGAGCAGAGGTGCATGCAAGGTAAGGTGAGGTTGTGTGTGTGTGTGTGTGCGTGTGTGTGTGTGTGTACAAGAATTAGAGGTTTGGTTCTGATCTCATCCTCCTCTTTCACTACAGTCGCTGGTTTCTTTTCTTTTCTTTCTTTTTTTTCAGTCCTGTTATCTCTCATTGCAGGGATAATTTTCTCTATTGCAGTCCCATTCTTTTCACTGCAGGCATTATTTTTGCATTGCAGTCCTATTATCTTTCACTGCAGCCATTACTTCTTCACTGCAGTTCTGTCATCTTTCACTACATGCACTGCTTTTTACAATATACCTCTTATATCTGCACGGTACATCCTTTACTTTTTACATTACTCTATATCACCACTGCCATTTCTTCCACCACAATCCCACACGAACTACTCAGCACCTTCATTCTTTCTCACTACCATGCAGACACACAATTAACCACCCTGCTAACCCAAGTACACGTAAACACCTAAAAACCTTTTTCCCTCCAGATTACAAGCAGATGCTATAGTTAATTGATTACAAGTAGGCTGTTTCCCGCACGCCCTTGCCGCTCGCCTCGCCTAGCCGTGGGTAATTGGACACCTGTGGAGGAAACTGCATTACTCTTAAGGTGCCTGGGATCGGTTGAGGTCATCCAGCTGCGGGGGTGCTTAGGGGAAGGGAAGAAGGTCACGCATCTCAGCCATCTCAAAGCTTAGGTGCGGAAATGGATTTGTGTGTGCGAAGATAGTTAGGTAGATGGATAGGTAGGTAGGTGGGTAGATAGATAGATAGATAGGTAGATAGATAGATGGATAGACAGATAAATTTACAGGAAGATAGACAGATAGATAGATAGATAGACAGATAGATAAGTAGACAGATAAGTAGATAGATAAGCAGATAGATAGATAGGTGAGAAGGTACACACACACACACACACACACACACACACACACACACACACACACACACACACACACACACACACACACAAACACACGCACAAACTAAGGCAAATTCATGCAAGTATAATTTAACTCTGTAGCAACTTCCCGTGTCTGCTGCGATGTGTAGCTGGTGTGACCCTCGGCACCATCTCTCTCTCTCTCTCCCTCTCTCTCCCTTCACCCTCTCTCCTTTGCCTCTCTCGCCTCCTGCCTTCCCTCTGCTGTCTTCCCTCAGCTTTCATATCCCTCTTTGCAACCTTTCCTCGCCTACCTCACGATATTTCCCGCGTCTCATTTCTTCCCTGCTTCCCTCCTCATCTCCTCCCTCCCTTCCTTCCCTGCTTGCCCGCCCGCCCTCTCTCTCTCTCTCGCCTCGCCTCTCCTGCTGCTGCTGCTGTACTATATCACCTTTACCTCACCACTCAGGGCACCAGTTTTGCTTGGCCTCTGCTGTCCCCCGGAACACAGCACTATTCTCCTTCCCTTCCTCCTCCTCCTCCTCCTCCTCCTCCTCCTCCTCCTCCTCCTCCTCCTCCTCCTCCTCCTCCTCCTCCTTCTCCTCCTCCTCCTCCTCCTCCTCCTCCTCCTACTCCTCCTCCTCCTTTCCTCCGTGAGTCCTTTCTCATTTCATTTCTCTTATCAATGACATCTCTCTTTCTCTCTCCCTTTCTCACACACACACACACACACACACACACACACACACACACACACACACACACACACACACACACACACACACACACACACACGCGCGCGCGCACAAACTCTCTCCTTCTCTCACACACACACACACAACCTGGGATCCTCCACCTCGCTGTTCTCAAAACTCCAGCGTTAACATCCAAAACTGATTGGACGAGACTCCGCTAAAATCAACTGGCAGGCTCGTCAGAAAGTAGCAGCTTAACCTGGATTTGTTCCCTGCGTCAGCATCGGAGCTCCCTCTTCTGCCAGGACGCGGCGGCACAGCACGGATGGAATGTGGGAGAGGGGACGAGGAAGTATACTGCGGAGAATGGTTGTGGGGAGATTTTTTTTCACTATGGAAAGAAGGTAGAGGAAGAATGAGGGGCGGGAAGAAAATGTACTTCGAAGAATGAATGTTGAGAAGAAAGGTAACTTTTTTTTTTTTAGTGATTGAGTTATAAGGTAGAATAGTGGGAGAAGGGAGAAGGAGGTGGGGAAGGAAACTGTACTGCGTAGTGGTTGCGAGGTACGATGTATTTTTCACTGCCTGGGGAATAATGTAGAATAGTGGGAGAATATGGGAGAGAAAAAGAAAGTGGACTTGGTAGAATAGAGTTCGTGAGGGACGATAATATTTTTTTCACTGCTTGTAGAATGAGGTGGAACACAGAAAAAAGATGGACAGTGCGAGAAAAGGGGAAGAAAAATTCAATGCGCAGAATGAAAAATATGGGAAGGGAAATTTTTACCTCCACTCCTTGAGAAATTACACAGATTATAGATTTCGACTTGTCCTGTGTGTGTGTGTGTGTGTGTGTGTGTGTGTGTTGCAAGAACACGTGTTGGATACATCTGATGCTTCAGCGCTGAGAGGAAACATGGAAAACGCTGCGAACAAAGATGTGTAAGTGACTGAACATGATAGGCGCGCACACACATACAGCTTGGAGTAATAGTTTAATAAGCGACTGAGATTAATATAGCAGTACTTGTATTGGTGGTGGCAGTAGTGGTGGTAATAGCTGAGGTAGTGGTATTGTAGTAGTAGTAGTAGTAGTGTAGTAGTAGTAGTAGTAGTAGTAACAGCAGTAGGAAATAAGATTTAAAGTTATTTATCTTCATTATATTATCATTATTGCTATCACCATCACTATAATCACCATCAATATAACCACCACCACCACCATCATCATCACGGACTCCTTTCAGCGAGAGTTTCCTTTCGTGTCCTTCCCTCACGGCGGCGGCGTTTCCTTCTTGGCTTTCTAATTTATTTCCAAGACTGAATGAAGCTGCACGGGC
>NC_087165.1:8806011-8811011 GCF_035594125.1 Scylla paramamosain | reverse complement strand
ACTTACTACGAAAAGGATGTGTGGAAATTCAAATATTAACTAAACTATTATTTTCAGCAAGATAATCTCCCATAACATTTAATGCCTTCACTTTTATGGAACTTAGCAAGCGGTGTTAACGCATTAGTAACTTAAAACTTATAGTACCAGGCTTCTTACAATGCGTTTAAATACCTGAACTGTATCAAGATAAAAAGTATCATTTCACTGTTAAGCTGTTTAACTATGATTTGAGTGGAGCAAGTCATTGAGGCACATTCTTTTTTTTATTTATGGTATTGGTATGCATGACGAGGCTTTACTGTGTTTGGTAGGTGGTTAGTGTTGATTTAGTCTTGATTGGCAGCCTTGCATAGAAAAGTCCTCATTTAGAATGTACGTGTATCCCTGTAGAGTAAATCTTTGGGCTACGTTCCTGTCTGCTTCACTTTTAGTTCTTGTATGCATGGCGGGGTTTTATTATGTATGGTCTTGATGTTTAGTGTTAATACGCAGCCTTCTATGGAAAATTATTTAATTGCATTCCTGTATCGCTAATTTTTAACCCACATTCCTGTCTGTTTGCGCTACGTCTGGTCTCTGTATGCATGGTATGGTGTTATGTTTGATCCTGAGGTTTAGCGTTGATGCATGGAAAATTATTAAAATGTATTCCCCAGGTCACGGTTCTTCCTACCTCTTTTTTCCAACTCAAATTTCTTTACACCCCTCCACACACCCTGCAGTTCCCTTCCACTTCCTCCCTTCTTTTTGTCCACCTTCGTGAAAAGTACGAGAATTTATCACTCGGTATAACGTAAAGTGCAGGTGTTTTGATGGAAATGCTCTTACCATAAATTAAGAGTTCATGATTATGCTCTTCACACGAAATTTATTAGTTAAAAAACCCCACGTAATTGCAGCAAGAATAAAAAAACAGAGGCTGCATGAGTTAAAGGAGCCGTCAGTAATTATTGGCAATGGCAGACAGGTATGAAGTTGTTAAGAGGACACGAGGAACACGAGACTGGCTGACCACCTTTACTCTGCGCGCCATGATAATCTCCTGCCTTCGTATTCATCTAAAAACAGAGGCTTCGCACGGCATGAATTAAAGGAGCCTCCAGTAATTGTTGGCAGAGGTATTAAGCTGTGAGAAGGTGACGCGAGGAACACCAAACTGACTGACCACTCTCATTTTCCGCACCGCTGTCATCTGCTTTCGTACACCCTCTAGGAAAACAGAGGCTGCACATGGCTCAAGTTAATGGAATCTTCAGTAATTAAAAGCAATGGCATAAAGAGTATTAAATTGTTATAAGGGAACACGAGGTACACCAGAACTGACTGATCACCATTTTTTTTTTTTTTTCCTCCCCGTGATTATCTGCTTTCGTGGATCTTATATAAAAAGTCTGCCTTTCAGTGAACTTAACGATACTTCATGTAATAAATTTTTGTGACTTGAGAGAAAAAAATAAATGCTTTGAAATTACAAGTCAACTGAGGATTAATGGATCTTTTTAATGCACACTCGTATAGTTTTTTGGTCTTCCATATTGGAAACTAAAGTGGAAAGAGGAAAGTAAGTAAGGAGCTGCTTTAGGAGAGAGAGAGAGAGAGAGAGAGAGAGAGAGAGAGAGAGAGAGAGAGAGAGAGAGAGAGAGAGAGAGAGAGAGAGAGAGAGCCTGCATACCTATCGTTTTACTAGTCATTCATATACTTCTATCTCTTTTTCCTTCAGTCCATTCCACCTCCCATCAGATACTCACCTTGTGTACACATCATCCCTATATAAAACTCATCGGTCAATTTCCCTACAGCCGACCACCGCCACCCATTCCTTCCTCCTCCATCCATTCATCCCTTCCCCCTCTCGTCCATCCGTCATCCACCAACCTTCAATTAAAACTTTTTCCCTGGCGTTGAAGTTGAGTTTCGATATCGTCTCTCAGCTCCCATTCCTCACACCTGGCGGGCCGCGGTACACGAGACCCGCCCCTGCCCCTCCCTAGCACACAACGCGGCTTCTCTTATGGGGGACTCGAGGCTTGCTGAACATCCCTCGCTACTGTGCTTGTATAGACGTCAACTCTCGCACTGCATTATTAACTGGGTTTTCTCTTGATCTCCTCGAGTTTCTGTCCCTGGTTCTCAAATAGTGGTAGATGAACGGAATAGACTCAGTAATTAGGTTAGTGGTGAATCGTTAGGGAGCTGTAAAGAACATCAGACAAGTTTTTGTGTGAGGATGGTAGGTGGGTATAGGTAGGTATAGGTAGGTAGGCTTGACGGCTCCCTGCAGCTTCCTTTATTTTGTTTTCTCGCTCTCTCTTTCTCTCTCTCTCTCTCTCTCTCTCTCTCTCTCTCTCTCTCTCTCTCTCTCTCTCTCTCTCTCTCTCTCTCTCTCTCTCTCTCTCTCTCTCTCTCTCTCTCTCTCTCTCTCTCTCTCTCACATACACAGGGAAAAGTTTAGATTCATTAGACTTCCATTTAGTCGCACCGGCCACGCCCTCCACGTGTCTCTCCCCCCTCCCTCCCTTAGGACACGCCTAAGTGGAGCCCTGACGCCTCACGCACGCCTCGCCCCGCACACACTTGCCTCACGTTCCCTCCTGCGCCGCCTTACGTTTCTCATTCAGTCAAGACCACGACCTCCGCTGATCGCGTCACGCACTGCCTTAAAAAGCACACATCATATTTTATTACTATTTTTTTTTTTTCGTCTATTTATTATTTTTTTTTATTTTTATGTTTTATGTAAGAAGGTAAGTGTGTGGTGGTTCGTCTAGCGAGCATCCAGGCAGGAACATTCATATCCTCAGTGTGTGTGTGTGTGTGTGTGTGTGTGTGTGTGTGTGTGTGTGTGTGTGTGTGTGTGTGTGTGTGTGTGTGTGTGTGTGTGTGTGTGTGTGTGTGTGTGTGTGTGTGTGTGTGTGTGTGTGTGTGTTGTTCAGTGAAACACCTACCGTAGGGATGTTTGTGGTGGGAGAAAAGAGATACAAGAAAGATGATAACGATGATGATGGTGAAAAAGAAAGAAAAAGAAAAGTGGGAGAGTGGACTGCGGAATGAAAGAAAACAAGAACGAGGATGATGAAAGGGAGAGAGGAAAAGGCGGACGAGGAGGAGGAGCAAGAGGAGCAGGAGTAATATTACCTGTGTACCCACCTGGTGTTAGTTCAGTGTGTTCACCTGTCACCATTCCTTAACCCACACGCACGCACAGGCATAGATAATGGCCACGCACGCACCGACACACACACACACACACACACACACACACACACACACACACACACACACACACACACACACACACACACACACACACACACACACACGCAAACAATGACTGACCTCCGCCTCAACCAAAGACACGCATATTTTTAATCAAGTGAAAAACAACGCAAAAAATAAATATATAAGCAGATACGAAAATTTCAAACATAAATGGACATACAAGTAGACTAAACACATAACCGAAGGAAATAGCCAACAGCGCAAAGGCGAAGTAGACAAACCGAGAAGTAGAGAACCTATTAAACACGGCATCGAATACAGACAGTCTTCTGGCAGTAAGGTCAAGAGTAAGATAGAAAAGTGTGTGGCCATAAAACTGTACTCAGATACTACTTGAGATATAGTGTGTCCTTAGCGGCAAAAGATTAGAATAAGGAAAGATGTGTGGCTATAAGACTGTACCCGGATGCTGGTAGAGTGACTGTTGCTCCTTGAGATTGCGTAGCGTGTTCTTAGTGATGTAATGGAACGAGAAGAGGATAAGAAGTGGAAAATGGTGGAATGAAAGTGATGGTGTGGAATAATGACTCTTCGAGAAGGCATAGCGTGTTCTTAGCGATGCGACGGAAGAAGACTGTAAGAAGTGGGCAGTGACGGACTTGTGCAACGAAAACGGAGTGACGGGAATGAAAGGGAGTTGGGGAGACGATATCTGGAAGTAACGTGGGGGCGAGATAAAGGTGGCGGGAGATAAGAATGAGGGTAGAAAGTGTGGCGGCGGCGAGGTGGTGGCGAGGATACGAAGACGTGTGGCTGGCTGTGGAGGGAGGAACACAAATAATTTTCAAGATGGCACACGCGGAATGGTCCACTGGAGGGTGATTCACGGCAGGTGTTGCGTGCAGGTGAAGGACAACACCACCACACCTGTTGTTGCTACTGATTCCACACCTACCCAGCCCTTTGTACGCCTTTTTCTGTCTCCGCAGCAGCCGCCGTACTTGCTGGCCCCCGCACCTGACCAGAGCCATCACTACCTGTGCTTTAATTCTGCCGCGACACTAACGCACAATAAGATCATTCCCGCCCCTCGCCCGGCCGCCGCCCACCTGTCGCCTCACACACATGACGCAACATTACTCATTCATTTATCTGCCGCATCTGTCTAGTTTCTCTTGCTTAGGTCACAACTTTGCTGGTAATTAATATGTCCCGCTTTCTAATATTCTGTTACAGGAATGAACGAATAATCAAGACAATTTCAGTATAGATCTTTTTTTTTTTTCTCATGTATCTCCACGTTTCACATTCTTCTTTTATTTACTAACGTCAGATTTCTATATGGTTCAGTCTGTCGTTCTCACTATGACTTTGAAAATACCAAGTCTTGTTTTCTTCACTCCTCAATATTTCCTGTAGTCTTCACCCTCTGTCCTGACACGCCAGCACACGCTCCTCTTTAGCTCCTGCCTTGCCTCACCTTCTCTCCTGCAACTTCACAACTCCTGCCTTTGCATAATGTCTCTATCCCAAGTCTGGGCGCCGTGGCTCTCCTCTCACGGCTGCTTTGGTTTCCTTGTGCCGCCTTGAGAGCCTCATTCCGCCTCTGTTATACATGACATGTCTGCATCTTAATTTATTGACCCACGCCAGCGGGAAAACACGCAACGCACGCACCATCACGGAACCAAAATTACTGTGTGAAGAGAGAGAGAGAGAGAGAGAGAGAGAGAGAGAGAGAGAGAGAGAGAGAGAGAGAGAGAGAGAGAGAGAGAGAG
>NC_087165.1:8773511-8793511 GCF_035594125.1 Scylla paramamosain | reverse complement strand
GCCGCACACTGGCCCTGCCTTAGGTGACGAGGGGGAGAAGAGCAGGGGATAGAGGAAACGAATAAGGAGGAAGATGATGAAGAGAAGAATAAACGTTAGATGCGCACAGTGGCCCTGCCCTAGGTGGAAAAGAGTGAAAAGCGATTGGAAGAAAAAAATGGGTAGATGAAACATATTAGGAAGATGAGGAAGAGGAGAATAATATGTAGATATGCAGAAAGAAAGAGAAATAAAACAGGAATTTGGAGGAAGATTATGTAAAATCGATGAAGAAATACGAGAATGAGAAAAAACTGAATTAGATGATGTAATAGCAGTTGTAGCGCTACTTGTAACTGTAAAAAATAAGGCTTAGCTCTTCCCTCGAATGAGAAAAAACAATGTAATACCAGTTGTAGTACTACTTGTAAGTGTAAAGAATAAGGCTTAGCTCTCCCCTCGCAGCATAACGGCAGTAAATAAATTGAGAGCAGCATCGTGGACCTTCCAGAAAACAAGGACAAATAAATTCTATGGTAAGTTATTGAATTAGAGGAAGATGCTGAACCATATCACTACAAGTTAATTCATATCACAAGAGTTCTGATGTATCTTGGAAGAAATTAATAACTTCGGTAATGATGAGCAGGTACAACAATTCTGAGAGAGACGAGATAAATATAATGAGAGCTCAAACCAGATTCTCGGAAATGTTAAAGTAAATACTAATCTAAATGGGACATGAAACTGTCTTTAGTTCTCCAATTAATTACTAACGTTAGAAATCTGATCTAGTAATTAATAACTTAGACAAGGACGCATAGTTTATATAAGGGAATGTGTTACGTCTTCATTCTTTTAATTCGACTTCATTATCACTTGTTGCTGTGGCGCGATTTATTCAACACTCCTTCGGGATTAAGTTTAATGAGTTTAACATTTTAAAGTCTCCAGTCCGGTCGTCTCTAATCCTTCGGTTATATCTAACATGTTTAACTGAAGCTATCATTATTGCTCGAGTTAATAAGTGAGGTTGGGAGTCTGTTCCAGTAATGAGTGAGGTTAGAAATCTGTTTTAGTAATTAATAACTTAAACAATGATGTACGATTTACAAAGGAATGTGTTGTATCTTCTTTCCTTTCAATCCACGTCATCACCACTTTTTGTTATGGGCGGGTTTTATTCAAAAGTCCTCCGGGATTGAGTTTATTGAGTTGAGCACTGTAAAGGGCCAGTCTGATCATCCACAATCCTTCTCTTATAATCTGGCATGTGTAGCCGCTTCATTGTTTCCTCGAGCGATAAATTTTGGAGTGTAGGAACTTGTTTTGCCACTTGCCTTTGTATTTTTTTTTCCGAATAGATTTGCTTCATAGTGTAATTCAGTGATCAAAAAACTTTTTTTTTTTATGTGTGACAAACTATCAATAAATCATCAAAGTATAAAGGATTTCGTGGATAAGAGAGGTATATATTCCCGAGGCACAGTTTGATAAATATTGTTAACGAGAGAGAGAGAGAGAGAGAGAGAGAGAGAGAGAGAGAGAGAGAGAGAGAGAGAGAGAGAGAGAGAGAGAGAGAAACGAGGTGAAACTATAGAAGCAAGGAGATAAGGGAAGGCATGAGTGGGCGCGAGGGATAAAAGTCCTTCATTATCGTTCACTATCATGAGCTTGTTAGTCCGGCCCTGGGATCCCAGAGTGGCGGCCTGATTGGTTAGTTAGTAGCCTGGGCGGGTGACGAGGCCCGGATTGGCTAACTGGCGGCCCAGCGTGATTATGTAGTGGGCTGACAACGTGCCTCCCCAAGCCCCTGTACTGCAATCTCCAAAGGAAAAAATAGGATATGCGTTTGATAAAATATACGCGTTTTTTTTTTTCTTCATTCAAAAAGTTCTGAGATATAAATTGCAGAGGGAAAGGGTTTGGGCTTTGGTTGGTGTGCTATCAGCCCTCCACACACCCACACGCTCACACACCGCCACCAGCACATCTTCCCCCGCATCTCAAGGGATCAAAATACTGTGACTGCATCCCTCTCTCCCCCAAACACTCTGTCTGGGCCCCGCCGCCACACATGCCACCAGGCCCGCCCGCCGCGCTGCCATAGCCGCCTGGACCCCGGGGAGGTTTGCTGCTTTGACCACACAGGCGTGATGGACTCAGGCCTGTGAATCGTTCGTTCCTCGACCCTCACTCGCGCGACGCCCAGACTTATATATACTTGCATGGACATTCTAAATTGAGAGAAGGGTGAAAATTATGAAAATTCCATCTTTCTCTTATGCTTCGTTGATTTTTCTCACGTTCTCTTATATTTGTATGACTGTTAAAATTGAGAGATGGGGAAGAATTACGAAAAATACATTTTGTGTCATATACTTCGTTGAAATGTTTCATGTTATATATGTACAGTCAAACTCAGTGAGAAGGGGAAAAGTTATGAAAATTCCAACTTTCTCTTATGCTTTGTTGATGTGTCGCATGTTATTTTATATTTGTATGGTCATTCAAATTGAGATAAGGGGAAAAATTATAAAATTGCATCTTTCTCTTACGATTCGTTTAAGTAATTCCCAGCACACTAGTATATTCCCATTAATGACGCCATAGACAGACAGACATAGAGCATAATCATAAAATAATTAACACACCAAATTACAAGAAGGAATAGGAAACCCCAGCGTTGCCCAGTCCATACACACTAACGTATCAACAAAGAACTACAGTGATATAAGATTAACCCGCTCGTATCACGCAACATCTATACAACCACAATAATAAGCGCCTCAGTGGACAATATTATAAAAGACACCACCATAAAGAAAGATTTACTAGTCCATTATTATGACGCACACAGACACACGCCTATAAAAGAACACAACACGTAAAACCTTCACATACACCACGGAATTTACTCTAACCCTCCAATACAGAACATTATGTAAAGTGACGCTAGGAAATTGTCACATTCTACATGCTTCGATAAAAAAAAAAAAAGGTCGGTATTAGACTTCCACGTATCATGTCACAATTTTCTGCCTATTCGTTGTTCTTAATATAAAGAAGTTCATGAGTTTATATGTTATTTTTTATTATACTTATAAACATTCAATTCGCTGGCCTTAGTGACGCCTGGTACACTCCACAACTCTCAGCCTGCTTTTGTATTTCCCCTACTTATTTATTGGATTCTTTCAAGAGGGAGATTTTAAGACACTTCTCCTCCAGTTTTGGATAATCTTTTTGGCTCTATTATATAAAGACTATTATCTCAATGAACCTTTACCTTATTTATTCTCATTTTATTTTTGTTTTGTACCTTTTCTCCCTCTTACATAAAGAAAGCCGTGATGAGAGAACAAAGCCTGTCGAAATACGTGTATACAAGCAAACCACTTGTATATAAACCCATTACTAGACCACTAAGCCAACAGAATTCCACCCTCCCCTCTCACACACACACACACGCACACACACACACACACACACACACACACGAGCCACCAAGCACCTAGTATACCCAGCCACATAATAAATAACAAAAAGGTGCGTACACTATAAGTAAAGCGCAATAAAGGCTGCACGAACGAGGCCGGAAAACCGTAATACTGCCGTGCTATAAAGAGACAGTAACTGGGAGGCCACAAACAGACGCAGGGGAGAAGCGGCCAGGTGGTGGAGTAGAAGTAACATTATGTGCAATAGTGACGGAGGAGAAACAGGACCAGAGATTCGCTGGGATAAGAGCAATACTGTATTTCCTAGAGAGAGAGAGAGAGAGAGAGAGAGAGAGAGAGAGAGAGAGAGAGAGATTAGTGGCAAGGAATATGAGAGTCGGGTTGTTCAATATAGTGAGAGTTTGTGGGTGCGAATGGAAGCTGGGAGGTGATGTGTGTGTGTGTGTGTGTGTGTGTGTGTGTGTGTGTGTGTGTGTGTGTGTGTGTGTGTGTGTGTGTGTGTGTGTGTGTGTGTGTAATCAGAGTACATACTAAGGAAAAAGAGAGGAAGAGAAATGAAATACAGAGAGGTGAGTTCCTCCAGAGAGAGAGAGAGAGAGAGAGAGAGAGAGAGAGAGAGAGAGAGAGAGAGAGAGAGAGAGAGAGAGAGAGGATATGCATGTCAAAGGCCAGGCCGACATTACCATGTATGTACGAGGCGGAGCAACTGTGGCTGGTTCGGGAATGTTGCGGTGTGCTTGCTCTCTCTCTCTCTCTCTCTCTCTCTCTCTCTCTCTCTCTCTCTCTCTCTCTCTCTCTCTCTCTCTCTCTCTCTCTCTCATTTAGGAATTCCCCGTGTCGATATATATATACGTATATATTTTGTATATTATATTTATTCTCGTCATGTTCTCCTGTTCGGTGATTTGAAATATTTTTCTATGAACGTTATTTGTGTTATTTTTGTTGACTGAATTTTATTGGACGAAATTTGGGAATGTGTTTTGCTTGTTCATCTGTAGGTAGGTACGTACGTAGGTATGTATGTATATATGCATAGTTGTGTATATGTGTGTGTATGCATGCGTGGATTTTTCATCATCATTTTATTTTCCCCCATCCGTTTTGAGTGTACTGGTATGCATGTGTGAGCCTGTGTGAGTGAAAGCCAGGAGAGCATCAGTATTCGATCTGGTTTTGATTCCGTTTCGGTTTTAAGAGGTCAAGAAATAATTGCCAGAGAGAGAGAGAGAGAGAGAGAGTGTGTGTGTGTGTGTGTGTGTGTGTGTGTGTGTGTGTGTGTGTGTGTGTGTGGTGAAGTGGGGAAATCTACAGTAGGTTGTGGGGACATTGGCGAGTTGAGACAGTGAGGGGAGGAGGAGGAATGGGGTGGAGGAGGACGGCATCAGGTGTGTTGGGGAGGGAGTATTCTAAACATGCTGCACACTTAATTAACTTGAATTTCCTGTTAATCTGATTAGAGCGTTTTCTGGCTAATGGATTGGCCAGTCATAACAGCCAACACCCAACCCACTTTTCACGACTCTCTCTCTCTCTCTCTCTCTCTCTCTCTCTCTCTCTCTCTCTCTCTCTCTCTCTCTCTCTCTCTCTCTCTCTCTCTCTCTCTCTCTCTCTCTCTCTCCAAAAAAAAAAAAAAAACTTTACAACCCTTGCTTTAAAATTGGTTTCAAAAATTTTTACAATATCATTATAAATAGTCTTTTTTTTCGGGGGAGTTAAAAAAAATGTAAAATAATATGTTTTAAACTTGTTATTGAATATTTTCCATTAATTCTTTTCTATGTATGCGGGTGAGGCATGACACGAGAGCAGTAAGATGGATACGCAGATACACTTATGCACACCTGAATAGCACAGAGCACACTTGTGGAAAAATACACATAAATCTTTACACACGAGCGAAAATGGAAAATTGGACAAAAACAGGTATATTCATAATACTGCATATAACCCTGTTTTCGATTATCTTGCTACGGCCACGTGTATGTGAATACCGTGAATAGCATTTTCTGAGTGGAAGAGAAGAGTGCCGCATAGAGAACTGCTTGCCTATAGAGGTACTTACGAGTATGAGGAGTAATGGTATAGAACAATGATTACCAAACACATGGTCGCGACGCAAATGAGACTCACGAAAGAGGCTCTCAAATATTGGTGGGTGAGTGAAACAGCGTCAGTACGTAATCAGGTTGTTATTCCAAAGTTATAAGGGAGGTTTATGAGTAAGGATAACTGGTGGAAATAGGTATGCCTATTTTATACTGGGACTGCCACGTGTAGGCCTGATGAATTCTTGCAGATCACTATATTTCCTTATTTATTTATGAGAGCTTGTCTTCGAGTCGCTGGATGGGCTAAAATATCATAGATAAATCATAAATATAATAAAATAATAAATGATAATTAACACTACACACATTCAGAGTCCTCGGGTCAAGCCAGGATTACATTTACTCCCACAGAAAAGAGAGAAAAATGAGAACCACTAGCATATAGATTTAAGCTGCCCAGCGTTACCACCACCAACACGACCAACAACAACAACAACAACAACTAGCCGTGGTACCCGTGAGAGAGAGAGAGAGAGAGAGAGAGAGAGAGAGAGAGAGAGAGAGAGAGAGAGAGAGAGAGAGAGAGAGAGAGAGAGACTTATTGATTGATTAATGACACTCCACGGTATTAATGACAGAGCTACTTGCTGGCCATTCACACAAGCACTCTCTCTCTCTCTCTCTCTCTCTCTCTCTCTCTCTCTCTCTCTCTCTCTCTCTCTCTCTCTCTCTCTCTCTCTCTCTCTCTCTGTCGCAGCGGGAATGCAAAGACGAGACAGCACAGGCCTCAGAATACCGCGCGACCTTAAGATATATTTGGCAGGCGTGGTGTTGGGGGAAGCGAAGCAGAGGTTGAGGTTGAGGCGAGGGAGAGGGCAGGGGTGAGGCAGGGGTGAGATGAGGGGCGAGGCAGGGCTTGCGGTGTATCTTTCCCCCCGTGACTTGTGGGTATTGGCACTGGTCTGGTTTGTCGATGCATTGATGTGAGCAAAACTGTAATTGAAACTCTAACATCTCTGCTTTTTTCTGTATTTTTCTGTGTGTGTGTGTGTGTGTGTGTGTGTGTGTGTGTGTGTGTGTGTGTGTGTGTGTGTGTGTGTGTGTGTGTGTGTTCGTGTTTATATGTAAAGGTATTCTGTGTTGTGTTGGCTGGCTGAATGATTAACACCACAAGGTATTTCCTTCCCTTTTATGTGCTAGGGGAGAGAGAGAGAGAGAGAGAGAGAGAGAGAGAGAGAGAGAGAGAGAGAGAGAGAGAGAGAGAGAGAGAGAGAGTTTAATTCTATAAATGAACATCAAGTTAAGTCAGCAATTATGGTCTCCCTCGCCCCTCTGTTCCCTCACTAAGAAAAATTCATTCATAGCTATTACTTTAGATTATATTGCGTAACGTATCACACACAGCTTAGCAAGTGCCAAAGAATCTGCTGCTGTTTGCCGTTCCTTTGTGTTCCTTCGTGTTCGTTAGTTCTGATATAGTTAATGCCTGATCAGCTTATCCAACTCACTACCAATGTATTTAGCGTTTTTCCCTCAAATTGATACGGTGCTGTCAGTTTATCAGAGAGGAATTACTACCGAGCGGACTATCACGTATAGAGAGAGTGAGCAAAGATAAAGGACAGGAGCTTACTTATAGGAATATCTGTAGACTGGTGACGTAACCACTGCACAAGCGAGGCAGAGTGACTGACCTCCAGCTATCACTTAATACCCTGAGGTGCTGAGGCTCGACGCAAAAATACAGAACGAAAAAAAAAGATGAGTACTGCATTGGGTGATCAGTGTGCACTCGTCATGAATATCCTCTGACCCACCATACAGCAAGACAACAATCATGGCAAGGGTAAGCAGAGTGGAGGGCTGAGGGGGTACAGGTGGAGTGTTGCTCTTAACCTCCTCTCATCCCTGTTAACCTTCCCCTGTTATCTTTCAAACTGACGGACGTGGAGTGTAATTCTTTTCATCAGTAACCGTATTAGTTTGTGAAAAAGGAGGCTTACTGAGAGAGAGAGAGAGAGAGAGAGAGAGAGAGAGAGAGAGAGAGAGAGAGAGAGAGAGAGAGAGAGAGAATACTTTTTTCATCTCCTGTCCCTTAGGTTAATCAAATTCTCTTATGCCTCCTCTTCCCATTCCCTGCTCTTCTTCTTCCTAATCCTTCTCTTTCATTCCTCTAATCCTCCCTTTCATCTCTCGAGCCAGCATCCCACCTCTCCCCGCTGCTCTCTCTCTCAATCTCTCTCTCCCTCTCTCTCTCTCTCTCTTCCCGCCTTTGCATTCCTTCTCTCCGTCCTCCTTCGTTCAACATCTTCATTCATTCCTTTGTGTTTCCATGTGCGAATTTGTATAATTTTGCTTCCTATCACTTTTTCTCTTGTGAATATTCTTCGTCTCGTTAATTCATTTTCTTTTTTTATAGAACTGTTTCTTCTTTTTGCTTGTCCTTTGCCGTATTTTTCTTTCTTCCAGTGTGTGTGTGTGTGTGTGTGTGTGTGTGTGTGTGTGTGTGTGTGTGTGTGTGTGTTGTCTGTCTCTCTTTCTGTTCATTTATCTGTCTGTTTGTCTCTCTGTCTATATGTCCACCTATCTCTCTCTCTCTCTCTCTCTCTCTCTCTCTCTCTCTCTCTCTCTCTCTCTCTCTCTCTCTCTCTCTCTCTCTCTCTCTCTCTCTCTCTCTCTCTCTCTCTCTCTCTCTCTCTCTCTCTCCCCTTCATCTCCCTTAGGGTTACGAGGCAGCCTTTGTATAATCAGCTGAGTTTTAATTTGTCTAAGAGAACAAATGTTAAATGTTGCCAATTAGATCTATTTTCCCAGACCCTCACCAGCCGCAATTAGGGGCGAGGTGTTCCCGCAGCCCGCCACTGCCTGCGTGTGCTGGATGGTGGTGGTGGTCGTGGTGGTGGTGGTGATGATTATGGTAGTAGTAGTAGTAGTAGTACTAGTAGTAGTAGTAGTAGTAGTAGTAGTAGTAGTAGTAATAATAATAATAATAATAATAATAATAATGGTAGTAGGAGTAGTAGTAGTAGTAGTAGTAGTAGTAGTAGTAATAGTAGTAGTAGTAGTAGTAGCAGTAATAATAATAATAATAATAATAATAATAATAATAATAATAATAATGATAATTATAATAATAATGATTATAGAGTGAGTCATATTCAAGAAGTGTGTTTAGAAGCCTTCATTATCATCATTATCACTATCACCGTCATTGTCATCATTACCACATTTTACTTATTTACTGTATTTATTTATTCATTTATTTTTTTTTGCTTCCATTAATTTTTAGTTTTCCACGACAGCGAGTCAAACTATCAAGAAAATTATTTTACAAGGAACGCACTTTATTCTCGTCCACAACTGTCAAGGACCAGTACCACCTCAGCAGTATTACTTTACACTGACGATGCGAGGCGGAGAAAGTTTTTTTTTTTTTTTTTTTTCTGTCGATATGAGCAGCGATGGGTTCCACTGTCAAGTGTGGCAGATTTCTTTCACGTATGTATTATCGTCAGATCCTGCACTTCATTAAGCGTTACGTAGACAATGAGAGAGCAAAGCGTTCCAGTGTCACGCTCACCAGATTTCTTACTTCAGTTTTCATTAGGCATCGTGTACCTATCATCTTATCTGCCATTCTCTCTCTCTCTCTCTCTCTCTCTCTCTCTCTCTCTCTCTCTCTCTCTCTCTCTCTCTCTCTCTCTCTCTCTCTCTCTCTCTCTCTCTCTCTCGTCATTAGTTAATTCTATATTTGCAGTTACAGTAGCAATAACTGTTTGGGTCGCGCCTCGAGGCACGGCGCTCCCAGGCTGGCATTTGCTGGCGGCCAGAATAAATGTCAGGAGTGGCCGAGGTAGTAAGCGATGCCCCTTGGCCACACACACATACACACGTTTTTTTTTTCTAAGTATTTTAATCTTTTGGTGAACGACGTACGAACAGACAAAATATTTGCATTGTTATTTTTGCGTTCTTTTACCAGAATATATAAGTGTTAACTATCATGTGATATTATTGTTCTCTGTTCGGTGTTTGTACGAATAAATAAACCTTACAAACTTTTCGAAATACACACGTACACCTATACATTGTCATATTTCTAAACTCGGCAGAACAGTTTTAGTGAAGCACTCGTGTTAACTTTAGTAAGGAAGACATTACCGTTATACGCATCAAGTTAACTGCCTGTGTCTTCATTACAACCAAATGGATATATTTAAAAGTAGAATCAGCTTATGAAAACCAGATTCAGAGCTCGGTACTATCAAGCATAACATATGTACTTAATCCCTCCGCCCCTTGTAGGCAAACAAAACAATGCGAGTAGTGCGAAGTGGGTTTCTTAATTGTTATGATGTAATCTCCTGCGTAAGAAATTAGTAAATTATTGTTCATATTAGCCCTTCAGTTGCTATAGATTCTTATCCTTAATACAATAGTCCGGTGGGAGATCAACGCTTACTTTTGAAAAGGAGTAATAGGGTAGTTAAGACCTTCAAATGCTTATTATTTCATCTTTGTTCGTTGTCACTAATTCAGACCGAACCTTCATAGCCGTGCGTAGGCTTGATTATGATTTTATCCCCATGCCATGAAGGAAAGAACATCAGATGCATAACTCTTCCATGTTAAAGTTCACAGGACAATTCCTTCCCTTCCTATTGCCTCAAAATAGCAATGCCAAAATTAGATCTCTGCGTAGAGTCTTCTCGATAAAAATGTGTTCGGTGTAACCTTCTTTAACTGCGACTTGTTCACTTTCTTCAAGAGGACTCCTGCCACTCATGAGGCTGAGGCTGGTCTGCACTTGTTCCAGGGAGTAAAATCTGAAGCAGTTCTCTTCATCACCTCTCCTCGTTTTGCTAACTGTCCAATCTCAGTTTTCGACGCATTTCTGCAGCATTTCTGCATTGTTACGAAAATGGTTACTTTTCTACTGCAATTGTTATGTAAATACGACATGTTGTTCACCGGCATGCCTTTTCCTGTATACTATACGCCAAGTTGCCGATTCAAGTGTTTTTTCCTTATTCCTCATGGGGATAAACACAGGAACACATTTTGACTGTAATCTTTCTTCCTCGTATAGTAATGAAAGGAGAAGCAGTTTCGCTCTAAATTGTAACTTTATTGGATTTACTTAAGTGTTGCTTCTTTTTTATCTCATGAAACAGAAAATTAACGAGCATTTTTACTTTTGAATTTACTTATGTGAAAAAAGTCAAACCCTGGTTGTTGGTTTTGCTATATTTATCAAATTCTGAGTGTAGGCTTTCAATATCATTATAAGTATATAGACCTCTGATGTGATGTGCTTTAGGGAACAATTAAGTCCATATCAGGCTTCCATATCACTTCAGAGAACATTTAAATTCATGTCACATTTACGGAATACTTTAAGGAATATTTAAATCCTTATCAAGCTTCCACATCAATATAAGGAACATTTAAATCCTTATCTCGTTTACATATCACTTTAAGGAACATTTAAGCCCATATCTCTCTTCCACATCAATTTAAGGAACATTTATATCCTTATCTCGCTTCTGGTGCCTCTCCCAATGCTTTAACGCTTCTTTATTGTTCTACCCTGACTGCTTCACGCTCTCAGTCCCCGCGCAGCATCACAACCCAGCAGTACTTTCATGGTGCTTTTTTTTCACTTTTCTGTTCCTTTCTTCTGTCAGATCCTTATTATATACGTAATCATTCGTATCCATATCCTTTTTATTTACATTTCATCATTCAGTAATCATGCTTTTCATCTCGCTTTTTCTTTCTTTCTTTTTTTTCAGTGCACAAAGGATTCAAAGAACTTATATCTTTTTAGGTCCTTTTTTTTTTTTTTTTAGAATTCATAATACTTCTCTGCTTTCCTAACCCGCCCGTTACTTCCCTCAAATTTTTCATCCCCGCTTGCTTGTTTACACCCACAAAACTCCAAGGTGGTTTACACTGCGAAGCAACAATTCATCACCGGGATAGATGAGACTGAATACATTACTGATATTTACCCGTTAAACATTTCCTCTCCTGCTCTCCCGCCAAGTGTTGCCCTTACTTCTTCCATAACCCATTCTTTGTCTAAGTTCACTGTGTCTTTATGGCCACTTTCCTTCAGGCCAGAGAGGTGAGGATCGTGCTTCCAGAATCATAAGAGCACGTTTTTATGAGGCATTATGATGTTATTTTCTTTTAATTTTCAATATTCGTCTTTTTTTCGGTATTTTATCTATTAGTTTTCCTGACTTGGAGTGGCTTTAATCTATTCCTGACGTCTCTTGTGCTCCTTTTTACTCTAATTTCGACAAAGAACGTCATTTTAACGCAGCCCTTGATAGAGATTTTAGCTTACCCAGAAATGTTTGCATCAGTACCGCAAGATTGTATCTCCAGCTATCTTCTGTGGCTATTTTCACGCTAACTGCTCTTCTGGTCTTGCTAAGTGCACACCTTCCTTCCCCCCGTGGCCTCGCTGCACAAGGCTTTCTACTTCTCTCAGCCCTCTTCTGTCCACCTCCCTGATACAAAAGTTAACCAGTATTCTCAACTTTTGGAACTCCCCCCACCTGTTTCTGTATTTCCTCCCTGCCTATGAATTAAACTCAAGACGAATGTTTCAAGACATTTCATAGTGCAACTTTACAATCTTCAATTTTCGTGTTTCCCATGACCTGCAGTAATAAGATGAAAAGCAACACCAAAGAACGTTGCAAATAGCGCACAGAAATGCACAACACTCCTTCACACGACGCCAGCCATCGACCTGGACTGGCCGAGACCTCCAGTAACAATCCCCACGCTCCATTCCATCCATTTGCCTCGGGAGCAGACAACACCCTGAGCGGCGTCTCCCTTCCCTCCCCCGCCACGCAACGAAGAGGTAAACGGAAGGTCCAGACCGAATCTCATAGCCGTGCGTTTGCCTCGATTACTATTTTATCCTCACGCCATTTGGTACAACAATATTTCATTATCTCCCTATTAATATTTTATCCCACTTTTCAGCCATTCCATTAGTGACGTCAACGCTGATAGTGATTTCGTCAAAAGGTAGGTACTGAATGTCATAAAAATCGCTTTAATGTTAGTGTAAAGGACACCACCTGGGAGTTTTTACTAGTAAACTCCGGAACTCACTATCTGCGTCCGTATTTCTTGTTGCCTTGGACTTGAACTGTCTTAAAAGGGAGGTTTCGAAACACGTATCCTCGAATATTGGTAACCATTTTTGACTATTACACTTTTTGTGGACTGGCACCTTCAGTGGGTCCTTTTTAATAGCCTTTTCCTTGTCTTCGGTCAGAGGCTCCTCTTACATAAAAGAAAAAGGTCACTAGTATACGGTCAACCATCCGCCTCCGTCCTTTCCGCTGTTGTCAATCGCCCGGGCAACTTCCGATCGCGCTGATAGCAAGTTCATGACACTTCCCGGACCTCTGTGTCGACTTGCCTAGAGAAACCCTTACCGCTCCTTCCCTCACGCCTGGCCACCGCTTCCCAGGGCGTGTGTGACCCTAGAAATGTACAATCAGGGGATTGGATGCAGTTAAAAGATACTGGAATTTTGTAATACACGAAAATGTGTTTGTTTGTTATTTTTATTTGATTATGTGGTTTCCAGTGACTTAAATAAGAAGTTCAAGTGTAAAGCAATAAGATAAAGGAGCACATTGATAGAGTGAACTAGAGTAAGAGAGAGAGAGAGAGAAAGAGAGAATGATGATGTTCATTTAGATGAGACACCAAGATTAGCAGTCACACACACACACACACACACACACACACACACACACACACACACACACACACACACACACACACACACACACACACACACACACACACACAGTTCCCGTACACAGTGTTTCCATGACGTTACTGGAACACAACAGCACAGGTCCCCTTGTCGCATCATGTTTCCAGCCACTTTAAGATTTAGTGTCGCAGCTTCGCCCGCCCATCACTTCCCCCTCTCGGCTCCCGGGCAACAGGTGGCCTGCCTTCTTCTCAGTGGCTCTTCAACTCTTCCTCGATTCTTTTCTCTCCCTTCTTACCGGATCGTTCAGCAGTAAGAGTGGGAGTTTAGTTTAGTTCAACCAACATTGCCTAACTGTGTTTCCTCTGGTGACCCTTTCTGGATTTCTTGTTGTATTTGCAGCTTAAATTTCTTCCATCCAGTAAGGGTGGTACATGACATTTGCTTCTTTCGTCCCTTTCACAACTCCACCTCTTTTACGTATGTTTCTTTTCTCCTTTCTACTCATCTACGTGCGCCACTTCTTCTTCTCCTCTTCCTTACAGGACTCCTTTTTCTCTTCGCCGTCCTCGTCCTCCTCCCCACTAGTTTTTTTTTTTTCTCTCTCTCTCTCTTCCCCGTATGCTGATCTTCTTTCTTCCTTCTGTTCATTTACATGTTCCTCCTTCTTCTTACATTTTTTTTCTCACCGGGCTTCTCTTCTTCTCCGCCTTTTTCACTTTTTTTTTTCATCCTCATAATGTTTCTTTTCTCCCTACTATTTATTTACGTGCTCTCCTTTCTCTCCTCTTCCTTACCGATTTACCCTCCTCCTCCTCCTCCTCCTCCTCATTCTCTTCTCCCTTCTTGTCGTCCTAGTCCTCTTGTCTTTCCAAACTGTGGATCCTTTCTCCATTTTCTACCGGGTGACCTCGACATAATCACTGAGCCAAAAAGAACTCCGCAAAAAAAACATGTCGAACTAAAAGAAAGTGGAGTGTGTTTCTTGTGTGGAGAGAGAGAGAGAGAGAGAGAGAGAGAGAGAGAGAGAGAGAGAGAGAGAGAGAGAGAGAGAGAGAGAGAGAGAGAGAGAGAGAGAGAGAGAGAGAGAGAGAGAACTACTGCTGCTGCATTTCTTTCCCAAAACATCAACCCGAAAAAAATAAATAAATAAACAAATGAAAAAAACATTTCTCGTTGGCTTTCCCTCTTCCATAATGTGGCTGGATAGTTATGATAATAGTAATAATACACGGCTTTCACCTCCGTACCTCGCCTTACCTGCCTCACCTCACCTGCCTGCCTCACCTCACCTGCCTCGCCCACCTGAGACTTATGGAAACAACGCCTTCCCACGCACGCATTATGCACGTAGTCGCCTCTATGTGTGTGCACGCAGACACCGTAACGTACTTAGTGTATATGTAGAGAAAAAAAAAGTGACACTGCCAGCTACATCCAAATGCAATCAGGAGGTCAGGGAACACACACACACTCACTCACACACACACACACACACACACACACACACACACACACACACAGAGAGAGAGAGAGAGAGAGAGAGAGAGAGAGAGAGAGAGAGAGAGAGAGAGAGAGAGAGAGACGGACATACGCACACTCGCACGCACGCACGCACGCACGCACAGGACAGAGCACATTCTAAACATTTGATTTTCGTACAGGGCAAAGCAGCCACTCTAACTATGCAAATGAGAGACGATTGTGTCTGTGCATGTACAGAGAGAGAGAGAGAGAGAGAGAGAGAGAGAGAGAGAGAGAGAGAGAGAAAGAGACTGCGTGTGTATGTTTGTGTCTTTACGTGTGTGTGTGTGTGTGTGTGTGTGTGTGGTGTGTGTGTGTGTGTGTGTGTGTGAGTGTGTGTGTGTTCCGAACGTAAGCCCTCTTAGCAGTCTCTCTACACACACTTACTGGCTGAGTGGCATCCAGATAGAGTTTCCTGTCTCTCCACTCACCCACTCATGTCCCCATCCCTCCCACTCTGCCTCCCTGCCTCTCCTTTTCCACCCCAGCCTTCTTTCCCCGAGCTTTTAAGGTGCTGGTGCCTCATTGCTATCCCCTTCTTCCCCTTCTTCTCCTTCTTCTTCCCCTCGTCTTCCTTCTCTTATCTCTTATCGTCTTGTGTTCAAGGTCGTTTTCCTAACTTAGCATTTGGAAAGATTGTTGGTATTATTATTATTTTTTTTTTTTTTTTTTTTTTTTTTTCTGTGAGTGTATTAGTTCTTGTGTGTTTGTGTTTGTACTTGACGCAGCCACAAGTTTCTCAAAAATTCAGAAAGACTTGGAGTTAAACCCTTAATTATTCTAGACAATAAAAGGTTCCTCGCATCCTAGAAAATATCGCTTGTATTCATTTCCTATTCTACAATTCGCGTCCTCCGCCAAGCTGAGATTGAACGGAGAAGAAACATTACTGATTGTCAAAAGCTAACGCTGTCATGAATCAGTAAAAAAGAATCGAAATGGAAGAAAAATAATGAAAGTAATGCAGTTTTTATATTCATACCAACAGAGAAATAATAAAAACGAGGATACGAAATATAACGAAGGTCTTATATGTAAATCACTGAAAGTTTTTAAATGAGAATGAAACGATTCCTGATGCAAAGAATAACTAATTAAAGAAAAATGTTTTTTTTTTTTTACGGCGCTGTAAGAATGAACAAATAGAAAATAAAAAATAAAAAAAGGAAGGGTCACTGCGTAAGCATCAACTTTACAAAATAAGAAAATATACAATAAAAAAAAATGGAAAAGCGTAGTAGAGAAAAAATAAAAAAATAAAAAACACTGAATAACCTGACAGATAATCTTTCAGTGAACGAACACACACATATCCACCCACCCACTCACCCCACACACAAACACACACACACACACACACACACACACACACACACACACACACACACACACACACACACACACACACACACACACACCAACCTACACCCACCCACCTACATACACACACACACACACACACACACACACACACACACACACACACACACACACACACACACACACACAGGCGAACAAGACGGGGCGAGGCAGAAGCAGGCAGTTCCTTGCTGACTTCTACTATATTCGGATAAGTTTACGCCGTCCGCCCGCGCCGGTAATCAGGAGTGAAGCAGGTTAATGCACGCCGGTGGGAGGCATAATCAGGGGGTGAACGCTCCTAACACGTTAATGCGAACTTCATGATCAGACCCCGCCCCTCTCCCAGCCTCTCCCAGCTCATGCTCCCCCCGCCCTCCCTCCTCTAGCGCCCCCTCCAGCACCTCCCAGCCTCTCCCAAGCACTTCAGCACCATTCCCACGACACGATCACCACCCTGCCTACCTCCTTATCCTCCTCTCCCTTTCCACCTCCTTTCATTTAACATTACAACTCCTCCAGCGCCTCCAGGATCCCTTTCCAGTGTGCATTCCAGCCTCCTCCTATTCCACTTACCTCCCGTGATCCGCCCCTCCCTCCTCTCTCGTCTCTCTCCACTCTCTCCTCCCCGTCCCTTCTATACCCCCCCCCGGTCCTCTCCACACAACACTAATGGAGGGGGAGTAATCAGGTTGGCAAGACATGTATTCTTTTCCTTTGTCATTGTCCTAGAGTGGAGTGGAGGATAGGTGAGGTAAAGGCGAATTTTGGGGGCTTGGTAGGAAGAGTTGTTTTTCTATTTCAGGTGTTTTAGCGAGGAGAGTGATGCGTCATGAGGTGCATAGAAACATAAGAAAGTAAGGGAAGCTGCAAGAAGCCGTCATGTCCTCGATAATGGAGACTATGTATGAAAATAAGGGAAAAAAACATAAAAATATGAGAAATTACACGTGGGAGTCTCCGTTTTAAAAGATTGCCACTGATCATCCCTATTCATAAATTTGTCTGGTTTTCTTTTAAAGCTCCCTAATGACTCAGCACTAACAACCAGTTTACTGAGGTTTTTTTTTTTTTCTATTCATCTGCCTCTCTATTTGAGAAACAATTTCTTTTGATCGCTTTGTTAACTCTACCTTTGTAAAGTTTGGGAGCCGTTATTTCTTCTCTTATCCTGATTACTGAGCCTGAAAATTCTGCTTATGTCAACCCTTGTTATATTCACTATACTTCTTAAAGATCTCTCCTTCAGTCTCCTTTTGGAAGAAATACTTCTCATTCATTACATCTTTTTAGTCATTTTCCTTTTTACTCATTCTAATAGATCTGCAATATTGGGTGGTGACTTAGCACAAACAACCTGACTACATCGTGTGTTTCTACTCACCTACCACTCTATATGAGACACCAGTTTCTTCCTATTTCTTTTTAAAATGCACCTCTACCTACACATATAAAGCTTGAGCCCGTTATTTCTCGCCCTATTAGTGAATGTCAAGGTTTTTACGGCAGCAGAGCGTGGGTGTCGCCGAGGTCCTCCGCATTGCATGGCGACGCTGGAGTAATTTTCATGCGAGTGTAATAAATAATGTGCCATCTTGAGGTGTATTTTACGGCAGCGTTTTGGCCGTCACGTGGCACCGGGGAGGCCAGGTAGGCGCGGTGGCGGGACAGGAAGCAGCAGCAGCGAGGAGCAGAAGCTTGAATCAATATCTCGAATTCCAATAAACGAACTCTGATAAGCATCGTGCACTGATCACTACACACACACACACACACACACACACACACACACACACACGGGATAGATGGGTAAGTAGATAGGTAGTTAGATAAAAAAATATACATGGATTTTTGTTGTTAGATTGTAATTGTAATAGGTAGTCTTCTGAAATTTAAGAAAGAAGGCCTTACCCAGATATTTTTATGTTTCTTGCCTCGTGTAGCTCTTGTACATGTTACATTTCACCTTACACTACTTTTTTTCGCGTCCTTTTTTTTTTTTTTTTTTCTCTATATATATCTCTCTTTCAATGAAACATTAATTATGGGTTTTTTTTGCATCTTGATATTGATGAAATGCATTTTTTTCCTAATTTGTCACGGAATACGAAAATGGTTAGCTAAATTATATCATAGTTGATTATTTACGTATTTTTGCATGAGTTTATATCACACAACATTCCGTGCGTCGTGAAATACATTAGTAAAAAAAAAAAAAAAAAAAAATATATATATATATATATATATATATATATATATATATATATATATATATATATATATATATATATATATATATATATATATATATATATATATATATATATATAATAATTTTTGTCTGTTTATCAATTTAAGTTGCATCTGCATGCGTTTCTGCTGGAAACTTGTTATTACGTAAGATAGATCGCTATAATAACAACACTGTTTATATTATAAATTAAATTTTTAACTAAACTTGCCAGTGCATAAATTCAACAATGAAGTTCAAACGTTTCATAATGTGTAGCACGAAACAATCTGTAACACACAGGCTGTTAATATCTCGAGCATTCATAATCCATATTCAGTGCAGTTGAGGGCATGATTCTTAACAGTTATCAAGGGCTTTTCAATGATTCCGGTATTAGATTAAATGTTATTAAGCATCAATGATAACGAAAAAGCTCATGAGAACTTTACTGATTCTCTCCATGACCTATGAAAACATATTGAAACATTTAAAACATCTAATAATCGCCTTAATTCATAAGTGCATACTAACTTTAACATGATAGACTGTTTGATTTATATTACGTTAGCAATAATAATCTTGATGGGAGACCGAGGCGTTACAAGGTTGCCAAAAACTTCTCAGATTTTATTGTTTGGTATTATTTCTCTGTAAAAATCAGTTAAGCTCTTTTTTTGGGGGGGGGGAGTGAGGGGGCAAAAATAGTCTTGATGGAAGACCAAAATGTTTAAGGGACATCCAAAACATTCCACATATTGTTTGTATTATATCTGTAAAATCAGTTAAGCTTTTTTTTTTTTCTTTAAGGGAAGACCAGCATGTTACACCCACAACATGCCATATCGTTTGCATTAAGTCAGTCACCTACTTTGTGTCACGATTAACTCCATAAACAATGCCTATACCCTAATAATACAAGACTCTCTCATTTAGTAACACAGTAACCTTGAAATGTAGAGATCAACGTTACAAAGACAAAAAATCCCGAGTTTGCATTGGTTTATGGCTTCGAAAAAACACGACTTGCAATTTAGGAAGTAACAGAAATCATGAAATGTGAAAATGCATTGTTTCGGTTTGCTTTCTATTCATCTTCCTATTCATTTTTCCCTCAATTAGAGCGAGCTTCACCATTGTTTAAATCTACTAGTACAAAAACTAATACAAAGAGTTGTAAAATATTTGCGTTGGAGTAGCACGGATTTATCCCACAAAATATTCTGCATTTTTATTACGTCAATGATTAGGCCGCATTTACATTCCACGATTGAGAGAGAGAGAGAGAGAGAGAGAGAGAGAGAGAGAGAGAGAGAGAGAGAGAGAGAGAGAGAGAGAGAGAGAGAGAGAGAGAGAGAGAAACACATACAGACAAGCAGAGAGTCAAGATCATAGACAAACACAGGAGAAGGAAGAGGAGGAGGAGGAGGAGGAGGAGGAGGAGGAGGAGGAGGGAGGAGGAGGAGAGAGAAGGAGAAAGAGGAAGAGGAGGAAGAAGCAGCAGAAGTTTCATAGTGTTTCAGTCTCCCATTCTGGGCACGCTACATTACTTACTATCTTCCTTCATCAGTACATAACTAGAGTAGTGGTGGTAGTAGTAGTAGTAGTAGTAGTAGTAGTAGTAGTAGTAGTAGTAG
>NC_087165.1:8758511-8771011 GCF_035594125.1 Scylla paramamosain | reverse complement strand
GGGAGAGACACGTGGTATAGCAAAGACAAGATAAAGGCACTCAGCGCATGGTGGTGGAGACAATGGAGTGATGGGAGAAGAGACTGATGTGTGGATGTGTTAGTAAGAGGGACAAGCACGTGGTAGGAAGGAACAGGCGGTGTTTGCAAAGGGAGACAGTGGACGTGGCTGAAACAAGGATAGAATAGACTCATAATGTGGATGTGGGCGTGGATATGTGGATGTGTGGGTATGTTAAAGGAGGGAACGGAATGGGAGACACTTTGAAGGAAGGAATAGGCAGTGAATGTAGAGATAGCGGAAGTGATAGAAGAATAGATTGGCGGTGTGGATGCGTGTGTGTGTGGATGTGTGGATGTGTGAGTGCGCTAGAGAGTTTTATTTTACGGTAAAAAAAAAATATTATATACATATTTCCACTTTTTTACGAGTTTCATAAGAAATTTTTTGCCTTAACTTCCTTCGCTTTTTATGAGTTTTATGCTATATTTCTTCTCACAAGTTCTTTCCCTCTTATCTTTCCTCCACTTTTTTCCCGCATTTCCCATCTGCCACCAGTCTTTTCCTTCTGTCTCTCCCCGCCTCCCTTTTCTCAGTATGCCCAAACTTCGCTCCTTCAAGTAAGCGTTCATTGATTCCCCGCATCACACTGCCTCTGCACTACTTGTGTTAGGCTGTAATTTTCCTCATAAGACATCGTATAATCTGCTTTTATCGCCGTCGTCTTTATCGTTATTGTGTTTTATCGCTTTTTATAAATTCGCATTCTCTCTCTCTCTCTCTCTCTCTCTCTCTCTCTCTCTCTCTCTCTCTCTCTCTCTCTCTCTCTCTCTCTCTCTCTCTCTCTCTCTCTCTCTCTCTCTCTCTCTCTCAACGCCCCCCCTGTCTCCCTCTCTCCAACCCCACTCCCTCCCTCCTCTCCCCATCCCCGCTCCCTCCCTCCTCTCCCCCTAGTGGCGAGTGGCTGCAGTAATCCTGTGATACAAGGTCTTATGCGTGGCGCTGGTGAAGGCCCCGGTAATTGGTGCGTGTTACGGCAAGTGGTGTGTGTCGGGGAGTGTAGCGGGGACGGGGGGTGGTGGAGGCCAACAGAGAGAGAGAGAGTGTGTGTAGCGGAGTGTGGCGGAGTGTGGCGGCCAGTTTGGCAAGGAGTATCGAGGGTGTGGTGTGGAATGTGGTTGGAAATTGTGAGTATGGATAGGCAGCCTTTCTCGTCCCTGCTAGTCAAAAGGGTTATCCAAAATTTGAAACCTTCCTCTTGAAACTATTAGTCAAAGGAACGAGGAAATGCAGAATTGTCTTTATGATCCTGCGTCTGTTTCTTTTGGCCTAGGAAACAAAAAGGGATACAAAAAAAGAAACAAGATCAATGAAGGTTTCAGTCCCCAAGGAGTGTAGTCAAAAGAGGTTATCCAAAACTTGAGGATAAGTGTCTTGAAACTTCCTTCGTGAGACAGTGCAAGTCAAAAGCAGGGAGTTTCAGAATTCCAGAATCTTACTTTGGGTCCCTAACAACCTCGTGAGGGTAAACAAGTGTGCTGCTGCCTGTTATACATCTGTGTTTCTTTGTGTTTACGTGGAGTTGTAGCAAGAAGTGTTTATGAGTAGTGCTGAAGTGTGTGTGTGTGTGTGTGTGTGTGTGTGTGTGTGTGTGTGTGTGTGTGTGTGTGTGTGTGTGTGTGCGTGTGTGTCGCGAGATGTGACTGGAGTGCTCTGAAGTTTGATGGAATGCGGTAAGTAAGAGGACGGTGCTGTGCTGGAAAATTCACCAGTAGGGGGACGGTGTAGTGACGAGAGGTGCAGAGAATGAGGCAAGGAATGTTGTGGGGGAATGTGACAGAGAGAAGGACGGAGTGTATAAAGCTTTAGTAATAAGTATTGTGTAAAGAGGATGGATTATTTATTGAGGTATATAGAGGTGTATAGTGACTGAGTATTGTGTTTAGAAGTGACAAGAAGCAGAAGTGCGATAAAGTGACGAAGCAAGAAGGGTATCATAAAGTATATAATATTTTGACAATTTGACAAGGAGTAGAACTGCGGGAAGTGAGAGAGTACAGCGGGGCGTGTAGCGAGTTTTATAATGGGGAGTATAGCAAGCGTGTAGTGAAAGCACGAAGATAAGTAAACAGTGCAGCAGGGAGTGATGGAAGCAGGGAGGAATGAAGGCAGAGAGTATGAAGGTGTGGCAGGAAGTATGGAATGCAACAGGGGAGTGATAGGAAAGGGAAGATTGCAGAGAAGTACGGAATGCTGCAGGGGGTGATGAAACCTGGAAATGATGAAGACAGGGAGTGATGGGAGCATGAAGAGAGGCAGGGAGTGATGATGCTGGGAGTCTGGAATGCGGGAGGGAGGGAGCGATGGCACGGACCGGCATGTTATATGGACAATTTTTACTGACAAAGCTAACAAATTATTTATAAACCGCATGAAATTATAGATTCCGCACGTCAAGCATCCGAAATACTCGTATATCATTCGGGATGGCTTTCAAAATGTATGAAGAATTTTGCCCGGCCGACATGATATATGGAAAAGTTAGTTAACAGTCAGCCGTTAATGGATCTCCAAATCTGCTATGCATGTATTCAAAATTATGTGATTTTATAAGTACGGCAATGCGCAGAAACAAATTGGAAATCACCACCTAGATAAAAAGAACAAAAAAAACTGATGTATGGAAATCTTTATCTATTATTTTGAGTATTTGTAAATTCATGTTTTGGTGTGACGTGTATTTTTTATATGTTTGTTGTTTGGTCCTCTTCCGGAGTTTTTGTTACTCTATGTTTGTTGGATGAATTTGTGGAGTGACAGATGGGGAGTCTTTAAATGCACAGAAACTGCCCTGTGTAGACCAACTGGCCTTTTGCAGCAGCCTTTTTATGTAATTATGTGATGCGTATCTTGTTGGTTTATTCCCTTGTTGGTTAGTTCCCTTGATATGTTTGTTGCTACAAGAATATATGAACAGTGACATAGTAAGTTTAAGCTATTCAGAAACTACCTTTAGTGGATTGGCCTTTTGTACCTTCCTTATTTTCTTACGTTCCTGTATTATTATGTGATATGCATTGTGTTAGTTTATTCATTTGGGTACTTCCTTTCATCTCTATATTGTTCAGTGGTATATAAGATTCAAGTCCTCAGAAACTAACCTTTCAGATCATTCGGCCTTTTGCACTCCTTATTTATTTATTTATTATTATTTTTTTGTTTTTACTTTATGTTCCTATCTGACATATATTTTGTTAATCTAACATTGAATGGTTCTTTTGATGTGTATGTTATCCCGTGGTATATAACTAACTTAAAATATTGACCACATGCAATACCCCTATCTTCTGCATGCACTCCTAATCTTGTTACGCTCCAGCATTCCCACGTATGTATTTCTATTACTTTATAGTTCGTTTGCGGATCAGTTCCTTGGATTTTGCATGTTTTCCCATTGCACATAACTAACTTGTAAAGAATACTAACTTCTGGCACTCTCCTTACATTCCTACCTTCCTTTATTCCAACTTATTTATTTACCTAAAGCACGTTTCCTGGTCGGTTCCTTTGAAATCTGTTTGTACGTCAGAATCTTATCTTATCGTTCCGGACGCGAGGAGATGCGTATCAGTGGGGTGGTGGGTCCGGCGGGGCGTCGGGCGAGGGTGTGCTGTCCGTGTTGCTTGTGTTGCCTCCCCTTGACGGAATGAAGGACGCGGTGTAATGGAAAGCACTGGAGTGAGTTCACATTTCATAGAGCGAGAGAAAGGTTTGGCGTGCAGCGGCCGAGAAAGAGGGAGGGAGAGAGAGAGAGAGAGAGAGAGAGAGAGAGAGAGAGAGAGAGAGAGAGAGAGAGAGAGAGAGAGAGAGAGAGAGAGAGAGAAATAGTAGAACAGACAGTCAGAATCTACCATTCCCTGAAAACAAAAATCTGCCTCTCGATTTAACATTCAAACGTCAGAGAGAGAGAGAGAGAGAGAGAGAGAGAGAGAGAGAGAGAGAGAGAGAGAGAGAGAGAGAGAGAGAGCAAAACCCGCCATGTTGTAACACTCCAGAGACCAACACCCAAACCTCCATACAAATATATTGCTGCTCGTTCTTTCGTTTGCCTCCATACAGTATATTTTCTTGTATGGGTGTGTGCATTTCCTGGCGTGACAGTAAAGCCTCCCTCCAGCTGTAATAAATGGCGACTCGTATTTCGAAAACAAGAGAAACAAGAGACCCTTTACAACATTTTAATTCCTTCCTCTTCCTCGCGCTGAAACTAATCCCTAGAATTTGGAAATACATATGCATTCATTAAAACCGTTAAAGTCTGACTGAGTGTTTAGATTTGTATACAGTGAAGTGTAATATAGTGTAATATATGCACTTATGCTGCCATTAGAATTATTAACTGCACATAAGTTCTCTTCATAAAACAATTGCATGCTGGATGACTTTTATGAAACGCGTATTTTTTTTTTTTTTTTATATAGCTACGCCTTCCATTTATTTGATAGAAGTGACGATAAAGTTGTGATGTTGATGCTTTTGGAGACGAAGACTAGAGACACCAGTATATTTAATATGGAACTCACCAACTTGGGGAGTACCTCAGCCAGTCAATCAGCCGGTACTGTAGTTACGATCATTGGGACTAAAGGCTGCACCAACCTACCCTGGCAGCCCACCCGTCAACACTGTGGCCAGAACTGTGCACGCGGTACGTTTTAGGGATATTTATCTCTATTGATAATACAGGTAGCAATGACGGTAGCAAACATTTCACTGCGATACGAAACAATCAGCAGCACCAGAAGTAATGCGTGAAGTCTTTTTAAGCATCTACAAGAAAGTTAGCGATGAAAAAGAATACATTTTGTAATTCCTTCGCATTTCAAAGATTGGATGTGGCTGTAGAACAAGTAAGGATGTCTCAGAGCGATTGGTAATTAGGGAAAGGTGTACCATATAGCAGTGAAAGAGTTAAATATAGTGGGCAATTAGTTTCAAATAATAAGTAATAAATGTTGTCCTCATTTTATACGTAAGAGAGGCTCTGATCCAGGGAACAATAATGAAACAAAGGCATTAATGAGAAGTATTCCCATAGAAGCAATAGTGAATACCCCTATATAGTGTTAATAATCAGTTTCAAATAATAAATATTAATTATTGCCTACATATGTTATTAACAATGATAAGTATAAGCATGCCGGATCCACGGGTCTGGACAGTGTTGATGGGTGTGTTGCCAGAGTTCTGCATCTCGCCGCAACAGACTGCCTACCTTCCGCCACAGCGTGTTGTCTGCTGGGCCTTAGTGGACAGGACAGGGACACGTCACGTCTTTGAATCGTTTGCCATGTAACTATTCACAGAACATAAGGCCAAGAGTAGCTGCTGAAGTACTTATATCCACATTGTTGACAATGATGATAATTTATATAGTAACGAAAATATTGTCAATGTTAAAACACCACTACCAAAAACAACAACAACAACAACAACAACAACAACAACAACAACAACAACAAAAGAATGCAAAACAAGTATTATTTGTCACAAAGTATTTTGACCTTTTCATACAGCACAGCTTTTAATATTCTGTTTGTTATAAACTGAAAACCTGCATTAGGCACACCCTTTCCATGAAATATTCCCTTTTTATTACTAGACAGATGCCATCGTGTAAATAAATAAATTCATATATATACATATATATATATATATATATATATATATATATATATATATATATATATATATATATATATATATATATAGCCGAGGCGCACAGTGGAAAACAGACAAGCTGAGAGAGAGAGAGAGAGAGAGAGAGAGAGAGAGAGAGAGAGAGAGAGAGAGAGAGAGAGAGAGAGAGAGAGAGAGAGAGAGAGAGAGAGAGAGAGGGAGGGAGGGAGGGAGGGAAGGAGAGAGAGAGAGAGAGAGAGAGAGAGAGAGAGAGAGAGAGAGAGAGAGAGAGAGAGAGAGAGAGAGAGAGAGAAGGGGGAGGACTGGGAGTCATAGCCATACAGATCACACACAACCATCTATTTAAAGTTGGCGGCGCGGCGCGGCGTTAAAACACAGCGGCAAATTAAATATGACAACCGGAACGCTCTATCTTCGTTTAGTGGGATCCATGCTGCTCACTCGCTACGCACCATTTTATTAGCTGTGAAAGCCACGGTGGTGGGGCGCTTCCCGGCACTTGCCACTCCAGTCATTGGGAAGTACATGCTTGACTCTCATTATCTTTATGTACATCTTGGATTTAATCTATTTTTTTCCCTAAGGCTGGAATCAAACTTGTGTAACTTGTTCATTTCCTTGATGAAATTTTTTTTTTCTGTTAATTCCTCTTGGGAAAACTTTTTATAGGAAGCAATAATGAATAAATATCAGTTTCTCTCTCTCTCTCTCTCTCTCTCTCTCTCTCTCTCTCTCTCTCTCTCTCTCTCTCTCTCTCTCTCTCTCTCTCTCTCTCTCTCTCTCTCTCTCTCTCTCTCTCTCTCTCTTCCAAGTGTGATCCGTCCAAGCTGATTATGAATTTAATTAATGTACCTATTATTTAGTAATATTCACGTCTCTGGCAATGTTCTTTTTTATGAGGTGTGAGTTATTTCGATGAATTTTCACCATTCTATTACCTTTACTTATTGCATAATTGCGTTCTAGAAGACTTTTTATGTAAGACATTTTTTTTTTTCTATGATAGTAAATTCTAAATGTTTGACGTATTACACTCTTATTAGTCACACTTCATTTTCGTGTACAAGTATGTTAGTCTGTTATGTCTCGTGTGAGAGAGAGAGAGAGAGAGAGAGAGAGAGAGAGAGAGAGAGAGAGAGAGAGAGAGAGAGAGAGAGAGAGAGAGAGAGAGAGAGAGAGAGAGAGAGAGAGAGAGATGTGAAAGAGGAAGAGGATCTGACAGACTCAACGATAAGTATAAAAGTTTTAGGAATGAGTGTTCGATGTAACAAAAGTTTTGGAGAGCCGCCTCGCGTGTCTTTGATGTTGTTGCGCCCGCCGCCTCAGCACCACACACCACAGAGGAGTGGCAATGTATCTGGAAAATACTTCAATTCGTTTCCAAATTCATGTTATGTTCAAATACTGCATATAATGTGAAAGGATTTTCTTACATTATGTGAAGGGAGGCATTATTGCCTAAAAAATTCAGCTCTTTGTTAGTTTCTCAGATTTATTGATAATATAACTGGAAAACTGTAAAGCAAATTAGGTGGAATGTACGGTCAAATCTGGCATCACTGCATAGAAACACCAGCGCGCCACTCATGCATGTCTTGTACTGGTTCTCTCACTGCTTGACAAAGATGCAGTGATACACTGGTCTGTCACCCGTTGCCTACCATTGACACTTAAGAATTTATCTCTTTCTCAATGATGGAGGTGAGAGACGCATTGAGACAGCCTGCATAAAAACAAGAGCAAGCATTCTCAGCTCAGTATAGATCTGTAATGCTTTTATTTAGTTATTTATTAATTTTATTATTATCATCGGTACTGAAGGGGAAGGCATCAAGTAGAAAAGCTCACTTTCTTAGAGCATTTATTCTCATTTCTGCCCATACTTAGTTCACCAAAGTTAAGAATCGAAAAAAAAAAATCAATCTAAATATTCTAAAAACGTACCTACGAAGACATCGCGTGTGCCTACCCGCTTGTAACTCTATCTTTTTTATTTATTTTTTTATTTTTTTTTTTCTGGACATGGCACGCATCGTCTCCTTCAGTAGCTATTTTTGTCCCCTCTGTTGCTTGCTGCATAAAGGGACTTTATTCATTGGGTAAGCAGTGTGCAATAATTCCAAGCAGAAGAGAATCAGAGGTCACTTGTCTCATCGTTTTAGTCTCGCTCTCTCATGTCACCCGCACCGTTCCCTTACTTTGATGGTTCCTGCTGTGCTGAATAATTCTCACCTCATATCCCTCCCAGCGCTTTTGTGGCACGATACCTTCAATTCGCTTTCGTTATTCCCTTCCTCTCACCAATGCGTGCATCAGCTTGTAACAGTCTTTTTCATTGCTTTTAATGGTAAGATTTGCACCAGCTTCCTTTCCTTTGATCTTCCTTTGTATGCAGGATTTTACAACTAAATTGAATTTCTTCCTGAGATTATTTTGTGCCCCCTTGGTCAGTCTATTTATTTTTATGCGAAGAGTAGTCGTGTAACAATCAACTGGCCATTCTTACACACTCTTTGGGTAATGAGGTGCAAAGATTCCAAAAATTATACGCAATATCTACTCAAATGTAGAATGCGGGGTATCTGTTGAAAGAGTCTTCACATTGTTTCCAGAGCATGTCTTGCAGATATATTGGAATATTTTCATGCTGCTAACAATCTTTTGGTTCAAGTAAGTGTTCCGATAGAAAAAAATGTTTGTTCAAAATAAAAATAAAAATAATGGAATACGGTTGTTATTGAAATATCTGCGCGCCTTTCAAGTTGGTGGATAAGTGTCATGAGAGAAAAGTGGAAATACTGGTCTTAAAAAAATTATTGGGACGCGGTAGGTATTGAAAGCCACCAAAGCAGACAATGTGTTGCGTACCATATAGATCACTCCAGGTGCCGCTCTCGGCTGGTTGTGGTGCTCGCTCATCTCTCATTCAAGGCAATCCCCAACAGCGCCCCGGGGACAGATAAAAGATTCCCCCGCCTCTCCCGTGGAAGATCAGGAAAGAAATACAAGTGAGAGCAATTCCCCAGCGCGGCGTCACCTACCGGGAAGAATTTAAAATAAAGAACATTAATTTATACTTTGAATAAACTTCAACACGCACTGTGAATTAATAAAATTACAAGCCAAATATTCATCTGCTCCATTACCGATACATAAATTATAATCATGGCGTACGTATAATTTATTTACCAGCAAAACTCAAGCGTTGCCAAGCTCGCTGATTGCGGCGCGACAATGAAGCAACTCGCTGGGACTGAAGCAAACACACCTCAAGTGATTGGTACTGGCACCTGTGTTCTTCAGTACACTTTTCATCTTACGAAATGCCAAAAAAGTAAAATTATCAGCAGCTCCCTACATATTTCTTCTAAATTCGTTTATTTCCTACAAAACATCATACAAAGATATTGTGACGTTCTCTTGGATGTGACAGACAACAGAGGGACATGAAGGCAGAACATCACCGCCCTGCTGCCGCGGTGAGGCTGAGGCGGCCCAGCGCATCTCCCTCCCCCCTCGCGCAAAGCCTTGTTCCTGTGCGGATCAGCAAACACGTCATGCACGGAGCCGCTCAAACACAGTGGAGCCCTAACAGTATGCAGCAATAACAACCTCCATCTCCCAAACTGTCCACAGTGGTGATGATATGTAAATCATTACTATGACACGCTCGGCCCCGCGACACAGTGGTGAGCCACACCGCACCGTAGCCAGGCGAGGCCCGCCACACTAGTGAGCCCTGCCACGGCGCACTGAGCCTCGCCACACCGTGTTGAGTCCCGCCACACTGCGGTGAGCCTCGCCACATTGTGGTGAGCTTTGTTACGCCGTACTAAGCCGCGCCGCACTGTAGTGGGTTCCGTCACACCGTGGTGAGCCTCGCACACCGTGGCCAGCCCTGCATCGCCCTCCCACCTTTAAAATGTAGTACTAGGCGTGCTGGCCTCGCGTTACTCCATATTCATTCACTCATCACGTTCTTTCCAGATCCTAAGCTGTTCCTCCTGCCTTGCCCAATTTGGTGCCCCGGTCACCTTACAGTCAGTCACACCCAAACACTCCCGTTGCTTCCCGTGTAGCACACTTTTAGTAAGTCTCCCGAAGTGTTGCCATTCCGCCACAATGACAACCAGCCATAATACACGCCCACAACCGCCTCTCCAATTCCACGCCCATGCAGGGACTCGACTTTACACTGCCATTTCATTCTTAATCACCATAAAACCTATCTTGACTTGATTAGACCAGCTCACCTGCCTGGTCATGCCTCCCCTGCTTCAGGCAAGTACTGCACCTGCGAATGTACCGCGAGCCTTTGCCTTCCACTGAACCTCACTTCACGAATGCCTGGTGTTGTACTCCGCTGTGTAGTATTGCTGTGTCTGCCTGTCTATGTGTGTGTTTCTGTCTCTCTGTCTGCTTGTTGTTATTAGTCACGTACGGGACTTAAAAGGTAATGAAACAAACCACATACATCACATTCATCACACGCGGACATGAGCGACAAGTCATCAAGTGCGTGCAAAACACACCACACTCATATAACCCACACTGTTAACGTGACTTATTTCCACCGGGCTTGTGTTGCTGTGCTTGGTCCCGGCCTAGCCACAGGGTGCAGAATAGGAGGCGAGGTCTAGCATCCACAGAGCAACACGTCCGTCAGTGTACAACGGGTCAGAAATAAACGGTACTGCACATAATACAGATTTGTATAGATTGCCCATTGTCAGCACAGCGCCGCGAGAGACGCCCTCTGTTAACATTTACTCGTATCAATAAGTTTCAAAATGAGGGTATTCACGTGAATGAGTTGTTTGTGTAACTGTGTGTGTGTGTGTGTGTGGGACTCTCAGCATTCACCATCCATGTGTTCACATTTGTATGGCTGCATGTTTTTCAAATGTTACTATTATTCTTATGTTGGGGGAAAAAAATACTGTAGTACTTGTTTGCTGCTGTGTATTATTCTGTACATGTGCTTTGCCAAAAAAAAATGAGCTGTGTGTGTGTGTGTGTGTGTGTGTGTGTGTGTGTGTGTGTGTGTGTGTGTGGGTGGGTGGGTGGGTGGGTGGGTGGGTAGGTGTGTGTGCAATCTTAAAAAGAAAGAAAAAAAAACAGGAGCAGACCGGAATACACTTTGCGGAGAATTCTTGCAACTGAAAATTTCATATTTCACTTTACAAAATATACCACGAAAAAAATAAATAAACTAATGTCACACAATTACTCATTATCAGCATCATTCAGACCTCAGTAATATAATAATTGCACACCTGCTGTCACTCCTCACATCTTCCCACCGACACGACATAACCACCACCAGCTAGACGCTATGGAGTGTGTCGCGTGAAGGACAGACTTGCCGTTCCTCTTACCATACACTCATATAGGCGAGCAGGTCTATGTGCTGTCACCGAGATAATAGAATATACTGAAAAGTGAAGTAGGGACAAAAAAAAAAGGATTATCAAAGTTAGTATGAAGATACATTTGTAATTTTGAATATTTATTTTAGGTTATTTTCTTTTGCGACCTGCATCTTTAATACACTTATATATGCGAGCAGGTTTATATTTTGTGTCTCTAAGGTAATAGAATATACTGAGAAGTGAAGTTAGGGCAAAAATAAGAGGATTATCAAAGTTGGTAAGAAAATACATTCGTGATTTTTAATATTGTTCTGGACTGTTCTCCTTTGGAACTGGCGTTTTCAGGTGAGCAGGTCCCCAAAAGTGATAGATATACTGAATGAAGTAAAGTAAGAAAGGGGATGATCAGAATTAATATACAGATAGACATTTATGGGTTTTTTTTTATATTCTTTTGGGTTATTCTCTCTTGTGACTGGCATCTTCATCGGCCCTTTCTCTGCCATCTTTTTTTTGTTGCCCTTATCCAGAATCAGTCTTACATAAAAAGACAAGAAAGGTGTGAAGGCAAGATGGGGTTTTAAAGAAAGATGAAGACTTGTGTGCCAATGAGGTGTTACTATTCCTGCAAACTCTCATTTCAAGGAGTCTGAGCAAAGCAATTACAGGAGTGAGCCGTGTTTCATGCCGAATATTGAAATACCGTGTTGTTTGCAAACTATCGACACTGCAAGACTAAGCACACCGATGCATAAGCTTCTTACTTGCCGACATCCAATACAGTTACGTTTATACTGAAACAAAGCGATGGAAGAAAAAAACATTTAGAATAGAAATATATTTTACAAGAGAGATGCATTTTCACGTTGTTTAACACCACCCGCTTAATTCTGAAGTCTGATGTGAATTATAAGAAATATTGATAAACGTTTTGCTCAACTGGTGATCTCAAGACATTTGCATTCATCTGTAATTAGAATGTAAAATTAATGTTGTTTATGATCATCCCCCAGACGACTTTGAAACCACCTCGCCGTAAACGCGCCAGACATTCCAAAAAAGGGACATTGCAATACTAATGTCATTAACATCCCCGGACCTTCATAATTCAATTCACCGTAGATGATTAAACATTGTCCGTCTGTACGTGTTTCTATAATTCAGTGTTGTTATCGTTTAGTGGCGGTGTTTTCCCTGCGTCGGATTAGGGACAAAACTAGAGAGGCGAGACAGAGGTGGTCTGGGCGTGTCAAGAGGAGAGAAGAGGAGTATGTGGGGAGGAGGATGCTGGAGATGGATCTACCTGGCAGAAAAATGAGAGGAAGAGCTGAGAGAACTTTTATGGATGCAATGAAAGAAGAAAAGCTGAAGAAGGCGCAGAAGACTGATTATGGTGGAGAACGTTGATCTGCCGTGAAGACCCCTGAC
>NC_087165.1:8736011-8753511 GCF_035594125.1 Scylla paramamosain | reverse complement strand
CGCAACTCTTCATTTTTCTCTTCCTCACTCTTTTTTTCTCTCTTCACCTTCTCTCTCAACATCCTCACAGCTCCTCACCTTTCTCTTCCTCGCCCTCTATTTTTGGCCGTTCCTCCCTTCACCCCTTCACTCACACCTGCCTTTCCGCACCTTCCCGGTTCCCTTCTGTTCCCCGACACCCTCACCTGGTCGCCTCCCGCAGTTGCGCTCCAGTTGGGCGTTTCCAGAGAGTGATTGGATTACAGGTGTGAGGGTGTCAGGCCGCGTCGTTATTAAAAGGTCTCGCGGTGGCATCGGGGCTTACCTGCGGGCTGGCCTGCTGCTAACTCGATTACAACCCTCACTTTTTTTTGTGTGTGTGTGTTCTGGCATCGATTTTTTATGTGTTTTGTACCGTTGTGTGATAGTTTTGTTCTTGCATGTAGGTTAGTGTGATAAAACGTGCGTGACTGAGTATTTTGAATAGACTAACTTTTTTTTTTTTTTTGTCTGCTGATGAAGGGAGGTAAGCAATATATTGGTATAGTGATCCTTCATATGTTATTTTCCCTGTTGTTTTTTCTCACGTCAGTATGATGAAACGTACGTCACCCAGAAGAATATGAGATGTTTTGGCTTTCCTCTTTAGTGTCTTTTTGTCCATGATGAAGGAAGATAAGCAAGGGGTTGGTAGTGAGCCTTCTTATGTGACTTTTCCTGTTCTTTTTCCTGCATTTCCTGTTACTTTTCTTCCTTTCCTTTTCCTCCTTTTATAACTACTGCTCTCCTCCTCCTCCTCCTCCTCCTCCTCCTCCTCCTCCTCCTCCTCCTCCTCCTCCTCCTCCTCCTCCTCCTCCTCCTCTTCCTCCTCCTCTTCAATCTCGTAGCATCTTTCCATTGATAAAGAATGAAGACAAGGCATCGTGTGTGTGTGTGTGTGTGTGTGTGTGTGTGTGTGTGTGTGTGTGTGTGTGTGTGTGTGTGTAGGGGAGAATCTTGCAGAGTCATCTTTGGTCGTCCCTGTAAAAGACTGCATGCATAAACACACTGAAAGAAATCTAGGGAGAATAGGTTAATTTTGACTTTCCTTAGCTATAAAACTATTGAAGAGATTGTGGGGCAGGAGTGTGTGGAACGTTGTAAGTGATTATGGAAAAAAAAATTGTGCTAAGTGCGTATTTTAGTGCAGCTTGAGAGAGAAAAGTGGCGAGGGAGGTACTTTTAGGTGAAACGAATGAGAAAGAAGTTGAAGAATGGAAAGCAAAATTACATTCCAACCTATAGGCTTCCTTCAGTTTAAATATCTAAAGTAGGAGCAACAGAAAGGCTTGTGAGGAAAGTTTTGAGAGGTGTAAGTCACACACACGCACACACAAACACACACACATATAGAAAGAGAGAGAGAGAGAGAGAGAGAGAGAGAGAGAGAGAGAGAGAGAGAGAGAGAGAGAGAGAGAGAGAGAGAGAGAGAATTATTTTATACCGTCCGCATTTTTTAATTGAGTGAGAAAATACCATTAATAAAAAAATTATCTCATTAGTGTTTTGTGCCTTTTAGTTCAACATTGTATTATATTATACTCTCTCTCTCTCTCTCTCTCTCTCTCTCTCTCTCTCTCTCTCTCTCTCTCTCTCTCTCTCTCTCTCTCTCTCTCTCTCTCTCTCTCTCTCTCTCTCTCTCTCTCTCTCTCTCTCTCTCTCTGAAACACTGTGGGCTTGACTCGTGCCTCTGTTCCCTTCCCTGTTTCTTGTTCTGTGTCACAGCGCGCAAGGGAAAGAGGGTGTGAATAAACAAAAACATGGATGAATAAAGAAAGAGAAATAGGAGGAGGAGGAAGAGGAGTAGGAGGAGGAGGAGGAGGAGGAGGAGGAGGAAGAAGAAAATGATGCAAGAAGAAGAAAGAAGGGGAAAAAAGAACAACAGCATTCCAAGACACTTCTCATAAATGTGGATAACCCTCTTAATGAACCTTTTATTTCAGCTCTTTTCCTTGCCCCTGTACAGAGCCTCTCTTACATAGAAACAACACGTACAATAGGAACATAGGGAGTCTAAGAACAGCAAGACAGCATCTGGTGAAGCTCCTCCTCATAAGACGCTCCTTGAGGCACCAGTAAACATGTGTGGAATTAAGATACGTCCGATGTCAAAAAAAAATACGAATTTACGGGTTTTTCGTCTTTTTTATGTACAAGGAAGGAAGACTAAGAGCAAAAACAGTTAAAGAAGTTATGTTAGAACAAATAAAGAGTTGGAAAGGATGAATTATGAGTAATGGCTGTTTAAGAATGGGAGTATACGAAGTAGACGAAGGGCAAAAAGAGTTAGAGAAAAAACTTGCTAGAAAATAAAAGTAAAGAGTTAGAAAGGTTGAGCTATATGAGCAATATGTCTAAAAATGCGAATACACGGAGTCTTTTTCTTTTATGTACAAGAAAGAAAGACCAAGGACAGCAAACGGTTACAGAAAGAAAATTCCACTGATTGTCTCTCCCAAAAATAAAAAATAAAGAGTTCCAAGGGAAGAACTATGGCAGGAATGGAGATGCCTTGAAACTCTCTCTCTCTCTCTCTCTCTCTCTCTCTCTCTCTCTCTCTCTCTCTCTCTCTCTCTCTCTCTCTCTCTCTCTCTCTCTCTCTCTCTCTCTCTCTCTCTCTCTCTCTCTCTCTCTCTCTCTCTCTCTCTCTCTCTCTCTGTCTTAAACAAGGTCAAGACTTAAGGAACAGGAATGCAGATGTTGATGTTCATTTGTTATTTATTTATTTAATTAGTCTATTTTGTTTTTTTTTATTTTATTTACATGCTTCACATGTATGAGGTTTCCACTCATACCGTTCTTTTAGACAGGGTGGAATCAAAAGCTTTTCGTCTCATCAACTCCTCTCCTCTAACTGACTTTCTTCGGCCTCTCTCTTATCGACGCAATATTGCATATCTTGCTATCTTCTACCGCTATTTTTACGCCAACTGCTCTTCTGATCTTACTGCATGCCTCCCCCCTCATCCCGCGACCTCGCTGCACAAGACTTTCTTCTTTCTCTCACCCCTATTCTGTCCCCCTCTCTAATGCAAGAATTAACCAGTATTTTTAATCACTCATCCCTTTCTCTGTTAAACTCTGGAATTCCCTGCCTGCTTCTGCATTTCCACCTTCCTATGACTTGACCTCTTTCAAGAGGAAAGTTTCAAGACACTTATCCTGTAATTTTTTTACTATCGCTTTCGACTCTGATCGGGGACCGGCACCTCAATGGGTCTTTTTTTTCTTATTGCATTTTTTTTTTTTTTTTTGCCATTAGCTGGTGCCCCTACTACATAAAAGATATATAAATTTTTTTTTTTTCTTCGTCCACAACTTGAGGAGACCGGCCAAGGGTAAGAAAAATAGGAGAAAAAGAAAAACCTCTCACTCATAACGTCGCCCCGAAAAAGAAGAAGTAGAATGGAGAGAAAGTCCAGTTTAGTTTTCCTGTCAATAAAAAAAAAAAGAGAAAAAGAAGAAAGAAAAGTTGAACCAGGGTGAAGCACTTTCCGATCCACTACCGGCAAACAACAACAACTAAAACAACAACAACAACAACAACAACAACAACAACAAAAACAACATCAAGCCAACCAAAGGAAAAAGAACGGAGAACAAAAAAAATCATGTGCAGCAAAAAGAACATTTACGGAACTCTGCACGACACAGAAGCAAAGTTTCCTGCACTCTGCACTTTGCACAAGATAACGTAACGCGTCACACTTCCTGATGGATGAAGAAAAAGAAAGAGAACAAGAGTAAGGAAGAGGAAACGGAAAAAGAGGAAGACGAAAACAAGGAAGAAAAAAGCGGGGCACTGAAAGAGAAGTAGAAGTGGAAGGAGATGACAAGGTGAAGGAGGAGGAAGTAAAGAAGAGAAGGAGGAGGAGGAAGGGAAGAAGTGGAGGTTAGGAGGGGAAGGAGGAGGGAAAAAATGAGTAGGAGGAGGAGAAGGAGAAGGGAAAAAGTGAGGAAGAGGAGAAGGAGAAGAAGAAAATAAAGAAATGGAGAAGGAAGAGGAAAAGCAGAACGACGACGCAAAGGAAGAAGGAAGGAGGAGGGAGAAAAGTGAGAAGGAAAATTAAAAGAAAAACGAAAACAAGAGAGGAAAAAGAAGAAGAGGAGGAGGAGGAGGAGGACTAAGAAACAGGTGATACATAGAAGGGGAGAGAAGAGAGAGAGAAGAGAGAGAGAAAGAGGGAAGAGTTTATTGAGTTATATGATTCAGAGGGTCAGCATAGTTTCTCTCTCTCTCTCTCTCTCTCTCTCTCTCTCTCTCTCTCTCTCTCTCTCTCTCTCTCTCTCTCTCTCTGTAAAGCGGGATCACAGGAGATAGGCAGTTGTTGCTGGCGTGGAGGCGGTCTAGAGGGCGGGGCATGAATTAAATAGAGACTGGTGGGGTGGCGGTGGGACGGCAGTGCAGGGAAGGCGACAGCGAGGGGCGGAGTGGCGGGAACCAAACAAAAAAATGAGAATGCGAAGTAAGAGCATCGGAATGAAGTTATGTTAAGAGAGAGAGAGAGAGAGAGAGAGAGAGAGAGAGAGAGAGAGAGAGAGAGAGAGAGAGAGAGAGAGAGAGAGAGAGAGAGCATGATATTTAACCCTCTCAAACTAATCACCATTTGTCTATTCATATTCCCTATCTCAGTCTCTCAGTTTGTATCCCTCTCTCTCAGTCAAGCTCCCTCTCTTCCTCTCTCTCTCTCCTTCCCCTACACTCTCTTCACCCAGAACACAAGAGTCCCTCCATTCTTCATAGCCAGACCGAGGGAGGCGTTACTCGGGGACAAGCGAGCGTCTGGTGCAGGTACCGCCGTTGAATTCATGATCTATCTCTTAGGTGAGCCGCCGCATTGGGGGTCGCGAGAGGCAGCCGGCAGGGGAGTTCTGGTTGCTTGTCACTTCGTTTGTTCTCAAAGGGCGTCGCTAATATGATGGTGGGATGCGGTGGAGAGAGAGAGAGAGAGAGAGAGAGAGAGAGAGAGAGAGAGAGAGAGAGAGAGAGAGAGAGAGAGAGAGAGGATGGACAGGTATTTGTGTGTATGGAAGCTTTATTGTTTTGCGTTCATGTCATAAAATAGCAGTTCTAGCAATTGACCTTACCGTCTCCCTCTCTCTTCCTCCCTCCCACTTCACCTTTCCTCATGGCCCTCTCTTACCTGTCCCCACTCCCTCTAAACATGCATTCCTTCATCCCCTCGCAGTATTTCCCATATTCCCATACTGCAATGCCCTCTCCCTCCACACTCTCCCTCGCCCATTCGTTCCATGCTTACATTTATACATAATGGTAATGAACAATATATCCGGATAATGAGTGAATTAGTTTTTTGTGTTGGTGTTAAAATCCGGCATCTGCTCATTTGGTTGGCTGCTAAATGCTTGTTTCTAAAGTGTTCCCCTTCAAGTGAGTGTTGACGTGGTGGCGTGGAGGGCGAGGCGGAGTTTCCAGTCTTTGCTTTAGGTCAAGTGTGTCAAGAAGTGTCAGTTTTTTCTTAGTAATTTTTTGAGTCTACGTTAATAATGTTTCTTAGCTTAATGCCCCTTGTCTTATTTTAGGGAAACATGTTTATTACAATGGTCGATAAAACTCTGACTAATTGCATCGATTCGTGTCACTCGATTTCAAGGCAGTTATTTGCAGGTTGCTCTATATCGATGAAAACACTCCACTATAAGCTTATTAATATTGAATATAAATCCATGTCTTTCTTTCTCGTATGTTTCTCATGAGAATTAAACTATTTCACACCATTTCCCTTGCCCACTATCATGGATCTGTTCAAATCTGTCTGTGGGAAGAGAAGAGCATCGTCCCCTGATCTTTGACCAGCCTGGTCGAGCAAGCCTGTGGGCGGACAGACGCGAAAGAGACGCTGCCGCCAACGCACCGGCGACCATTCTCAACGTTTGTCGCTTAACGGATTCGCTTTACAAGCCGGACGGCCATTTTTTTTCTATATTGAAGGTTTATTATACCAATGGACTTTCTCAGATTAAGAAATTGTATCCTGTTGACGCAAAATGTACTCCAGAAAAACAGCTCCTACGCATCAACAGCGTTAGGTAAGGATGAATATTGTTCTTCCGGAGTTAGCGTTAATAGGAAATTCTCTTCGGTTTTGACTAATAATAATTTCTTACGAGGAGGAAGTAATTGTGTTGACTGGTCTGCCAGTCCTTTTTTTCAGCAAAATGTAATGACATTTACTGCGATAACATTCACCTTTAACCGGTGGAGAAGTTCATCAATGTTCCTATACCGTGCAACCTTCCTTGAAACGCAATGATAATAGTTACTCAGTTAATGAAGATTAATGCTAGTAGTTTCATGATAATTATATATATATATATATATATATATATATATATATATATATATATATATATATATATATATATATATATATATATATATATATATATGTATATATATATATATATATATATATATATATATATATATATATATATATATATATATATATATATATATATATATATATATATATATATATATATATATATATATATATATATATATATATATATATATATATATATATATATATATATATATATATATATATATATATATATATATATATATATATATATATATATATATATATATATATATATAATATATGTATATATATATATATATATATATATATATATATATATATATATATATATATATATATATATATATATATATATATATATATATATATATATATATATATATATATATATATATATATATATATATATATATATATATATATATATATATATATATATATATATATATATATATATATATATATATATATCTGAATTGCGAGCACGTGACCGTGATGAGGAAAGTGGCGTCGTAATTCTCCTCAGGAAAATCGATTCATCGTAATTTTGCTGCAGTTTGTCACTGGAGGGACCTCGTGCCCTAATTATCATTGCATGTTATATCATCTGAATGCAAGAGGAAACAGATTTTCAGCACTTGACTGAGGAGAAGATAAATCTTACTTATTCGCGGCGCACGTCACAAGCTGCGGAGTGAACGACCATTTCATATCATGTCGTAGAAAAGAGACATGGTAACACAATAATTCCGTATTACAAGAAAGTGAACAATGCAAAATGTACCACACAGTGCACAAACACAATAGAATACATGATACAGAAAGACGGAGGAGAGACTGAGACGCTCAGCTGCACGTGGCTTTGGTTCCCCTCTTGTACGTTTTGCAAGTTAGATAAAATACAAACCAAGGTCCCGCCTCGACCACGCCGAACCCTTTCTTAAAACTAGACTTACGAATATGTCATTACTTTCAATTGTTATCCTTACTCCCAAAATATAATTGTAATACTTGATACTTAACATTTCTAGCATAACGAATATGTTTTTCACCATATGCAATTTTTTTTTCTTTTTTGAGACAGGCGCATTAATTTTTTCCACTGTTTCCGTAGCGTGAAGGAATCGAACCCATGCCTTCTCTGGTGTGTGTGTGTGTGTGTGTGTGTGTGTGTGTGTGCCTGCGCGCATACGAACCTGCGTGAGACCGTTCGTGTCAAGAGCGCATGCACCACCAACTTTACATTACGACAAGAGAGGAAAGACTAACATATTTTCCTGCAGCACGGCCCGAACACCCGCTGCAGGTGACACTGAGGCCACGCGTCCCTCCCATGCATCCCTCCCACCCCGTTGCCCCGACACTCACCCAGCAGGGACCTCGCCTCGCCCCGTTCTGAATGACCAGGGATCGCGCGGTTATTGTAAGCTTCTCATTCAGGCTATCAGTGAATGGAGCCATCTGTTTATTTTTGTGCCCTCACTGTGCCTGTCTGGCTGATGGCTGGATGGCCGCATGGCTGAATGGCTGATGGGAGTTTGTACGTCTATCTGTGTAAATCGATTGACAGGTAGATAGGTGGATAGGTTGATAGATATTTAGATTTTAAAATAGATAGATAGCTAGACAGACATAAGTAGATGAAGGAATAGATAGATAGATAGATAGATTGATTGACTGATAGATTGATTGACTGATTAATTGATTGATAGAAAGACAGATAGATAAATTGATAGACAGACAAGCAAGTGGTCGGGTAGAGAGAGAAAATTTCTTTTTCGAATTTGCTTATTTTGGGCTAAAAAAAAATAATAATATTTCGGTCTCGTGCGTCACAATTAATACTAATTATTAAATTTTGGTTACGGAAGACGTCACATGGAGTTGTCAGTTTTACCAATTATCAGCATCGATGGGCTTCATGTTTCGAGAGACGCGATTTTCATCACCCGCGGCCCGCGTTGCCCGGTGCTCTATTTCTGTTGCCCAAATGGAATCGTGGATAATTTAGTTTCCTACCCGTGTTACATATTGCTTTGCCTAACCTAAAGTCGCTACCTTTCTAACTGAGATGCTACAGTCTTTTCAGGTGATTAGTGCTTTCTACATCATCGTATAAATTATATTACCTGTCATTCACTCTTGACTTGTGGTAAAAAGTTAAAATTCCTTATTCAAATACATGTAGCTCAGAATATATATATATATATATATATATATATATATATATATATATATATATATATATATATATATATATATATATATATATATATATATATATATATAGAACCAATGATGTCTTTCTTTTCTTCAAGTGAATACTCACACTTTTCATACAGTCACCTGTCATTCACTGTTCACTCGTGGTACTAAATGTCCAAATGCTTTATCCAAATACATATACTAAGAGCTGACTAGATATATATACATATGTGTATAACCAATGCTCTGTTTCTTTTGTTTAAATCGGTGCATCTTTCAATAGTCGCTCAACATTGACGCGTGGTACTAAGAGCACAAACTCCTTATCCAAATAGTAAATGTTGAATAGATGAATATACATAAATACATGTATATAACCAAAATTCTCTCTTGTTGATATTCATTTTTTTTCATTTTTCATTGCATTTTTATACAGTCGTTCAACGTTTATTGCAGTGTTCCAGTGAGTATTTCAAGTGTTTTTTCAATGTCATTCCTCCCTCCCCACCACTGTCATCCTGCTCTCTGGACAAGCAACACTACGAACTTAGTAGTTAGTGATGCCAGCTCGAGTGTTATCCATTATTCTTTGCTTCCTCATTCATTAATCCATTTAGCCTATGAACCTCTTGCTGTATCATTTTGCCACCTCACCTTGCAACATTATACATGTGTCGCTCAACTCACAAATTCCTTTGTCTGTTCTCGTTTGTAGGACTTGCAAATTTTCATTGTATATTCAAGATGCGATGACAATACACACAATTATCTACTTCGCGCCAGGGATTTTACTTTCCAGCTGTTAATGTGTTCGCTACTGTGTGTGTGTGTTTGTGTGTGTGTGTGTGTGTGTGTGTGTGTGTGTGTGTGTGTGTGTGTGTGTGTGTGTGTGTGTGTGTGTGTGTGTGTGTGTGCTTTTTTCAATGTAGACAGGACCTCATTATCTCACTCTAGTTCTCGCAGCACGTTACAGGCTCGCCGTGCAGTGCCTTTATCACAGCGTGCTCTGTGTCTACACATTCTCGTGCAATATATAATGAAGACTGCTCTACCTAGAAAAGCCCTGCGGCAATGTTGTCAGTGATAATTTTGTAGTGGCGCGCTGTGGACCAAGCAAGTCCCCAAGGCCGAGCAGCCCAGCACTGCTCCCACACACCTGCACGACCTCCGCCCCGCGCAAGGGAGCCGCGGGAGGCTGGCGTGGTTAGTTACGACGCCAGATTTATATTTTCGCGCCTGCTGGCTTTATACACACCCTCCCAATATTCCACACTAAAAAATATCACACCGAACTGAATATTCATGGAGATTAGTTACACCGCTAAGCGGGGCGGGGCTGTGCCCGGTTAGTTCACGCCGGTACAAATCGTTTCGGCATCATCACAAAAAAGGCTGTTAACATGCAGGAGCGGTGTGCCTGCCTGGCCGCCTGACCTGAACGTGACCCCGCCAGGCCGTGTGTTTTGCCCACCTGGCCGGCACGCACCAGACCGCTGCTGTTGTGGTGAGTGGGCGGCGCGCCTCGTCCCCGCCACGTCCCGCTGTAACCCGACAGCAGTGTCAGAACCCATGGCCTGCTGCGAGGAGGCGCCTCGTGTTGTCTTGCCATTGCTAACCATCACACTGTCACTTCCCCCACACTCCTTCACCTAAACTCCCACCACTTCTCACCACGGGACCACACCGCCCGAACAATCCGTGAGAAGTGTTGTTTTCTCTTTCTCTCTCTTATTCATCATGATAACCACGAAAATTAATTATATGAGCAGCATTATAATAATGAAAACAGCAGCTATTGCAACAGCAGCATTATACGTAGTAATAGTAGTAGTAGTAGTAGTAGTAGTAGTAGTGATTATAATAATAATAATAAAAATAATAATAATAATAATAATAATAATAATAATAATAATAATAATAACAGTATTAGTATGTCTATTGTAATTATCATTGTTATTACTATTACTACTACTGTTACTACTAATAATACTAATACAAATACTGATGCTGTTACGGGTAACATAAATAACTTTTAATATCTTTTAACTTTATAGTATTTTCCAGTAACTTTTCCTGTACATCAGGATTACGCTCTTACTCTGCTCCCATCGCTTTCCCCGCCACGTTCCAGCTCCCTTTCCTTTAATGAATTATCTGTGTAATTTTGTGTCATGTTATACCAGTGCACCTTTTCTTCTCGTACACATGAGAGAGTAACATCACACCGCCCTGCCTGGCGTCGCCTTGCCCTCCACCGGCTTACCAAACAGAGCGACTGTCTGTAATCCCACCAGGCACAACTGACGGAAATATTGCATTACACGAATATAATTGAACATTTGTCGGAGTATCGTGTGGCGTGTAAGTTAATTATGCTCCTGAACTATAAAATTTTAATGAGTAAAGACTTCAGTATTTCTACACGTTGGGCGACCCTCTTTGTGTGTGTGTGTGTGTGTGTGTGTGTGTGTGTGTGTGTGTGTGTGTGTGTGTGTGTGTGTGTGTGTGTCTGTGTGTGTGTGTGTGTGTGTCTGTGTGTTGATGAGAGTGTATTTGTCTAGCCAGCCCATAATCCTCCATAGTTAGATAATTAACAAACTTTATGCGTTGTAATTAGCCTGTATTCGCCAGACCCAAAGCGTGACGGGCCCAGCCAGCGACCAGGCAGCCAGTCAGTCACTCAGTTAGTCAGTCCCGGGCAGGCGTATGTGTGTACTGTCCCGCTGGCGCCCGCTGTTATTCCTCGTATATCTAGACTATTTCTTCACCATAATATTTAACGTAGATTCTCATTAGGATAATATAAAGTTTCGTCTTAGAGTTATGGGAGATTCATGGTATGTAAAGAATAATAGTAAAGGTGATTGTAGTAGTAGTAGTAGTAGTAGTAGTAGTAGGCACACGCAGGCAGGCAGGCAGGCAGGCAGGCACGTACACACACGCACACACAGACTTAAGCCGTGTTTATTAGCTGTTTCTTTAAACAGTCACTTTGATGTGTTCGAAGCTTCTTTGAAACACTATATTTTTTTAAGGCTTTCTTAGCTTTAGGCCTTTACTTTTACATCCTCTTGCATATTACGAGGTGCTCCTTCTTCAACCAATAGATCAAAAAGTGGAAAGTCTTTAGCTTTCGTAAGACGATGTATCTATCTTCTTGCTTCCTAAGTTCGTATTCTTTTCAAACGCCACAAACCATTGGTCGAATTCTTGTACATTTTTTTTCTCACTGATGATGCAGATTCCTTATTAAACTATCACAGTTAATCGTGAAAACACCCTTGAAAACACCAGCAACTTCAAATGGTGCCTATAAAAAGTAGTCGAGATGAAACCGTGAAATCACGAGTGCGAGCATAAAGTCTACGGAATTGTCTTGCCGCGTTTCACTATCCTGTATTCTGGTAGGCAGGAACGTGCATAAGAGCGATGATTATTATGATAATTAATAATAATAACAGAAATAGAAATGATAATAATAATAACAATAATAATGATAATAATAATAATAATAATAATAATAATAATAATAATAATAATAATAATAATAATAATTTAATGAAAGCCGTGAACGAACCAGCCATATCCCAGTTACATCCTATCCGCATTCGTCCTGAGGCTGTTTCAAGTGAACGTAAAGTGCTGAGTGTAGTAAAATTTGATGTATTGTTGCTTTATTAGGTCCTGCATTCTCAGGTTACGAAATTACAGGAGAATGAGGAAAGAAGCTTATTGTTCTTAATGTAAAAAATCGGAGGTACGCGAAAGTGCCAAAGAGAACACAACCTTATTAATGAGCTCCTTATTCCAGACTGGTTTCCCTTCGCCACCCACCTTCATACTGCTTACTGTCAAGACACAACGTTGAGTGCAAGGTATTAGCAGAGGGCAGTAAGTACTCGAGGCCAGTGTGGGGTCTTGTGTGGCTGTCGCTGCGGTGAGGACTCAGTGTGATCGTAAAAGTGCAAGGCAGACACAGACTGTATTGGAGACCACCATGTCACCTGAATGCTTCGCGCTGTGTGTTTGGGTGAGGGAGGGAGGCAAGAAGAGGGAGAGAGAGAGAGAGGCTACGACTGTGCGTGCCTGTTTCCACGACACGCAGTTCTAGACACACACATCAATACCATTTAAATCCGTAATGAGTAGCAGTATTTCTTTTTTTTTTTTACAGGAGTATGGCTTTTGTGTAATAATGGTATAATTTATATAACTCAAACTCTTAAGTGTTACTGAAAAAAAATTTAACTTACGTACATCAATACTACTTAAGCCCTCAACGAGAAGCAATATTTTTCAAGATAAACATGACAATTGTATAATATGATATAATTTGCACGTGCCTTTCAAAAACACATCCATTTCTTCCTACATCAGTTCTCTTCTGTCCTTGGGAATTCTGATATATTAAACACACGTACACATCTTTTAATACTTTGTCACGCGTGCCTCCCTCCCTGCCTACCTCCGCCTCTATTCTCTTCTATTATCTCTCCAGGCTCTATCTCCCGCCTCATCTCGCCCCCTCGCTGCGGATCCTTTTAATGCCGTTGTGTCGTAAAATTCCAAAACTGAGACGATGATGCCTAACTCGTTTAATTTGGTGCCTCAATTGAATTTGCAGGAAGGAGTTGTGAGTTGTATGTTAAATGACCCTTGAGCCGACCTTCACGACACTGCCTCTGCTCCTACCTTGAGACAAAGGAAAGAAGGAAGGCGACAAGGAAGGAAGGAAGGTGAGGAGGTGGGAAGATGGGGTTATCTCTCTCTCTCTCTCTCTCTCTCTCTCTCTCTCTCTCTCTCTCTCTCTCTCTCTCTCTCTCTCTCTCTCTCTCTCTCTCTCTCTCTCTCTCTCTCTCTCTCTCTCCCGGGTCATACATCGGGGCCAAGGTGTACCGACGTTCCCTAAGGAGCAATTAATAACCATAATGAGCCTCTTCATCACAGTCACTCCGCCAGATTTTGTTCTTCAAGTTACATTGAGAAATAGAAGAAATGGAATGCTGGAGGAGGAAGTGGTGGTGGTGGTAGTAGTGGTGGTGGTGGTGGTGGGGATAATGGTTAAGGAGGAATAGATGGTGGTGGTGGTGGTCGCGAAGTAAGAGGAAGAGAGGAGAATAAGGACATGGATGAAGATGAGTAAGTTGTGCAAAGGAAGAAGAAAAAGAACAATATCTACAAGAACAATAATCAGAAGAAGACGAAAGAAGAAAATTATGAAAAGTAAAATAGATGGTGAAACAGATAAATGAAGAGAAGGACGAGGTAAAAAAAAAAAAAAGCAACGACGACAAAAAGAAGAAAAAAAAACAGAGAAGAGAGAAAACAAGCAAGAACAAAAGGTGGCAGCGAACTAATGGTGCCAGGAATTTGCATGGCGCCGATTACACCAACAAAGGAGGTAATGAAAAGTTAATAAAGGAACGGAGAGGTATTTCACACAGCGATCAATACTATAAAGACGCCAATGGAACGGAGAACAACTGAAGGTAATTTTTTTTTTTTTTTTTTTTTTTTTTTTTTTTTTTTGCGTTTTGAGAAGTTAAAGTGCCCATGAAAGGTTAATATACCAGTGGATTATTGGCGAAAGATTCATGTCAACATTCTCTTTGTAGTCTTTTGTGCTTCTTCTCTCTGTGTCTCTGTGCGCAAGAGCTGCCACATGGGAGGATGAGGAGGAGCAGAAAAGGGCTGGAGATTAAGAATAAAGATGCGAGGAGGAGAACCAGGGAAGTATACCTAACTTTACATAGGAAGGAGGAGAAGGTGAATACGTAAGAATACATAGAAAGAATAGGTATCGAGAAAATACAAAGGAATGCAAAGGAAAAAAGAATATTGCATTGGAAAGAGGAAGAGGTACATGCGTAGAAATACATAGGAAAATTAGGTATCAGGAAGCATACAAGGCAATACAAAGAAAAAAATGTCACATAGGAAGAAAGAAAATATGAATGCATAGAAATACATTGAAAATAATATCACGAAGAATATAAAAGAATATAAACAAAAAACAAGCAGCACCAGACCTTTTCCCTCTGTCAAGGTGTATGATCATGAAGAAAATAGAAGACTAACAAAGAAAGATGAGAATTTCAGATGAGTGAGGCTCGATTCTCGTCAGATACAAGGGATTTCTCAGATACCTCACTGAGTTTTCCCATCGCCTCCAGACCTCCTGAATTAGCAGTAGTAGTAGTAGTAGTAGCAGCAGCAGCGGCAGCAGCAGCAGCAGCAGCAGCAGCAGCAGCAGCAGTAGTAGTAGTAGTAGTAGTAGTAGTAGTAGTAGTAGTAGTAGTAGTAGTAGTAGTAATAGTGGTGGTAGTAGTAGTAGTAGTAGTAGTAGAAGTAGTAGTAGTAGTAGTAGTAGTAATAGTAGTAGTAGTAGTAGTAGTAGTAGTAGTAGTAGTAGTAGTAGTAGTAGTAGTAGTAGTAGTAGTAGTAGAAATAGTAGTAGTAGTAGTAGTAGTAGTAGTAGTAGTAGTAGTAGTAGTAGTAGTAGCTACTAGTAGTAGTAATAGTAGTAGTAGTAGTAGTAGTAGAATGAGGATGACGATGAGGAGGAGGAAGAGAGAAATATACAAGAATACCTAGTAGGAAAAACACTTAACAAAGAGGAGAGAGAAATGTCAAGAGGTAGTGGAGGAGGAGGAAGAGGAGAGAAGAGGAGAGGGAGAAGGAAGTAGCTTTAGTAGAAGACACGACGGGACACCTGACTCCTCCTCGCTTCCCTTCCCTTCACACACACACACACACGCATATAAACCAGCAAGGGAGTGACGTGGTTTACAGTGCATCAGGTCGTTCCCGTGTCGTTACCGATGCCGCACACGACCCTCGCGCCCCGCCGTGCGATCTTTTATCCGGCTGAAGGTGAAGGGAGGAGCGGACGGGGTAAACAGGGGCGTCCCGGGACGGAGGAAGTAAAAGGGTGGGAGGAAACACCATCCCCACCATCCGCCATAGTGAAAAAAAAGGTGCTTATTTGCTTCCGTCCTTGTTTCTATCTCCGCCTATCCATCTTTTTGTTCGCGTGTCGCTGTGAAACACCATCTCTATATTCGTTAGTTGTTTTTTTATAAGTGGTTATTTGTTTCTTATCGCTGTTTCTGTCTATCCATCTCTCCTCGTCAGTGTGAAGCACCAATGAGAAAAGTACTTATTTGTCTCAGTCTGGTTCTATCTCCGTCTATTTATCTCTCTGTTTGCTTGTCACTTTGGAAGACTATCTCATGTTCCAACAATGAGAAAAAAAGTGCTTATTTATTTTTATTACCATTTCTATTTCAGACTGTCCATCTCTTCGTTTGCGTGTCGCTGTGAAACACCATCAACATGTCCCGCCAAAATTTAAAAAAAAAAATGCTTGTTTGTTTCTATCAGTCTATATCTTCGTTTGTTCGTTTGAAACCCCACCCCTACGATCCGTCAGAGTTAAAAAAAAAAAAAAACGCTTATATGTTTCTCTGTCTTTTTTCCCGGTCTATCCATCGTTCTGTCGCTGTGTGTATGTCTGTATCAGCTTTACTGACGGTAAGTATAAAGGTTTTGCAAGCTTACATGGACCGGCAGAGCAGAAATAATCCCCTCACTTGTTTTAAACGTCAAGTGTGGAGGGACGGGTATCTCTCTCTCCCTCTCTCCTCCTCCTCCTTCTCCTCCCTCGCCCCACAAAGCTCAGAGGTCGCTGGTGCCGTGACCTCGTCCAGCATTTCAGTAAAGGTCTCGGAATTCCCCGGTCACTGTGAATACAATAATGAAAGAAAGAAAAGAAGAAAAAAGAAGAAGAATGCTCTCGTTTTAACAATAGCCTTTCTTCCTAATTTTCTTTTTCCTAATGAGTGAATATAAAAGTTATGTTGTGTGTGACTTCGAATGGCCTTTATGCTAAGAGAGAGAGAGAGAGAGAGAGAGAGAGAGAGAGAGAGAGAGAGAGAGAGAGAGAGAGAGAGAGAGATTCAGTCTTTTCCGTGACCCAAGAGATCCTGAGACGCCGCATAGCAAAGACTAATGTTCTTTTTAATTGTTGTTTGCATTTTTCCTGCGGGGGATTATTGTAATCTGTAGGGGAGTGAATGTGTCTGCTGTAGAGGAAAAGGGAAGGGGAGGGGAACAGAGGGAAACGATGGGGTGATTAAATGGGAGGTTTTACGATGATTGGTGAGGGAAGAAGGGGATGAGAGGGGAGGAAGAGGGTCTGGCGGTGGTGGTGATAGTGATGGTAATGGTGGTGGTGGTTTAGGTGGTGATGTGGTGTTGGATTGTAGTGTTGTGGTATAAGAAATGGCGTCACATACTAAAGAATACAAGGGAAAACAAATAGCAGCTGACGTAAGTGTTAAATGAGTGTGAGTTTTGATGAAGTATAATGTGGTATGAGTGTTTTTATATGTATGTGAAGTTATAGTGTTCTTGTATACAAAGGAAAACAAAGAGAGTACAAAGGAAAATATACAGCAACTGACTCTTTCGTCCCTTCTAGACTATTTGCTGATTAGGAATGGTGAAGAAAATGTAAGAGTATGTAGTTGTTCATATGTAAGTGTGGTGAAATGTGAAGGTTGAGACTGGATTAAGATAGACGTGGGCGTGGCGTGGTGTGGTGGAAATGGTTCATGATGTTTTGCAGTGGTGTTGTATGTCGTTTAGTAAGTGTGTGGTAGGTATGGAGACATGGTGTTGGTCGTGGTGCTTATGGTGGTTGTGGTTTTGGTGGTGGTAATGTTGGTGGTGGTGTTGAAGCATTAAGGTGATAGATACAAAGGTTGGGATCAGCATTAAATTAGTTATTGTGGTGGAAGTCATAGCTGTAATGAGTATAGCCTTTTTTTCATTCTATTAACCTTAACCTTTCTGTCTAAAACAATCTGTCTAATGCACGTTCATTTCAGAGTCACATCCAAACTTGAAGAAAGCATGATCCT
>NC_087165.1:8726011-8731011 GCF_035594125.1 Scylla paramamosain | reverse complement strand
TCTCTCTCTCTCTCTCTCTCTCTCTCTCTCTCTCTCTCTCTCTCTCTCTCTCTCTCTCTCTCTCTCTCTCTCTCTCTCTCTCTCTCTCTCTCTCTCTCTCTCTCTCTCTCTCTCTCTCTCATTTTTCACTTTCTTTACTAGCTCTCCGCTGCATGATAAACACCCAACACATTTCTCCACTGGCGCCTACTTTTAATTAACGCACCTGGGCTGGGCTGGGCTGGGATCGGCAACACCTGGCAGGATCACCCAGCAAAAGAAGAAACCAACACCATGCAAACCTGATTCTCTCTCTGTCTGTCCCTTTCAGAGTTTATATTACCTATGTAGCTTATATTGGGCTGTGCCTCTCCCTATAGATGAACACGTGTAGGTTGGCGGCTCCAAGTGTTGGGGTGGATGTGTGTTTGTATAAAGACTGCAAGTGAACGTAAAACAGAGGGAAATATTGATAAGTGGAGGAACACAACCGAGATGAGAGAAAAACGTGTTCACATTTTACGAGTGGGGAAGGAGAGAGAGAGAGAGAGAGAGAGAGAGAGAGAGAGAGAGAGAGAGAGAGAGAGAGAGAGAGAGACAGAGGAGAGTTGTGTTTGTGTGTGTGTGTGTGTGTGTGTGTGTGTGGGGAGGTACATAGTAGTTAAAATCATCACAGACAAGCAGACACCGAAAATTAAATGAATAAATGAAGAGTACGTAGTTGTGTGTGTGTGTGTGTGTGTGTGTGTGTGTGTGTGTGTGTGTGTGTGTGTGTGTGTGTGTGCAAACATCCCCGTAGACTCAGTATGTTCTCTTACTCGACACACACACACACACACACACACACACACACACACACACACACACACACACACACACACATCTCTTTACAGACAGACATCATGAATGCCTTTCTTTCTTTTCCCTCTTCCTCATCCTCCTCCTTCTCCTCCTCCTCCTCCTCCTCCTCCTCCTCCTCCTCCTCAGTCTAGACCCGCTAAAAACACAGTACAAGAAAATACTAATAATAATTTATAGTCCCAGCCAGACGCGTGACCCAATAATTACAATCTTACCCAAATTACTGCCATCAATCCTGCGTCTCTTAGCACTCCTCTCCCTCTCCCTCTCCCTCACCCTCCCAGCACGGCTCCCTCAGACCCTCCACTGCCCCGCGCACTTTTCCTCCCGGCACCAGCCATCCCGCGGGGCCTCACACGACCTGAAGATAAAGAAGTGTAATACGAAGGAGAGAATTACGCCTCACCCCCTCCCCTACCATCCCTCCATTCCTCCTATCCCTTCAGGTCCCTTCAGGCTGGGTAGGAATAGGAGGATGGAGGCAAGGGGTGACAGATAGCACTGGAATGGGGGAACGGGAAGGAACGGGAGGAGAATACACACACGAACCGGAATTAAATCACTCTGTTTCAAACCATTAACTGTTTTCTTTTTTTTTCTTCTTCTTTTTTGTCAGTATATATTTTGTTGGGTTTTCCTGGAGGCCACTTGCAAGGCTTCAGTGATGCATAGGCACTGCAGTAATTACTAAGGTGTTTTAAGGGCTTGTCCGACCGCTGGAAGGAGAAGCAGGAGGAGGAGGAGGAGGAGGAGGAGACGAGAGGTAAGGTGTTTGGAACATGCCAGTTAGAGAGAGAGACGTAGGTTACAGACTGGCAGTAGTAGGAGAAGGAAGAAGAGGAGGAGGAAGAGGAGGAAGAGGAGGAGGAGGAGGAGGAGGAGGAGGAGGAGGAGGAGGAGGAGGAGGAGACGTGTCTGAAGCATGCTGGCTCGAGAGTGGCAGAGGAGGAGGAAGAGGAAGGAGAGGAAGAGATGGTGGTGGTGGTGGTGGTGGTGGTGGGGTACATGAGACTGAGGGAAGGATAAAGGAGATTTCATGAGGTTTAAGCAGGAGGTCGGGCAAAGCTGCTGGAAGTTGTTGCACGCGCCGGTCGAGGAGCTCAGGGAGAGAGGAAGGCAGGAGTAGTCAGGTCAGGAATGCATTTTAGGGAATAAACGGGGAAAAAGTTATGGCGGTAAAGGAAGATTGTGGAGGTCTGTGAAGGTTGTAGCTGCTTAGGGAAGGCAAGCTAAGTTATTGGTGGCTGGGGAAAGGCGAGGGAGGATAAGGGAGGTCAAGGAAGATTGGAGACGATTAAATTAATGTTGGGGAGAGTTGAGATGTGGGAGGGGTGAAGAAGATTAGGGGGATTATAAAGGGGAAGGATGGGAGGGAGGGAGAGACAGGGGCGCGTGCAGCCAACAAATAACACAATGCCGCACCGCAAGAAACGATATAATCAAGTTGAAAGTGAAATTAGGCGGCGAGGGACGTGTGGACCGTAGGGCAGCGATGGTCTTCCTTACCTGCCTCGTTATCAGTGTTATTTACCCTAGCTAATCTCTCCAGGCACGACCGGGCGTCAGGGAAGGGGAGGGGAAGGCTAGTTAGAGTGACAAGACAAGAGAGGAAATGCTGCAAGAGATTAATTTCACGTTGGGAAGCTGCTGGTCGTCGTAATCGTATTCCTTCCCTTGTCTGCTTTCTTTGATGAGATTTGTGTTGGTTTGTATCACGTGTGTTTTGAATGTGTACTTGATGAAATATTACTTTTGTGTTGCTGCTCTGTTACTATGCAAACTTCAAAGCCGCCGCTTCCTATTTTTGTTTTCAGTGTAAATGAAACAACATTTTATATTCCGTTTTGAAATCCCACTTCCGTAAGCAACACAGGATGCCGGGCTCGCTTTTTATTGCTAAACTTTGTCTTTTTGACCCCATCGAGGCTTACCTGCGGCGGACGGGAGGTGTCACTCTGCGTTACCTTTGCTGCACCGCTAAACTAGATTAGGCGCGTCATGGGCAGAGGCCGCTGCAGTCCTCCACTTCCCCTAACCCAGACGGAGATTGTTCTTTAGCAGAGGCTTAGTACTTGTCAAGAGCGGTGGCCGATACTTTGATGTTCAACGGATGAGTGTATTTCCTTGAACTGTTCTTGGTGTTATATTAGTAATGTTTGGGTATCACCACTTCCTTCTCCTCTAGTCCCTCCTCCTTCTCGGATAGATTTGCTTTTGTTTACAAAAAGTCTTCCCGAAAAGTTTTTCAGTGGATGGATGTATTTTTCTTTACTTAAACTATTTTCCCTATTTGTGAAGCTATTTTTGTACTGTTTTGGGTATCACTACTTCCTCCTCTTCAGACAGATCTGCAAGTGTCATACAAATGATGTCCTTCCTCGGAACTATCTTCTTTATTCCTGAATTTATGTTAGTACAATTTTAAACGTACTATTTCCTCCCATTCCTTCCCCTCCTCTACCTGCACAGCAGAACTGGTAGTGTTTACAAGTGTCCCTCCCGCACATGCAGCAGAAAATGGGGACTTCAACACGAGTGAGCCGCGGAAGACGACCGAGGAAAATCAAGGCGCGTGTTTCTGAAGGAAGGACACGTGGGAGACGATAGAAAGCCGAGGTAGAATAAAAAAAAAAAACGTGTATCTGGGACAAAACAACGGAAGGCATCAATATTTTACAGCAGACCAACATATGTGACCACATCAAACAAGATACAGCAAGAAAAAATAGCGACCGATAAAGTTGCCTCTCGTGAGATGGAAGCTCGAGTTTCTGTGGCCCGAGGGTTGTGTGTTGAGCGTCACCATAGAGACAGGGGCGACAACTCTCATTTTTTACAAAGCAGTACACAGTGTCCAGGAAGGAAAGACGCAGAGGGAAGTGTAAACATGGACGAGACAGAATAAAAGTAAGAGTGTGCTGGATGTTTTCCCTTTGAGCATCAAGCTAACAGATTTATTTTCTTTCTGTGAATATTTTTATTACCATTTTCCTCAAAAGGTATATCCATCCCCTGTCCATATATATATTTAACTATCAGCCCAACCTAAACTGAACGTAGTCATTAGTAGCAATAAGGATAACAGGTGGAAATAGGTAGGCAAGTTTTATACATGGACTACCACGTGTAGGCCTGATGGCTTCTTCCAGCTGCCTTTACTTTATGTTCAATGATTCTGGTCAGTGTTTAGCTATCATAACACAAAAGAGAATGTCCATTGGGGGATATGGCCAGGAGAAATATGTCCAAGAGGGAATCTATCATAGGGAAAATGTCAAAGGAAATTTATATGATTGAGGTATGTACGTAGGTGTATTAGCGGTATTGTCACCAACACCACCACCACTCACCCTGGCGTCTTATACCACCATCACCCAATACCACCACCACCACCACCACCACTAACACCACCACCACCACCACAGCTCCCAAGCACCTCTGTCACATCCTCGCGGCATCACCTCCCCGCTTCACTCTCTTAGCCTTTGGTTCACCTCACTCAAGCAGCGGTATCAACACACTCACCTCCCTCTCACCCATTCACGCCGCCACCCTCCTGCTCCTCTCCCTCTCCTAACTTCAACCTTAGGTAAAGGAGGGAGAGAGAGAGAGAGGGAATGCATTTTACATCGACAATATAATAAAGCACAGTGACCTTAAAAAATCTGGTGATAATGATAAGATTACCCATTTTAATCTCTGAAGAAATACAAAGGAATCCAAATGAATACAAAGGAAGATAGGCAGCAACAGACCTTTTGCTCCTTGCTAGGCTGTTTGATGAAGAAAACATAAGTTTAAAGAAAATAGCTTCACGCGATACAAGGAAGAAGAGAAAGAAGGAAGGAAAGAAAAGAAAAAATAAGGCAAAGGAAAGAGGAAAATGAGGAGGAAGAGAAGAAAAAGAAAAAGGAGGAGGAGAAAAGAAGGAAAGAAAGGAGGGAGATGGTCAGGAAAAGCAGGGAAAAAGAGAAAGGAAGAAGAGGAAGAGAAAGGAAGAATTGGAAAAAAGGAAGGAATCAAAGAAGGAAGAAAACCAGGAAAAGCAAGGGAAGGAAAAAGAAAGTCAAGAAAGGAGGAAGAGGAAGAAAAAAAGAAAGGAGGAAGGAAGGAAGGAAGGAAAAGAAAAAGAAAAGAGGAAGAAGAACAAGAGAAGGAAG
>NC_087165.1:8713511-8721011 GCF_035594125.1 Scylla paramamosain | reverse complement strand
TCTCTTCTTATTTTCATTTTATCTCTCTTTCTCGTACTCTTTCTCACGTTAAATAAATCAATTGTGTTTTTCTCTGCAATTGGAGGTTAATCAATGGAAATACAGTGAGTAAATTCGTTCTTTCGAGACTAGTGTATAGTGACGACTCCCACGACTTCCCAGCAATGCCGCGCCTGCACACTCCGTACAAGTAAACAGACAGCGTCCGGAAAAAGTGCAGGTAACGCGCGACAACCCAATTTTCGTATATTTTCCAACAGCTTTATCTGAAATGTCTTGAGTGTAAACAGTTTTAATGAGGACACTCGAGCGACGGAAAAGAATAGTCCCAACAAACATGTTTATTGGCTCCCAAAAAGTTTATCATGAGACAAGTTTTATGTAGAAGCTCCAACAGGAATACTGCGGCGGCGACGACAAGAGACGGGAAGGGAAGAGACGGGAAGGGAAGGGAAGGAGACGGGAGGAACATGAACGAGGGAAATGAACGGAGAGAGAAAAATGAAGGAAACAGAGAAAAATAGGAGAGAGGAAAAATAACATAAATACATGAATAGATGAAATGGACAGAGAGAGGAATGCAAAAGAAACAGAAAAAATAGGACAGGGGAAAATGGCAAAGGGAACGTGAAAAATGGAAATGCACGGAGAGAAGAAAGTGGAAGGAACGGAGGAATAAGAGAGAGAAAAATAGCAAAGTGAAAGTAAAATAAACAGAGAAAGATAAAAGAGGTAAACATAGAAAAAAACATGAAAAAGGGAAATGAACAGAAAGACGAAAGTGAAGTAAACGGAGGAATAGAAGTAAAGGAAACAGGAAGCAGAAGAGAGATAGAACTAACTGATGAGTGTAAAGAAAGAGGAAGGGAGAGAAACCTAGTAACTGAAGAAAGGGAGAGGAGGAGAGGAATACAAGATGAAGGGGACTGCAATGGGATGTGCCAACAGGTAAAAGGAAGATAAACAGGCAGAAAAGATGAATAGAGAAACCAAGACAGGTAGAGGAACTAGGAATAGATGAGTAAGAAAAAAAATGGAGGGAAGTCAGGAGGGGAGGGGAAGTAGAGAGGAGGAAAACCAGCCAATAAGTAAGAGGGAGACAAACAGATAAAAAAGATGAGTAGAGAAAGAAAGACTGGTATAGAGAAGGGAGGTCAGGAAGGGAAAGGAAACAAAGAGAAGGAAAAAAAACAAAGTGAGAGGAAGAAGAGAAATAAGAGAAAGGGAGTGTGATAGAAGAGGAAACTCAGAAAGGGAAGGAGAAAGAAGAGAGGAGAAAAACCAGAAAGTGAAGGAGAAGTAAAGCGGGGTAAGAGAAAGGGAGTTTAGTAGAAGAGAAAAGTCAGGAAGGAAAAGACCAGAGAGAAGCAAAACTAGCAAGTGAGAGAAGGAAGAGAAAAAGAAAGAGAAAAGGGGGGTCTGGTACAAGAGTAAAGTCAGAAAGAGGAGGGGAAAGCAGGAAGAAGCAAAACTAGCAAGTGAGAGGGAAGAGAAAGAGAAAGAGAAAGAGGGAGGGAGGAGGTAAGTGGTGAACAGATGGATGAGGGAGGTAAAGACAGCAGCAGCAGCAGCAGCAGCAGCAGCAGCAGCAGCAGCAGGTGAGGGGTGGGGCAGGAGCCAATCCCAGAACTGATTACCCAAACTGATTAATCAATTAGGCTCCAAATTGTTATCGTCCGTGATAATCCAGCGACGAAATAAAACTCGGGCCCAGATTACCTCCACCTCATTACTTCCTCGTATGAGTCCTGGCGTGGCGCGGCGCCGTGCCCACCTGTGCCTGAGGAGAGGAGAGGAGAGGAGGAGAAGGAGGAGGAGGAAAAGAGGATGACGAGGAGAAGAAAAAGTTAATGTGGAAGCGAAGGTAGAAGAAGTTACAACCTGAAGGGAAGATAGATGGAAAGAATTGTGAGGAAATGAGGAAGAGGAGGAAAGGACGATGATGAAGAGGAGGAAGAAAAAGATTAACGTAGAAGCGAAAGGAGAAGTTACAGCCTGATGGGGAGATAGACAGAAAGAACTGTGAAGAAATGAGAAAGAGGAGAAAAGGAGGATGATAAGGAGAAGGAGTAAGAAAAAATTAACGTGGATGCGAAGATAGAGGGAGTCATGTCATAAAAAGAAAGATGAATAGGAAAAATTCTGTGGAAGAGAAAAGGAGGAGGAAGAAAGACGATGACAAGAAGAAAGAGTAAGAAAAATTACGTAGAAGCAAATATAGAGGAAGATAGAGCGTGAAGGAGAAGCATGTAGACAAAAACAACTGGGAAAAAAAATATTAACAGTTATAGGAAAGAACATAAAAAAATAACAGTTAACAAGAATAGTAAGGAGAGAAGTGTTGCAATAAGGATGAAAAAAAATACGTAGAAGCGAAGATAGTAGATACAGCTTGAGGGAACAGTAGATAGAAGGAACTTGAAAAAAAAACAATAAAACCTGTAAAAGAGAGAAAAAAACAAGGAGAATGAGAAGGGAAGTGTTGCAATAAGTAATAAAAAAAAGTAGGTACTAATAAGAATATAGGATGACATAACCTGAAGGAAAGGTAGAGAGAAAAAAAAACAGATAAAAGACATTGAAAACTACTGTAGAGAATAACAAGGAGAGAAGGGACGTACCTTAATGAGAGTGGAAAAGTGAAAGAAACAGAAGAGGGAACGCAGGAGGGAAAAGTGATGGAATGGAGGAATGGGGAATGGGGGAATAGGGCTGCGGTCTTTATCTCCCTGGGCTGACACTTAGAGATAGGGCGATAACGTCACAGGCACATGTGATATCTATTGGGCATCAGAGAGAGAGAGAGAGAGAGAGAGAGAGAGAGAGAGAGAGAGAGAGAGAGAGAGAGAGAGAGAGAGAGAGAGAGAGACCGACAGACAGACAGACACAGAAACGAAGTGCACTTGTCACAAACACCGTCTCACCAATAATTGCCTCGAGAGAGAGAGAGAGAGAGAGAGAGAGAGAGAGAGAGAGAGAGAGAGAGAGAGAGAGAGAGAGAGAGAAGCCGCCCCCAAAACCAGAGCTTCGTCGGAGAAACAGCTTAAGACTCGTAAATGAGTTTTCGACGTCCGAAGCACCGCTAGTCTTCTCCCGCGCCCCTCTCTCTGCGTGCCTCCCCGCGTGCCTCCCCCGCCTCGGCCTACCACTGTCCACCAAATACGTCCACGACCTTCATTTCCTTCATTTCCAGGACTTAAATTGTCGGGCGTGACTGCCCCGTCTCGTCATTAGCTGGGACTTGGTGCGTCGGAGAGGGATGGAGGCGGCAGCTCCGGCTTAGCGCGCCGCCCACAGCCAATAGCAGGCCTCGACGGCTTTGCTCTCGTAGCCAATCACAAGCCAGTCTGGGCGGGGCATGACGTGGGCAGAATATAGTTTCTTCGTGTATTTCTCTCTCTCTCTCTCTCTCTCTCTCTCTCTCTCTCTCTCTCTCTCTCTCTCTCTCTCTCTCTCTCTCTCTCTCTCTCTCTCTCTCTCTCTCTCTCTCTCTCTCTCTCTCTCTTTCTATATTAATAACACTGTAGAAACTGGTCTCACATGAAACCTGACGATGACAAAAGTATCTACAAATCTTTAGAGACATGCGAGTGTGCCTAAATATACTGTCTATCTATAACCCTTGGGCAGAATACATTTTTACATTAAATGCGAGGTGTTTTTGTTGCTCAAGCATGATCCTGTGCCTACCTGTGCAACCCACGCATCATTTAGAATAGACCGTGTGTGTGTGTGTGTGTGTGTGTGTGTGTGTGTGGGGCTGGCTATAAATGTGTTAAGGGGAATAAGTTGCCATCAGTCAAATTCTAAATAAAATCTACATGTAGTTTCAATCAGTATCTAAGGCAAAGATGAACGCCTTGAGTTGATTATTGCAAAGTACTGTAGGCAACGTGGCATTCAGGTAATAGTAATACCGTGATAACTGTGACTCCATCGCATTAAAGTACAGTAGGCAACACAGTCTTCTAAGAAATACTAGTACTGTGATGATTTGTACATTCATACAAAGGTGGTCTACAATACCAGTGCTGTATAAGGAACTGGTAACGAAATATTGCAGCCTTTTTTCTCTAACACGTGAAAAAAACACGCTGTAGGACTAATATGTGATTCCCTCTCCCCCTCTCCTTACACTTAATCTTGATCTTTGGCTAAACAAGACAAAGTATTTAAGATTACCACCCTTGTTCTTGTTAGTAGACGTGAATCTAGAAAGGATGAACTCTCTGCGAGGCTGGTGGCAACATAAATACTCACACTCTTGATCTTCACTAACATAAGAACAAAAGGAAATAAGGGAAGCTGCAAAACCCCATGAGACCTACAGGTAGCATCCTTGCATAAAACATTCCTACCTATTTCCATCTACCATCCTTATCCATAGTATTTTTTTTTATTATTTTGTTTTGACTCTCCCTAATGATTCAGATAAGAACATAAGAAAATAAGGGAAGATACAGGAACCCATGAGAAGCTGTCAAATGGTATGAGGTATCCTTGAAATTGCAATACTTCTTTCTACGCACTATTCATATTCATATTTTACACATATTAGGAATAAGAAACTGAATAGATTGATCTGTGTGTAAGAGTGTCACTGCATCTTTGTAAGGAGACATATTTGTATGGTTAGTTATTAGGATATTAGTGCCGATACATTAGGGAGCTTTAAAAGAAGATAGATTAATTTATGGATGAGAATGATTAAGTGAAAGTAAGTATGTATGTTTCATGCTGGGACTGCCACGTCTAGGCCTAACAACTCCTTGCACCTTCCTTTATTTTCTTATGTTCTTAATTCATAAAATAGAATTACTGAAACAAAACATAAGTAATGCACCAGAGAGAGGGAGGAGGTGAGGGAAGAAAAAGACATAAGTTAATAGATAGAATCGTAGAGCAAGAGCCTGGCATGTACACCCTCACATCCCATCCACATAACTGACAACCGAACAAGGAGGGACATGATCGCCCAAGTCACATGACACGGCGCATCGGTAGAGGTACAGGTAAAGGTGAAGTACTTCGCGTGTGCTCCAAGGCCAGTGTGTATGTGTGACCGCCTTGAACTGGAGCAGCGAGGCCCAAAACGCTGCCACGGCTGGGGTATCACGCTCACGCTACACAAAAGACCAAATGTTTGCCAGATTGATAATGAATAGCAGATATAACTTTCACATTTATTTTAATCGGAAGCCATTTAAGACAGTGATGAACTTAATTGCTCGATATATTTCTGATAAACAAAAATATATTAACCCTGTCACAAACAAAATCATATTAACCCTGTCACATGATGATTATATTCTTTTAATTTTGTCTATTTTGCAGCCAATAATTTTCTTTCTTTCTTTTCAGGCAGGATTGGACGAGACAACGGAAGAGGTGAGGTTCCCTCTCTCTCTCTCTCTCTCTCTCTCTCTCTCTCTCTCTCTCTCTCTCTCTCTCTCTCTCTCTCTCTCTCTCTCTCTCTCTCTCTCTCTCTCTCTCTCTCTCTCTCTCTCTCTTTCAGGTTTGGTGTTATGCATTATTCTGTCTCGTTCTTATAAGATGAAGTGATTGTTCCCCTGTCACCATAAGCTGTGTCTTCCCCCTCACGTGACCTGTCAGCTTTTGGTACAGGCGCCTGATTTTTTTTTTTTCCCCTCATGGGTCTTATAATCTTGTCGTTAATTGGATTGCTATTCAAGATATTCGGTTTGACACATTGTTGAGTTATATGACCTGATCACCAACGTTTCTCCTCTCCTGACTGCTGAAATTGCCTTGTGGTCAATTTCTGTGGGAGAATAAGTAAGTTATGGTTGTGTTCGAGTTCTTCTTTTCTTTCTTTTTTCTTTGTTTCTTATTCTTTTTCCTCTTGTTATTATTATTGTTGTTCTTCCTCTTTTTTTATTTTTTTCTTCTTCGTCTTCGTCGTCGTCTTCTTTTTAGTAGTAGTAGTAGTAGTAGTAGTAGTAGTAGTAGTAGTAGTAGTAGTAGTAGTAGTAGTTGTTGTTGTTGTAGTAGTATCATCACTGTCATTATTCCTTAGCGATTCATTGAGTACCCCCATCTACCTCATTTCAAGTTTTACAATTTCGCCATCAAATCTTCGTGCATAGAATATCAGTATGCTTATTTTCCATGGATTTCATTCCTATATCTTCTTTAGGCTCACTGTCCATGGGCACGAGGCGGAATAAGGTTGAATTTTGTCCCTCGCACGATGGACAAAACATTCCCATCATTGTTCATCATGGGAGAGATTGTAGCAGAGTTGTGGCGACAATCTCACTTCGCAGTGTTTGGCGGAATATAGCTTTAGTGGCACGTTATTATATGCAGTGTATGGTGGACCTCCATATACCAGTATCTATAGGTTTTCCCATTAACCAGCGCCATTAAAAGACGATATGCTGTCTATATATCACGAGGGCAGTAGCTAAACCACCCGTGATTGGCTGGCAGTGTGACCTGTAAATGGTGTGTGTCTGTATATGTATGTGTGTGTGTGTGTGTGTGTGTGTGTGTGTGTGTGTGTGTGTCTTCATGTGTGGGTGGTGGGATTGACTCGTGGCGTGCACCGTAGTGCTTAGTGGCGCAGGGAGGAGATGCGGATGGAAGCGATGAAAAATGACTCGGAGAAGCGATGGAGAATCTGTATTGTTTGAAGCCACACTGCCCAGGGCGACAAGAGGGCGGTAACTCTCTGGAAAGGCGTCTCTGAGGGGACAGGTCGCCTTAACACTGAAAGGATGAGAGGACGGGAGGCACCGTAGATGAAGGAAAGGAGACGCCACTCTTCCTAAGACCATCAAGACTGGGGGAGTCTAGATGGAAGGTCACTGAGCCAGGGAGGTAGAGAGCCACGCTGCCGAGGTCATCATGCCCCACGCAGATGCCTTTATCAGTCACAGGAAAATATAAAAGAAGAAAGCCATTTTGCGAGCTTATCTTCGAGTTTATTGGGGTAAAGAAGGTAAGAAGGAGCGTCCGAGGGTGATGTGCTGGATGGAGGGCAGGCCATGGCGGGGACAGGGAGTATGGATACGTGCGCTGCAGTAGAATGTTTGCTGTGGTGGATTGTGTTGTGTATGGGCTACTGGGGGAAGGTGGTGTGGTGTGTTTGGATTGCGAGGGTGAGCATAGTGTGTCAGGTTTGTTGGGGGATGTATGGTGGCTAGGGAAGGGCGGCAGTGTGCGGTGGGTGCGGGTGGCCAGAGTGGGTGTGAAGGGAGGGCCAAGATTCCATAGGCTCGTGGGTGGCGCGGCGTTGATAGAAGAGAATGTCCCGCGTGAGACTGATGGGAGTCCACGATGGAGGTCATGAGGCGACGTTATGGAGCAGGAAGGCGGCGCTTGGAGGTTGGCAAGGCGGTATTAGAGACGAGAGTAAAATGAGGGAAGCCGTGAGAGATATTAGCGAGCCCAAGATATGCGTGTGGAAGAGAAGGGAGGGTGAGGCCCCGGGGTATGGCGTGAGGAGGCTGTAGGCTATATCTTGACTGCACAACA
>NC_087165.1:8706011-8708511 GCF_035594125.1 Scylla paramamosain | reverse complement strand
TAAGAAAGGAAGACCGTAGCAGTGAAATGGTTAAATCTGAGATATATATAACATACATCGGGTGAAGTACTGTATGTAGTATAAGAGAGTACCGACGGTCTTCTTAGAGTCAGTGTATACGTCACTTTGTACTAGAAACCCTTTGTACAGCGTGTCCACGTGGTAAGTATAGTGACGCAATGCTTCATCAGGTAAAGTAATAAAGGAGAACAGCCACTATGTTATTAAGGGCAGTGTGTAGTATGTCATGCTGTAGAAACACTTTGTGCAACGCGACCATGTTAGTGTTTTGTAGTACGTGCTTCATCAGGTAAAGTGTGTGGTACAGAAGCACACCCACTATCCTCTTAGGGTCAGTGTGTATGTCATGCTGTAGAAACCCTTTGTGCAACGTGTCTTCTGAACCAAGCCCTCAGTGCTCAGTCAAGCAACACCTGCAACACGTGAGGGGTTGGCGAGTGGCAGGCAGGCAGGCAGGCAAGCAGGTAGGCAGGAAGGCAAGCAGGCAAGCAGGCGGGCAGGGCAGGCAGGCATGGGCAGGCGAGGTGAGGCTCCCGGATATCTGAGTGTCGCCGCTCAACTAATATTTGCCCTCAGAAGCTATTTGGAAAATTGGCCAGTGTAGGGAGCCGCATCCGGCCAGAACGAGGAGGGGGCGCCGCCGCCTTGCCTCCTGTTGACACGGTGATGCTCTTTTGTTTCCCGGCGGCGTCAGGGTTAGTGAGGGGAGAGAAAGAGAGAGAGAGAGAGAGAGAGAGAGAGAGAGAGAGAGAGAGAGAGAGAGAGAGAGAGAGAGAGAGAGAGTCAGTCAGTCTGTAAATCTGAAAGGCTCAAGAGAGAGGAAGGGAAAGGGGTGGCAGAATGGGGGAAAGAAAGGGTGGCGGTGACGAGGGGAGATGCGAAGTGTGAGGGGGAGGAGCGGGAGGATGCTGGTGGCGAGGGGAAGAGAGGCGAGCTGTATGGCAGGAAGGGAAAAAGGTTTTGTGGATAGCACATCTTTTTCCCTTCCTGATATTTTTACATTCTATCAAATAGCAGATCAAGGAAAGATTCAAGCCAACACAAACATTTTTTTTTTCTAATGAAGGAACGTAGTTGGTGTTAAGTCTATCTATTGGTTCCTTTATTCTTCACTGAATCAGATAGCATTGTGGTCTCAGGGGAGAAATCGTACGTAGCCATGTAAGCGTCTATTAGCAAATCTGTGACACGGGGGAGTGCTGGCCGAACTCTATAGTTAAAAGGGGCAAGCACTGAACGTGAGGTGAGGGAAGCAAGTATTCTGGAAGTGAAGTGCGTGGTGACAGTTACTGCTGATAATTTGTTTTGAGGGACGAATGATGTAGAGGAGAGAGAGAGAGAGAGAGAGGAGGAGAGAGAGAGAGAGAGAGAGAGAGAGAGAGACGCGTAATCTGGTGTGAAGGGAGGATCGTGTGGACGGTACTACAGCAGGTGGCACATGTGAAAAGAACAGGGGACGAAAAACAAAAGGGGATAGAAAACTTGTTATTGTGTAACGGATGTACAGTATAAAGGAAAGATACAGCAAAGAAGGATGTCAATAAGGAACACTTAACATAAACGATCACGCAAGAAATTAAAAAGAAATATGTTTGGGAGACAGTGTTACAGAAGAGAGAAGCGTCAATAGTTTCCTAGAATCATAAGTTATATCTTTTTGCACGTTCAAGGTCACCAGTTTATAGTCATCCATTACAACCCTAGCGAAGGATACATTATCATCCATCACAGACTCAAAGGCCAATGAGACGGAGATAAGCGCCAGGGTCACTGCGGAACCATAGGGCATGCCTCCACCTCTTCCAAACTCCACGACGTTGACTAAATGTGGTACTGTGAACTTCCCGTCGAGCTATGAACCGTCCACCTCTTCTCTGTACTGTAATCGAGACCACCTCTTCCACTATGACAATTTTCCTGTGTATTTGAATAAGTTCTTGGAATGTTATTATGAACACGCTTAAGTTTTTCATTTATTTTGCTTATAACTCATTTTTTTACGTTAAAGTTAGCATGAATGTATTACTTTTCTTTTAGTTTTGTTCGGAGTTTTAGTGTATAGAAGCAGAATATAAAGAGACCCAGTGACAAAATAGTAGTTCAAAAGTTGACGTGACACAGTGATGGTATAGTGTGACGGAACAAAGGTTTTCGTGTGTATAGGGTGACAGAACAATGCCATTCCTGTGTGTAGGTTGATGCTGTAGTCTTTTTTATGTGTAGAGTGACAGAATAGGGCCTTTCCTGTGTGTAGGGTGACGTTGCAGTTTCTCTTATCTGTCACGCACTGCATATACAAATTTCTTTTCTAAGGTTATTGTTTTGACATTGTATTATGTTCGCATGAAATCCTCGATGTATCATAATTCATTGAGAGTTACTGAATGAAATGTTACGCTGAGTTACAGTTCTGTATTGATGGCGCCATGAATGAAGAGAGGCGCGCGCGCGCGCACACACTCACACACACACACACACA
>NC_087165.1:8671011-8701011 GCF_035594125.1 Scylla paramamosain | reverse complement strand
TCTCTCCTCTCCTCTCTCTCTTCTCTCTCTCTCTCTCTCTCTCTCTCCTTTTCTTGCTTACTTCTTAGGACTAGCTTGTTGTTGTTGTTGTTATTGCTGCTGCTGTTGTTGTTGTTGTTGTTGTTGTTGTTGTTGTACCCAGCAACTTCGTCTTCCTTCATCTTCATCTTCGTCATCTTCTTCTCGTCCTCCTCCTCCTCCTCCTCCTCCTCTGAGCCTCCACAAAACCTCTCCCAACAAATGAGCTTCGTTAGACTCCAATCCCTCAAGTTTTAAGCAGCTATTTTAAACTACTTAGAATCGAAGGACTTTGAGAATATCCAAAGTTTAAATTGTTTCCGTAAATAGTGTCGCGGAATATTTAGTTGAGTCTTTAAGCGTCTTTTGTCAATCTGATACTTAGAGAGAGAGAGAGAGAGAGAGAGAGAGAGAGAGAGACAGAGACAGAGATGAGGGGGGAGGGGGGGGACCGTAAGACTTAGAATAATTCGTCTTTGTCTTCCTATCCTACGTTTGTTACTTGGAATTTAATAGTTAACCTTACCACAGCCTCTCGTAAGGGACAACAGGTCTGCTGCAGCAGCTGCTGCTGCTGCTGCTGCTGTTGTCTGTTCTTTTTTTGTGTTCCTTAGTGACATTAGACCCTAAGAATTATACGATACATCTCTGTTTTCTTTGAATCTCACCACCACCTGCATCTCTCTCTCTCTCTCTCTCTCTCTCTCTCTCTCTCTACCAGTAAGCATCTATTTGCAGTCAAGTGGACATTTACATAAAGGTTCATTGAGGTGATGGCGGGAGGCAAGCTGCTGCAGGCGCCTCTTGCACTCCCGCGCCCCGCAGACCCTTTCATATCCATACAGGCCTTGCCGCCGCCCACTCTGGAAGGCTGGGCGGGGCGGGGCCGGGCGGGACGAGGTGAAGCGGGATGGAGTAGGGTGGAGTGAGATGGGTGATAGTGAGAGAGAGAGAGAGAGAGAGAGATAGAGAGAGAGAGAGAGGAGAGAGAGAGAGATGAGAGAGTGGAGAACTAACTAGCTTTTTAGTTTCTCTCTCTCTCTCTCTCTCTCTCTCTCTCTCTCTCTCTCTCTCTCTCTCTCTCTCTCTCTCTCTCTCTCTCTCTCTCTCTCTCTCTCTCTCTCTTCTGATCAGGCTAATGGAAAGAGAGAGAGAGAGAGAGAGAGAGAGAGAGAGAGAGAGAGAGAGAGAGAGAGAGAGAGAGAGAGAGAGAGAGAGACAGACAGACAGACAGACAGACAGACAGACAGACAGAAAAAAGACGTTTCATAAGTAAGTCCAGGAAGATAACAACAACTTTAATATGTATCCTCTTTCATAAATTTTCACCCCTTCAAATTTCCTTGAATGTAAACGTAGCACAAGGTTTTATGAATGAAGGGAAGGAGCGAATAGACTAACAGCGAATAGAGGAAGGAGGGAGAAATGAGAGAGATCAGGGAGAAGAAGAGAGGAGAAACAGGAAGGTAGTGTGGTAGAGATCAAGAAACAATGAAAAGATAGATAAAAGATAAGGATTCTGTAAGGTAGAGCTAAGGAAGGAGATAAAAGATTAGGGATAAATGAACAAACTTTTAGAAAATGGAAAGGGAAAACGGTAGGTTACTTCGGAGGAGGGAGAAAGATGGTGTGAAAAGAAGCATATTGAAGAGAGAGGGGTGTTTAGTGGACAGTAATAGCGAAAAGCGAATAGCGAATAGAAGAAAGAAAAGGAGAACAAACAGTAAATAGGAACAGGAGGAAATAGTAAAAAATGAGAAGATAATATGGTAGTGACTGGCGAGGAAAAAAAAAGAGAGGATGGGGAAAAGAAAAGAAAGGTGATAAGGGAGGGAAAGGAAAGTTGAGAGGGAGAGAGAGAGAGAGAGAGAGAGAGAGAGAGAGAGAGAGAGAGAGAGAGAGAGGGGGGAGGGAAGGAAGAGGGAGAGTGAGAGGGCATACTAAGAACGTAACCAATATCCTGAATGTGAAGTGGAGTAGGTTGAGCAAAAAGACTCTTGGTCATTGTCCTTTAGAGCACACATACACACACACACACACACACACACACACACACACACACACACACACACACACACACACACACACACACGCCACCTTGTTTTCTGTTGACGGCGAAGAGGATGAGGAGGAGGGGAAGAAAAAAGAGAAGTGAGGAACCTACTTTAAGTTTCTCTTATTTTACACGTCCAGGCTTTTCCCGTGAGCTCATTATGTGTTCTTATTAGCCAACGTGAGCTGCAAGGCGACGACACCACGCAGGGGTTTTACTGCGTCACTTGGGGTCAGGTTGAGAGAGGGAGTGAGTGAGTGAGTGAGTGAGTGAGTGAGTGAGGGAGTGAGTGAGGGAGTGGGCTCATCCTGTGCAGTGTTTGAGGACGGTCTCTTTGATTCAAGCTTGATAAAATTAGGTTTAAAAATGAGGTAGGAAGGAATTGGTTCTCAGATAGAGTGGTGGATTAATGGAATAGATTCAGTAATCAGCTTGTTAGTGCAGAGTCATTGGGGAGCTTTAAAAAATTAGATAAATTTATGGATGAGGAGGATAGGTGGAAATGCTAGGTAGGCATGTCTCATACAGGGATTGCCACGTGTAGGCGTCACGGCTTCTTGCAGCTTCCCTTCGTCTTTTCATATTCTCATATTCTTAGAACTGCGGTCCAACAAGCGTCACTCGTGAGCCTTACCATACCACCACCACCACTACCACCACCCCCACTACCACACACCCCCATCCCTCCTTTCTTTTTCTCCCTCCCTCCGTCTCTCTCCCTCCTTTCCAATGCCTCTGACTCTCCTTTTTCTGCTTTCTTCATCCCTCCTCTCCCTCTACCGTCCCCTCTATCCCTCTGTCCCTATAATCGTATTCTCCTTCTTTTTCCAGAGAGTAATCAGTAGGTAACTTGTTTTTCGCGTTCTCTGAGCGCGGCGCAAGACAAGACAAGACAAGGCAGGCGAGGTGGCCCGTGGCTTGCCTGTGTTATATATTATGCAGCAGCTCACGTGTTTTCCTCCTCGAGCAATTACCTCCAACATTAACTTCATTCTCTGGCCCATCTCTCACTTCGTCTTCTTGGGTCCTGTTCTTCTTCTTCTACTTCTTCTACATTCCCTTGACCACTAATGTTTTATGGGCGTAGAGGTATGACGGAGAGAGGGAGAGAAAGGAGGAGGGAGGGTGGGAGGGTGGGAGGGAGGGAGTAGAATTAGTAGTAGTAGTAATAATAATTTGCTGCTGCTGTTCTTCTTCTTCTTCTTCTTCTTCTTCTTCTTCTTCTTCTTCTTCTTCTTCTTCTTCTTCTTCTTCTTCTTCTTCTTCTTCTTCTTCTTCTTCTTCTTCTTCTTCTTCTTCTTCAGTCATAGTTGAAGGCGGTAACAATAATAGTCATGTAGTCTTAGCAGTAGTAGTATCAGTAGCAGTAATATGGTAGTAATAGTGGTAGTAATAGTAGTAGCAGTAGTAGTATTAGTAGTAGTAATAATAGTAGTAGTGGCAGTAGTAGTAGTAGCAGCAATGATAGCTACAGCAGTAATAATAGTAACTATAGTACAATAGTAGTGGTAGTAATAGAAGTAGTCGTAGCATTAATAGTAGATACTAGTTCCTATAGTAACAGCATTATTAGCAGCAGAGTACATACATACCGGCACACTCTCTCTCTCTCTCTCTCTCTCTCTCTCTCTCTCTCTCTCTCTCTCTCTCTCTCTCTCTCTCTCTCTCTCTCTCTCTCTCTCTCTCAGGCGCAGGATAAGGAAACAAGTCCGCAGATATTCCCTTTCTGCATATTTTCCGTGAAGTTTGAATTATACAAGAGGAGGAGGAGCGGAAGAGCGAGCTTGGAGGGACGGAGAGACGCGGGACAGAAGTCGGGGGAAGGGGAAGGGGGGAGAGGGAAAGGAAACTCGCCCCTCAGAATTTCCCTCCCCGCAAAAGAGGTAAAGGGAGAAAAATAGAAGAAAAATGTTCCAACCTCAAAGACTCTGGTTCAGCGGTGCCTCTAATATTTCTGGAGGGCAGATACAAGATGAAATGATTACACCTGGAAGACGACGACAAAAAACACAGAGAGTGGAGTTTAAGGGACAGAGAGAGAGAGAGAGAGAGAGAGAGAGAGAGAGAGAGAGAGGGGGAGGGATAATGACTGTGATTTTATGAGTGTGACGTTGTGTCATTCTCTCTCTCTCTCTCTCTCTCTCTCTCTCTCTCTCTCTCTCTCTCTCTCTCTCTCTCTCTCTCTCTCTCTCTCTCTCTCTCTCTCTCTCTCTCTCTCTCACAATCGAAGTAGTACGAGGTATCAATATTGGATCACAATATATGTTTCTTTTTTTATTTTATTTATTTCACTTTCCCCCTCGATGTGCCGTGAGTCTCTTGAAGCCCTCCAGCAGATAAATTAATATATTGGCAGCGTTTTCATACGACAGAGTGAACTGATGGTGCATCGGATCAAAGTAATCCCAAGCACCACTCGCCCGGAACCCTGTGTAATGTTTTGTATCGGACACACACACACACACACACACACACACACACACACACAGACTGGCACAGACTAGCACACACACACACACACACACACACACACACACACACACACACACACACACACACAGACTGGCACAGACTAGCACACACACACACACACACACACACACACACACACACACACACACACACACACACACACACACACACACACACACACACACACACACACACAGAGAGAGAGAGAGAGAGAGAGAGAGAGAGAGAGAGAGAGAGAGAGAGAGAGAGAGAGAGAGAGAGAGAGAGAGAGAGAGAGAGAGAGAGAGAGAGAGAGAGAGAGAGAGAGAGAGAGAGAGAGAGAGAATTTTAGACAAAAATGCTTCGTAGACTTGTAATGCCAACATATAACTACACGTGGTATAATAAAAGGAATACAGTATGTTGTTCTGAGAGAGAGAGAGAGAGAGAGAGAGAGAGAGAGAGAGAGAGAGAGAGAGAGAGAGAGAGAGAGAGAGAGAGAGGCTATACTATATTGGGTTGCCAAGTACCACTCGTGTGCACGAATGTAAGAGATTGAATCTTTCCCTTGATGCATTACAGTGTGTGATGGTGGTGGTGGTGGTGATGGTGGTGGTAGCAGTAGTAGTAGGGACGAGCTCTGTTCTCTCCCTCTCTCTTACACACACACACACACACACACACACACACACACATACACACAGTCTGCCGCCCCCGCCCCGCATTACTCACGCTGCACAAAGGTGGTGCGGCAGAGTTTTTAGGCAAGGGATAATTAGTTCCTCGGTGGCCCAGACGACGTGAAATTAGTGCCCGGCGAAAATATATGTTGTTAGGAAGAAACAATCTATCGCTTCGGTGTATCAGTGGCCTTTACTTCCCCGCCGCCTGTTTTTGTGGCAGGAGTGTTGTGCGCCTTTGCTTTGTTGTTTGTTGTTGTTTGTTACTGCTGCTTAGATTACTACTACTACTACTACTACTACTACTACTACTACTACTACTACTACTACTACTACTACTACTACTTCACTGTAATATTTCTTCAACAGCAACAACACCAGAACGACAACAAAAACAGCTCCAACAAAAACAGCGCCAACAGCAACAACAACAACAACAACAAAAAAAAACACCTGAAAAAAAAAATAAAAAAATAACACTTGAATCACACGAAGGGACACATCTGCCACTGAGGAAACGAAGCTTCACACAGCAAGGCGAATAAAAAAATCTGCCACAGAGAAACTTTTCCTTTCCAGCCGCTGTAATCTCCACATCTCTCTGCCAAACTTTTAGGAGGTAGAATAGAAACGTGTATAGAGACATTCATTAAGCTGAGTAAACACTACAACTTCATTTATAGTATTCCCGTGTCCTAAGGGTATATTTTGTGATAATGTAGATTCCCCCAGTACAGATCTCATCCTTGTTTACGACTCTCACATTTTTTTTCTCTCTCTCTCTCCTTTCAGACTAAAACCGTTTGAAATATGAAACATGCCTCCAAGATTACTCTCAGTGTTGACAGGTGGACTGAGACGCCATTTATTTAGAAATTGTGGGATGATCTCCTTACATGATGATGATGATCTTACAAACAACAAAGCTTAGAATATAATTAACCTCACTTAAGTTCATGTAATAAACGTAATCATTTTCTTCAGAATGGAAAAAGATTTTTATTGTGTACCAAGACGGATTGTGTTCTCATCTATCTAAAAACATTGTAATTATCTCCTGTTTGGTACGTATACAAGCAGTAAAGCCTGCAGTATGATTAATCTTACTGAAATTCTTATAATAAACAAAAATAATTATCTTCTTTTTTTTGGGGGGGGTAGAAAGATGATCAAGTTTTTTTTTTTTTCTGACCTTGTTTTTGCCTTTGGGTCTTCCTCCAACGTACATAAAAGAAATCTACATTCAGATAAGAAAAATCACCTGTCCCAATTGAATTATGATATTATTCAGGAAACTTTCAACAACGGAAGGCCTCAGGTTTACAAAGGGCCTGCCTGTTCTATATGAAATACCTTTGAGCGAGTCGGTTGTACAAATTTTGAAGCTCCAGCAAGTAGAACCAATATATCGCAACCAGGACACCCGAATTTTTAAACTGCATTCGAGCATAAAAGCTCAGGCATTCTATTCTTGTACTATGTGAAAAATTAACCAATCGCAAAGGTATTCATAAGTGTGCGTCTAAAAGTGAAGGCTGGGAAATATTTACAAGGTGGACCGTTCAAAGCATTCTCTACTCGATAGGCTTGGAGAGGATTACTGCACAGACCAAGGCTTTGGATTTATAACAGAGAGAGAGAGAGAGAGAGAGAGAGAGAGAGGAGAAGAGAGAGAGAGAGAGAGAGAGAGAGAGAGAGAGAGAGAGAGAGAGAGAGTTGGGAGAAGACAGACAAAAGCACAAAAACACAAAAACACAGTTATGCAGACGGACCTAACGGACATACATACAGACATACATACAGAAAAACAGACATACATAGACAGATCGACAAAACAGACAAAAAAAAACAGACAAACAAACAGACATAAAGATTAAACGAATAGACACCTAGACATACATACAGAGAAACAGATCGACAGACAGACAGACAAACAGAACGACAAACAAAAAGACATACGGACAAAAAAAAAACAAACAAACGGACCGACAGACAGACAGACAAACAAACAAACAGACTTACAGATAGACAAACAAGCAGACATACAGACAGATAGGCAGGAACTAGGAGAAAAAAGATACTGAGAAGCTACATAGACTGTCTCGTGAGGTGCAGCTTGGAATAAGGTGAAATTGAAGGTGGGAGTGAGAGCGCAATGGTCAGCCACGGTAGAAATGAATGCTCTGCGTGTTATTAGTCGGCCAACACAATTTAGAAGTGTCCGTGTGCAAGCTGTAGTCGAGTTTACTTAATGGAGTGAGGGTGTAACTAAGGCGTGACTTTCCAGACCTCGGGGAATAAATTGGCTTTTCTCTCGGATTTCCTACTTCTTTATTTTGTTGATTCTTATTTTGTTTGATTTATTCTTATTTTTTCAGCTGCCATTTTTTCCGCTATTTTTTTTTTTTTTTCACATGTATTCATTTATTTTTATTTTTTATTCCTTATTTTTATTTCAATCCTTATTTATTTACTTTTCTTTTGTCCCTGACCGATCTCCCTAATGTATAAAAATTTTCTCGTATTGAATATTTACATATGCGATTTTTGTTATTCAGAATCAAGAAGTGGGAAACCCCAGCACTCCATGTTATACAGCAAGTCTGTATTTCTCTGTTAAGGCAAATATGATCCTTTAATTGACAGAAGGTGATTGGATTCATAGGGGAAGTAACAGAAACGAGTCAGGTGGAATTAATATGTTTTCTATCAAAGGTATATTAGAAAGATACCAAATATATTACTCTGCCTAAAACTGTTTAGCACAATTACCCACAACGCATCTCAGGGGAAGCCGAGAATAGATACAGTACAGTGGTGTGTGTGTGTGTGTGTGTGTGTGTGTGTGTGTGTGTGTGTGTGTGTGTGTGTGTGTGTGTGTGTGTGAGGGAACGGTCATCTGGAACAAATAAATAAATAAAAATAGATTAATAGTACACATGCAAGTACCTGCGCTTGCACACACACACACACACACACACACACACACACACACACACACACACACACACACACACACACACACACACACACACACACACACAGCTCAGTTAGTTTATTGACAAAACACATGCACGAAATCATACACAGCAGTGAACAAGTGCAAAAATATTTTCTCATCGCAAGAATAAAAATGACAATTGAAAACATGTACACAGCAGCATACAAACGTGTACATGTATAAAGTTAGATTTAAAAAAGAGAAAAAACTGGTTCTCAAACAGAGTGATATCTGAATGGGATGAATTCAATAATCAGGCTGTTAATGCTGAGTCATTACGAACATTTAAAAGAATATCAGACAAATTTATGGATGAGGATGATGTGGAAATAGGTAGGTTTCATATATGTGGCGGCTTCTTGCAGCTTCCCTTACTTTATTATGTTCTTATGTTCTCATGTGAATGTTGAGTGTCTCACGCACACACGTCTCACTCATGAATGTTCCCATTTAAAAACTCTCCGGTGTGAACGTTAACTGTTAACGGTGGGCGCTTCTCACGGATGTAATCTAGAGTGTTATTATTGGGGATGTTAGTACTAGCAATAATATGAGCAGTGATATTGGTGGTAGTGATGATGATGGTAGTAGTAGTAGTAGTAGTAGTAGTAGTAGTAGTAGTAGTAGTAGTAGTAGTAGTAGTAGTAGTAGTGGTGGTGGTGCAGCAGCAACTGCAACAACAACAACAACAACAACAGCAACAATAACAATAGTAAAAACAACAGTAGTAGCAGCAGCAGCAGCAGCAACATATGTTGATGGCAGTAGGCACAGTGGTGATGGTGGTAGTGGAAGTGGTGATAGTGGTGACTGTAGCAGTAGCTGCTGTTAGTGGTGTTGCATCAAATGCATACTGTTTTATATAAATATGCATAAACAAATTAATATTATTAAATAACTCATTATGCAAATATATAATCTGAAAACACGCAGCGTTATGGAATATGTGGCAAAAATACATGTTGTGACAAAATTATAACTTTTAAAAGACGGAAACCAAATTTTATATTCTCGTGTGAAATTTCTCTTCCACAACCAGATTAATTTTTCAATTCTCATTTACTCATACTGAAAAAAAAAGCAGGCATGGAGCATATTTCCCACAGTTTTTCTCTCACCTGTACATAATAAAGAGCGTTGGGGGAATGACCCCTCCAGGTAATTTGCTGTCCAGGTATAGCTGCTCACCTGGACACTTAATTACGTCACATAATTGCGCGGGATAACTGAATTTTGAGTCCAACCACAGGTGAGACCCACAGGTGTGCTTGTACCTCAGGCAGAGACAGATCTCTCTCTCACACACACACACACACACACACAGAGAGAGAGAGAGAGAGAGAGAGAGAGAGAGAGAGAGAGAGAGAGAGAGAGAGAGAGAGAGAGAGAGAGAGAGAGAGAGAGAGAGAGAGAGATAAAAACACAAAAGATGAAAAAGAAAACATTAGATATCCTATTAATAGTCATCACTATAAATTGCCTATTTCTTGTGGACATTTTCAGCTCATTAATATTACACATCCATTTATTCCTTGCAAAAAAATAAAATAAGATAAACAAGAGCAGTACGTATTTTCCACTTTCTCTCATGTTAATTTGTATTCTTTTAATCTCCCTTCAGGTCTCACTACTTTAATCCAGCATCGCCTCTTCTCACACCTCCGCCGCCTGATCCACTCCTGCCACCTCCAATCTTCCCGCCTCCACTGTACCGCCTGTTTCTTCTCTCCCATTCCTTGAGCGCCTCCTCCGCCCCGCCACTCACTCCCACCCCCCCCTTTCGCTTTACCTTCCCACCTCCCACTCATTGCTCCGCCTGCTTGCACGTTTCCCCTGCGGCCCACTCCCTCTGTCGCTATCTCTCCCCTCTCGCTCCTCCTACACTTACGTCCCACACACACACACACACACACACACGATGGTTACGTATAGACTGATGGCTTCTTGCAGTTTCCCCTGTTGTATTAATGATGTTTTATATTGCACACACACACACACACACACACACACACACACACACACACACACACACACACACACACACACACACACACACACACACACACACACACAACCATCTTTTCATCACCAAACCTGCTCAGCTATAAGTTGATCCTCCGGACTATGCACAGTTTCACGAGTACAAACGTGCGCATGAATCTGAAGCAAAAAACCGGCTCATTTCTCGGCGGGGGCGGCAGGCGCAGTATTATCGTGACCTTGGCAGCTCCCGTTCGTTCGACAGGTGCGTAATTAGCGTGGCCGGTAAAGAACCAATTAGTAGCCAGCAGATCAAGTCTCCCGCTCGCCGCCTCGGTGCCTGTATAGCGCGCCCTCAAATTTTACTGATATCAGGCGACCTCGGCCACACGCGTGTAGGTAATTAAGCCCCGGGAGCTAACGCGATTACTGACGTATGAATGTAATTAAATGACTTATAATTTGGACACTTAAATCTAATGTTGGATACGGGTGTGTCGGACGGCAAGTAATGTAATTTGACAGAGTTTGGGGTAAATGATTAGTATTTCCATTTCTATTGGTGATTTCAGCAGGGCGAGGGACAGACAGACGGAGAGATGGGAGGTTTGTGTGTATGTGTGTAAGTGTGTGTGTGTCTGTGTGTGTGTGTGTGTGTGTGTGTGTGTGTGTGTGTGTGTGTGTGTGTGTGTGTGTGTGTGTGTGTGTGTGTGTTTGTGTGTATGTTCGGCAGTGTTTCCTTGGTGCAGGGAAATGAAATAGATGTAATTGAACTCTCACACAACACTCGAGTTTGATTTAAGCAATATTGTGTGTGTGTGTGTGTGTGTGTGTGTGTGTGTGTGTGTGTGTGTGTGTTTGCCTGCCTGTCTGTCCTCATATGGATACGAATTACTTCCAACCAACATATTCAGTTATTCTTAGGTGGCTGAGCAGCTCTGTGTAAGAGAGAGAGAGAGAGAGAGAGAGAGAGAGAGAGAGAGAGAGAGAGAGAGAGAGAGAGAGAGAGAGAGAGAGAGAGAGAGAGCTACATTAATTTGCACATGAAGCATTTAGTCCAGTCGATGTAATTAGCTCTAAAATCTAGACATGCAAGTATTAAGGAGCAGCTTTTATCACACACCTTCAAAGGACACGAATGTAATGGTCAGGGTCACCTTCAGAATGTTAATTGTTTTTATATTGCACGACTCATGTTTCAGTTTTACTTCGTTAGACTCTGGTGGATAAATGTTTGATTTAAAAAGGTAAGGAGAGTTGTTGTTGTTGTTGTTGTTGTTGGTGGTGGTGGTGGTGGTGGTGGGGGTGGTGGTGGTGGTGGTGGTGGTAGTAGAATTTCTCTCTCCTACAGATTTTGTTTTGTTTTTAAAGAGTAAAAACAGTAGACGGTCTTGAGTTTTTTTCTTTTCTTTATTTTTTTTTTATAACATTATGATTTTTATATCAGGTCGTTTCTGAAAATATTATAAAGATAATAGATAAATACCTAGTAGCATTTAAGAACTAAAGACGGTATTTTTTCATAACTTTTTTTAAAGAGAGAAAATAACAGATGGTTTTCAGTTTCTATATAACATTCAACTATTTACATCTGTTCGTATATCAAAATATAAAGTTTATGGATAAGCATTTAGTCATATTTAAGAGCTAAAGATTTTTTTTTTTCATTCGGTTGTTTGTTTAAGAGTGAGAACAACAGACATTCTTCAGTTTTTAAACAACAATCATCTATTTACATCAGCTCGTATCTCAAAAAATTATAAAATTGGTGGTTAAATATTTAGTCTAAGGAGCGAAAGACAGATTTTTTTTCCACATCCCGTTCTTAAGAATGAAAATAATAAAGTGTCTTGTTTTATATAACCTTGAACAGTTTAATTACTTCGTATCTCAAAATCTAAGTTGAATTTACACCACCAGGCTGAATTCTACTTTTAAAACGGGTTTTCTGAGTGAGACTCCAAACAATGACAGTGTGGCACATTCCAAAATTAATGTAGGCGAGCGAGGCAGTGCAGGGACGTTGCTGTGCAGTCTGCAGGAGGAGGCACGGAGGTGGAAACCCTTGCATCTTATTACCAGGAATAAGTCGCTTAATTTTTTGTAGAGTTCAAGTTTCCGTCTAGTTTTAATGCTTGTGTTTCTTATTTGATCTTTCGTTTATATTGCCCACACGTTTAGTTGTTCAGTTCAGTCCAGTTTTATATTTCTGTTTCTTGACTGGCTATTATCGTTTATACTGTTCACACATTTAGTTGCTAGGTATTTCTACTTCCCTTCCTTTACCTCATCCTTTCGTTTATATTGTCCACACATTTACTTATTCAGTTCAGGCTAATCTAAATACTTATGGTGGTTTACTTCCTCCTCTCGTTCATATACATATTTCGTTGTTCAATTCAAGTATTTCCTTCTGATCTTGTCTTGGTATTATTTCCTACAATGGATATTTTCATTTGAGTTAATAATGTGCAATACGATGCTGGTATTCCTGAACTACTGTTTCATTTCCGAGAGAAGCTGCAAGATTTATTAATGTTTTAGAATATTGAGTAGCATTAAGGCAACCACATCTATGTCAGAGAGAGAGAGAGAGAGAGAGAGAGAGAGAGAGAGAGAGAGAGAGAGAGAAACAAGAACCCTAAACCTATAATCCAAATATAATCTACGCCACAAGATCTCTGCGTTCCTTGCTTTCATTTCCTTCCCTTTTTACCTTATTAAGCTCCTTTTTTTCCTCTCTTTTTCCTCTCTGTCTCATTTCTCACCAGTGGTCTCCCTTTACCTCACTTCACCTTACTTCACTTCACTCCTCTCCTCACCTCTCGTCCTCAGTTCTCTTTCCTGTCCTAGGTGTTGTTGCCCCAAAGCCCTGCAATATTGATACCCGCCTCCCTCACCTGGATTTTCATAATTGCCAGGTACATGTCGGCATCAGGCCACCGCTCTGGGGACGTGCCGCCGAGCCAGGTGCCCCCCACACCTCCGTCGTGTCTCCGTTTTCTTTGCCAGCTGATTAATGCACCGGGGAAGAGAGAACCTGTTTTGATGCCACTTTTAGCCGCCTCATTACTGCGTGAAGTTGGTGATTTGGGAAGTCAAGTGTGTGATAAAGGAGTGTTTGTGTGTATTGCGTTTCCTTTGTCTCTCTCTGTCTGTCTGTCTCTCTCTATCAGTCTCTCTCTCTCTATCAATCTCTCTTTCTCTCTCTCTCTCTCTCTCTCTCTCTCTCTCTCTCTCTCTCTCTCTCTCTCTCTCTCTCTCTCTCTCTCTCTCTCTCTCTCTCTCTCTCTCTCTCTCTCTCTCCTCTCTCGTCTCTCTCTCGCTCTCTTCCTGCACGTGCTGCAAAAAACAATCCGGATTTTTTTTATTCCCATTTCTCTCGGGACTTCTCTAACAGCATCCAGAAGGTGGCGTGAGGTGAAAATGTATCACATCTCTTTTTATTTCTTTTTCCACTTACATGCGTAAATATTTTTTGTCCCTGTTGATCAGAAAACAGATAAGTCTAGGTCATCTTGCAGTTGACCTTGCCTCGCATCACCTCGCCTCCCCAGCCATACCTAACACTTCCTGCCCCCCCTCTTCTCTCTCTCTCTCTCTCTCTCTCTCTCTCTCTCTCTCTCTCTCTCTCTCTCTCTCTCTCTCTCTCTCTCTCTCTCTCTCTCTCTCTCTCTCTCTCAGCTGTGGTCGCCTTAATGAATATCACAGTAACAAAAAATAACAACGACAATAATAATAACAAATGGAAAATACAAACATATTTCCTCTACAGATGTCAAAGGAGAGCACGACGAGCACTGAGCGTCTCCTCACAAATGCGCATCACATTCATGACCATTGTATCACAGTAACTAAAAATCAACCCTGAAACACACAAAAGAACTATCAGCACTGTCAGCAAGTGGCGTAACTGATTATCAGCCTTCACTTTTCAAGACAGGATATCTCATTTGTGTATTAACTATATCAATAAGTTGTCAGAACTCTTTTTTTTTTTTTTTTTTATTAGTAACTTTTATAACCTCCGATTTCACAGGCGATGGCGGCGTGTTGATGTGGTCGTGTCCTGAAACAAGCAATTATGGGCTCCGTTCTTGACTGATGGGCTAATTATGTATTTGTTGGGAGGAATCGGCTAATTATATGTTTGTGTCCGTGTGCTGATGAGTGCTTGTGTTTGCTACGGGAGCAGGAGGAGGAGGAGGAGGAGGAGGAGGAGGTGAAGGTAACTGTGTGTGTGTGTGTGTGTGTGTGTGTGTGTGTGTGTGTGTTGATATGGACGTGAAACTATGTACAAAATGCTTTGTTAAAACATTGCTTATAGTATATTTATATAAACCTTGTGTGTGTGTGTGTGTGTGTGTGTGTGTGTGTGTGTGTGTGTGTGTGTGCGCGTGTTTTTCGGTCGTGTACTCAGCGTGTTATGTGCAGTGTATGAATGAATATGTGTGCAAATGTTTGTTCTCATCTGTGTGTGTGTGTGTGTGTGTGTGTGTGTGTGTGTGTGTGTGTGGAGGAGCCTTGGATGGTGGGGGGAGAGGTGGTGGAGCCATCAGCTGCCAACACTCGTCACCGCCTCTCGTCACCTGCCCGGGGTTCCTTGCACCCAGGTAGACTCATTAAGAGCAAGTATCTTGGTCCCTCACTCGCAACCTCGGAACCAGACGTGCATGTATATATAAATGTATGTCTACGTGTACGAATACGCAGGAATAAATGATGTAGTGCGTAATAAGACACCAGAAGCATTGTGAACACCAGGGTTTCGCGACCTTTGCTCCTCCCTGCCGCCTTTGTATCCCTTAACATTTCTCTCGCCGTCGTTTCTCCCTCCTCTTTCTTCGCCTCCATCTTTTCTTGTCTGACTATTCCCTTAGTGACTACAAAGGGCTCGCAACGCATCCTATCTCTGAGCCGCGTGGTGCTGCTGCTGATGGTGAGGGCGATGGCACAGGCTGGGGAAAGCGTTGGCGGTGGTAACAATACTTGTGGCGGTTTAGTGGCGCCGTTACGACTACTGTTCCTGCTGTTCATTATTGTGATGATGTTTTGGACGCTGTTGTTTTGGTGGTAGTGCCAGTTACCCTCACATTAACAAACGAGAGAATGCCATTTCCATTATCCTCCTCTCTGTTTAAGAATAATGTATTGGTTGAGGTCTTGTTGCTCTTCTTTCCTCCAGGGGACGTAACCTCGCAACACTATCTTCACGCTGCGGAGGTGACGGGAGCTCTGAGCCTGAGGGGCACATCGATAATTCCCCGACGACACAGGGATCACTCACGACACATCTGCCTGGCGTTGGCCCCGGGGACTGAGGCTAGGCAGCATTGGTGGGGCGAAGCGGGGCGGGATTACAGAGCTAGCAAGGGAAGGAGAGCATAAAAGTCAGCCCCCGCCACCACCAGCGCGTTAGTGAGAGGAAAGGGAGATGCATGCGTGTAGGTAGAGCACGGGAGTGGGTGAGGCAAGTGGTATTAGATAAGGTTAAAGGATAGGACGTGGTGAGACTGAAGAGAAAGAAGCAACGCTCATGGGTGTGGGGAGGAAGAGGAGGACGGGGCAAGGAGGGAGCGAAGAGAGCGGCAAGACTAGGTAAGCGGGATGAAGAGCAGAGAGAGAGATAGAGAGAGAGAGGGAGAGCAATAGAGGGAAAGTTAAATATATCACGGTACTCTCTCCTCCCTGCCAGACCACACGACACATTTCCCAACCTTCATTCACTGAGCGTGCCACCCACACGTCCCAGCGCCCACACATTCCCAGCAGCTCCTCCGCCTTTCCCAACCCACATGAAGGCTTTTACTCAGCAGCTTCCCCTTCACAGTACTGCCTTCACATATAAGTTAACATTCTTTTCTTTATTTGTCGCATGTTTTCGCTTTTTTTTTTTTTTTATTTATTTATGGCTTACCTTTCCTATCTTTTATCTACGGCATACTTTCGCTACTTTTTGTTTTATCCATAGCATATTTTCGCTAGTTTTATTTTTTTCATTTATGCAATACTTTCGCTACTTTTCGTTTTGTCTGTCGGGTAATTTCGCTATTTCTTTTTTTTTTTTTGTCTCGGGTATTTTCGCTACTTTAAACTTTATTTGTGGCACACTTTCGCTACTTTTTCTTTTCTTTCTTGGATACTTTCACTGCTGTTTGTTCTGTTTATCTTTTACTTTCGCTACTTTTTTGCTGTATTTATCGTATACTCTCGCTACTTTCTGTTTCACCCATCACATACCTTCGCTACATTTACATTATTTCTTCGCAGACTTTGCATATCCCTTTATTTTAACCAGCATACTTTTCCTGACACTGTGAAAACTGGATCGAGAATAGGAAGATATGCATAAGAGATGATAATAAACACGTGTTGTTGATTGCCTTGTCATTTGGTAATGCAGGGAGTATGAGTCACTTTGGCACCGGGACACGAGATCAGTTGTCTGCATAGTGAGGTAGTCTTGGCTTCAGTCTTCATGCTTGTTTTCATTCCTCCTCGATCTTCCCCCCTGCCAGATAGTCACCGTCGTAAATTTATTGACGTATCTGGGTATCTCTGACAAAACGAGTAGTCTTGGCAAGTCTGTAAATCAGCTAGTTTTCCTGTTGGCGCTGCGCAGTGAGTGGTTATGCCTTTAGAAAGTAATCAGCGTGAGTATCATTTAATTCGAAGGTCAGACTCTTGTACATCTGTGAAAATTAACTTAGTGAATAATCTTCTCTCTTAATCATGTTGTTGTTGTGTTTTGTAGTGTTATGCGATAAACTGTTGTGCAATGTGTCTATATTAGTGTGTGTGTGTGTGTGTGTGTGTGTGTGTGTGTGTGTGTGTGTGTGTGTGTAATTAATAATAATAATAATAAGAAGAAGAAGAAGAAGAAGAACAATAATAATAATGTGTAAAATAATGTGTGTGTGTGTGTGTGTGTGTGTGTGTGTGTGTGTGTGTGTGTGTGTGTGTGTGTGTGTGTGTGAAATGGTGCCTTCAGGATATGACGATAATAATAATGATGGTAATGATGATCCAAATGGTGATGACGATGATGAAGATGACAATGATAATGATGATGACAAAGAGGAGGAGAAGGAGGAGGAGGAAACTGGCGATGATGATGTCCATAATGATGATGATAATGGTGATGATAATAGTGACAGTGATGATGTTGACGATGATGGCAAGTGTTTGGCAGAGTTGATGCACACACAAACTGTTTCAATGAAGGACACAGGCACAGAAACAGATATACACACAAATACATTCGTTCCTTGTATATATATATATATATATATATATATATATATATATATATATATATATATATATATATATATATATATATATATATATATATATATATATATATATATATATATATATATATATATATATATATATATTTGGCCGCTTACGTGAATGTGACTAATGTATCAGTATGTTGAACTAATACTGAAACACACACACACACACACACACACACACACACACACACACACACACACACACACACACACACACACACACTTTAAACGTGCAATGCTTTCTGTTATATGCATTAATAGTTCTGTAATTATGTTATATAACTTCATTAACCATTATGTAGATCAATTCTATAGTGGTGGTGATGCTGATGTTGATAACTTTTCTTGTCGCATCTCATTATTCGGTCATGATAGTCGTGGTGGCGGTGATGGAGCGGTGGTGATATTGGTGACAGTGATGAAGCTATGAGTGGTTTACAGTAAGTCTGTGGTTTTAACTCTACCAGAGATGGTGGACAGTTTTGATGGTGTTCAACATATCAGTTTTTCCTGTAGAAACTGGTAGTGCTTTCAATAATATTTGATGGTGATGGTGGTGTTGTGAAACGTACTGGCTGTTTCCTTTATCTTATCATTGTAGAAGCTGGGATCACTTTTCAATGCATTAGTGTGCTTAGTAGTGGTGATGGCGGTGGTGTGAAAGGTATTAGTGGCTTTTATCGTATCATTACCTTCTGTAGCAGCTGTAGTGGTTTCAAGTGTGCAGCTTCCCTTGTTTTCTTACGTTCTTATATCAACGTATCGTGTACGGGTGGTCGTGGTGGTCGTGGTATGAAAATTATCCAATATTTCTCGTCTCCCTCATTCCTCACTCACTTTTCATTGGTAATATTCGTGCATTTCACTTTGGATTATTGTGTGTGTGTGTGTGTGTGTGTGTGTGTCTCAGTCTGTCTGTCCAGCTGCTTACCTCAGTTATGTATCACCTGCCTGCATAACGGTAAGATCATTGACAGTCCAAACAGTGCCAAGAATGCCTCCTATTTCTCCTCACTGCTATTCAGGTGACCAGTAATGCAACACCAAAGCCGTCAGTGGATCTGAAACGCCTTGCTATGTTTTGTTTTGATTTGCAAAATGTGTATTTGTTTGTTATATCTATGCACAAGGAAGGAAGACCCAGAGCAAAAAACAAACTGAGGAAGGAAAAGACCAGGTTATCCTCTCTCCTGCAATAGAGAAAGAATGGGTGCTAAAAAGAAAGAATGGTATGGATAGTTGTATCATACGACTATATGGTATGTATATATAGTGCCATATAATCGTTACTTCCGCCAAAACAACGGAAAAAGAATCAGTACTAAAGAAAGTAGCATATATTTAACATATAGACTACATAATATACACTATGATAAATAGAACTATGTAGTATATATAGTACTGTCTGCGCGTTACCTCCGCCAAAACAAAGGAAGAGGTAGCAAATGACTTGGCAGCATCTTCTTCCTTCCCTTCTTCTCATATTTATAAGCAGGAAATGCCGCCTAGACTCTCTCTTACACCGGCGTGCCAGAAGTGACGTGCGCAAGTCCGGCGGTGAACGAAATTAATACTCCCTGTCATGATCTGTTACCTCATCTATTGGCTTGATCTGATCTCTCGTGGGGCTTTTTTTTTTCTCTCTCCTTTAAAGCAAGCATTGTCATTCTTCACTCCTGTCCATCTGTTTTTTGTACGTGCAGTAATGTAGCGAGGAAAACAATGTCAGCTAAATCGTTGGAAATATCAGTCGTATTATCAATTGGCATTTTGTGATCAGTATGTTTTCTTCTTTTTTTTATTATTATTATTATTTATGATGCCAAATGTAAACAGTATCAAGGTTTTAAAGGTGTACAGAGTTGATGGTCTTTGTGTGTGTGTGTGTGTGTGTGTGTGTGTGTGTGTGTGTGTGGATTGAATTGAATGGGACTGGCACTAATACACGCACACACACACACACACACACACACACACACACACACACACACACACACACACACACACACACACACACACACACACACACACACACACACACACACACACACACAAACACGTTCACTGTCTCACGCCAAGCATTAAGGAAGAAATAACTCACTCACTCGTATCATCAGCAGCATCTCACCAACACAAACACTGAGAGGCGATGTTTAGAGAGGCGATGTTTTTAGTACACCTCATGATTCTCGCCCTTGCCTGCCCTGCGCTTCCCTCCTCTCCACTTCCGTGTGGCTAAAAATTACCTCCGTCTTAAAATATTACCCGTAGTTTCCGTGTGACCTTGTGTTGCTTAAAAAGAAAACAAAGTACGGTACGTTTCTCGTGTCTCTTTCTAATCGTTAAGTCTTGTTTATGATACCCCTTATTATCACGTTCAGCTTTAAGGGGAGGGAAGAAATATATTTATTCTCTCTCACTTACCTTTTGTGTTCAGATAATGCGTGGCTATTTTGTGTTTAGAGTTGTGCAGTGACCTTTATTGTTTATGATATAGTTTATTATCACAATCGAGCTTAAGATGTTTAAGATGAAAAAACATATTTAAGCTCTTTCACTTACGTTTATATTCAGGTAATGTCAGGATATCTTGTATTTAGAGTTGTGCAATGACCTTTACAGCTTAGGATGTAGTTTATTATCATACTCGGGTTTAAAATGAGGAAAAAACATATTAATTCTCTTTCACTTACCTTTGAGTTCAGGTAAGCTGTGGATATCTTGTATTTTGAGTTGTGCAGTGACCTTTATCGGCTGCCTGTCTTGATGCTTGAGAGAAATGCGTATAACACTTCCTTGTTTATGAATAGGAAACTCACACAGGATTTAGTATCAATGTAGCGTTTCAATTCTCATGCAAATACACCATACTAAAACAGATGAATGAATTATCAAGAGCGTCAGGCTTTCTGTTTCATATAATAGTGCTTAGTTTATAAAGGAGACGTAACATTATTTAAATTCCTCGTACTCATAACGCGGGAGTTCTTTCAATAAGCTCGCGTCACTAAAACATGAGAGTGAATCAAGATCTTGGAGGTGAATTATGCCAGCTGTGTCAGGCTTTCTGTTGGGTATGACAGCGCTTGGTTTATAGAGGAGACTTGACGTTATCTAGACTCCTTGTGACGCGGGAGATCTTTCAGTCACCCCCACCCCCCACCCCCGCACGCACCTCCGTCACAACCAATTAGTGAAAATAAGCGTCACTTTCACGTGATTTGCTTACACATTATTTTTCTATTTTCCCCTTGAAGCGCGATGTTAATATTTAATGAGGTAGTACGTGTAATGTTTTCCTCTGAAGAAAATGGAACTTTTGCCCGCCCGGAACTAATGAGCTTAATGTTAATTGTTTTTTATTCTACACTCTGAATTGATACACTGGAATTTCTTTATTGCTACTACTACTGCTGTTATTGCTAATACTGCTTCTACTACTATTACTATTGCTGCTGTTACTACTACTACTACTACTACTACTACTACTACTACTACTACTACTACTACTGTTGCTACTACTGCTAGTAGTACTGTTACTACTACTACTGCGACTACTACTACTATTACTACTACTACTACTACTACTGCTACTGCTACTACTACTATCACTACTACTGCTGTTACTACTACTACTACTACTACTACTACTACTACTACTACTACTACTACTACTACCACCATCTTTCATGTTTCTACTTAAATAGTGGTGTTTCTGGTGCCACAGTTGTTGTTACTGCTACTATTTGGCATACTACTACTACTACTACTACTACTATTAACGCCGCTACCACCACCACCACCATTACCACCACCACCCCATAACGAGTCATCAGCTTCAATATCGCAATTCGCGCGTCCAAAAATTACGGGATTCATGACGGGCACAACTTAATTCCTGGTTTTATTTTATCCACGCGCTATTGAAGAGGACGTGCGGCTGACCTGTCTGGGCCGCGCCGCGTACACCGAATGTTGGATATCACTGGACGTCCATACACACACACACACACACACACACACACACACACACTGACGGTCTCGCTACACCAGTGGCTGCCATTATTGTTATAGGCGCCACGGAAGAGCTTGGTGGGGCTTGTATTTCTGGCTGACACCAATAACGGGCGTTGGTCTGCCGATGGTGGGGCTGTAATGTGCTCGCGCCACCACAGTCATGACTAGGTGGTGTAGTAGTAGTAGTAGTAGTAGCAGTGGTGGTGGTGGTGGTGGTGGTGGTGGTAGGTCTCACCGCACTCCAAGCTCCAGCTCTCCTCGCACCTCTGACCTTGACGTTCTTCTAGTCCTCCCTTACTGTAACCTGTCTTTTTTGTGGCTTCCTTAGGGATTTTTAAAGTGCTCCCCCACAGTCAGGACCAGGTGGTATAGTAGTAGTAGTAGTAGTAGTAGTAGTAGTAGTAGTAATAGTGGTGGTGATGGTGGTGGTGGTAGTGGTGGTGGTGGTGGTGGTGGTGGTAACTCGCACCGCGCTCCCACCTCTCCTCCCACCTGACCTTCCTGCCTCTAAGCAACACTCGTGATGTTCTAGCCCTTCATCACTGTTCCTTGTCTCCTTTGGCTTCCTCAGGGACTGCAAGTGCTCCACTACAGCCAGGACCAGGTGGTGTAGTAGTTACTCGCACCGCACTCCCACCTCTCCTCTCACCTGGCCTTCCCCCTCAGTACCACTCGTGACGTTATCTCAGCCTTCTCTCACTGTAACCTCTCTTTTGCGGCTTCCTCAAGGATGTTTTAATCTCCTCCCTCGATTCCTGACAGGCACGACACAAAGGAGGTATCGCCGGGTATCCTCACCCTCACTAGTCAAGACGCCACTGGCACCGTTTGGCACACGGGCAGAGCCTCGGCCGCACCTGGCTAAGTGCCCGAAGGAGGGTAGGGGAAGTTTGAGTGCCATGTTGTTTTAAATTGTGCTCCCTGCTGATGGACACACAACAACACCCTCCCCTATGCCTTGTGTTGTACCTAGTGACGTTGTGCTCCGTACCGCTACATACTATTCTCGAGGGCTGGAGAGTAAGAGGCGTGCAGCAGGACATGAAACAGTAGCTCGGGTGACGCTGTCCGCTAGACAACACTGGTGCCGCGATGTGAGTGACGAAAAGAGACAATGGAGCGTGTGTGTGTGTGTGTGTGTGTGTGTGTGTGTGTGTGTGTGTGTGTGTGTGTGTGTGTATGTGTGTTTGTGTGTGTGTGTGTGTGTGTCAGGGAAATGTTTCTTGTGCAGCCAAGTGTATTGAAGGTGAGCATAACAACTTCGCTCCATTAAAGCTCCAAGACTGTGTGTGCCTGTGTTGAAGGAAGAAGAGAAGGAGACTCGAGGCGGAGGAGGAGAAGCTGTTGGCGCGCTAAGGGAAAAACAAGTTCATTTCTGCTTTGTTACTCGACTTCGCGTTTTGCCTTCCCTCCTCTGCACGCTATCACTAGTTAGTGGCGCCCCCTACAATACCTAAACACTGATGGTAGCCTTGTAATACCTCCACAAACCCGTTAAGGAATTCTCTCGCACCTCCAACTGTTATTTTGACTCCTATCGTCTTACAAGCTTCACCGTGCATTCGCTTCGCCTCATCCTCTCAAAGCACTTCTCTCGTTTCAGTTTCCTCCCCGTCTCTCCTTCTCGTGCCTCTTTTCTTCGAACCCAGAGACGTCGCCTCAGTCATCACTCGAGGCTCCTCCGCGTCCTTCAGTGAGGGAAAGAAACGCTTGTGCCGAGGAAAACATCTGACCGGAAGTTAATTACTGTAAAACGACGGGAAAAGTTTAAGGTAGAGAGAGAGAGAGAGAGAGAGAGAGAGAGAGAGAGAGAGAGAGAGAGAGAGAGAGAGAGAGAGAGAGAGAGAGAGAGAGAGAGGACGTGTGGAGCAGCCTTTTCAGTGTCGCTCCTGCGGTGAAATATGAGGCTTCAACTGTTCCATGTTTCTCCCTTGTCTTTGGAAGCAGATTCGTCACTCGCGACAGGCGAGGCGGGGCGGGGCGGGGCGGGAGGGCGTGGGGCGAGGCGGGCGTGGGGCGGGTGGCGGTGTTGCGGGCGTGGATTGGTTGTGTGCCGGGAACGGATTTTGATAGTGCGGAGCGTGTCGGAGGGCGTATGAGAGATAGGACATGAGCGACGACTAGATGTACTACGTGTGTGTGTGGGGGGAGGAAGCGGGGGATAGTAGCGAAAGAGTGGAAGCGGAGGGTGGAGGTAGAGGTGATGGGTGTGACCAGAGTGAGCAGTGTTGCGTGAGGTAAGTTTATGGGTGACAGTGGTTGCTGTGTGAGGCGTGTGATGGTGGTGGTGATGGTGATAACGGTTTGGATGACAGAGAGATAACACTGCTATGGGTGTTTTGGTATGGAGGGTGATGAGGACTGAAGGGAAGAACGGTACATGAACGTGTATCCTTAAACACTTTCTTCCCTCATCAGGATTAATTTCAAGGGTCATAGAGATGATAAGAGAGTTTTCACTAGTACTTTTTTATCTATCGAGTTTTGCAGAAGAGATAATAATCCAGGACTAAAAAATCAGGAAAAAATGCTCTTTAATTTCTCTCCAGTGAATAAAAAAAATAAATAAAAAAAGAAAGAAAGAATATGAAGAAGAGCCAATTCAAACCTGGAGGTGGTGCCTTGAAACTCCCAGGCAAGTTTCCTTACAAGCCCTTGATTGGTAACAGATTCTAAACACGTCAAAGGACTTGGAATTGAAGGAGGACGCAAAGTGCAGTGGAAATAAGTGTGGCATATTAATGAACTACTGATAAACCATGACTACACAGAGGCTTGTAAGCAGAGTTGCGAAGATAAGAGCATGAGAAAGTAATGGGATCTGCAAGAAGCCATCAGGTCTACATGTTTTGGTCCTATAAAACACACCAACGTAGTACTGTATTTCCACTATCCTCTATAAATCTCTCTAATGTTTAAAAGCTCCCTAATGACTCCCACAAAGAACGTTATTACCATTTCTATTCTATTCATATATCACGGAGACTTATTTTCCAATGAGCTAGCGGTGTGAAGGACTTAGTTAGGGTTTCAGGTTAAAGATGTTCGTGTTTGTGCCTCATACCACCTCTTCCTCACTCGGCTACCAAATAATAACTTTCCACGAACCCCATTTCGCTTTGCTGTAGTAATGAGAATAGTATTATTTCCTGGATATGTTAGTTCTGTTTTGTTTTTTTCACACCACCCATCTTGACGGGCTGTAATTCTGCGGCGAAAATTAGGAACTTCATTACTGGTATTAGGGACATTGCAGCTGTAGTAAGGAAATAATCAACGAAGAGATATATGAACGTGTGTGTGTGTGTGTGTGTGTGTGTGTGTGTGTGTGTGTGTGTGTGTGTGCCCCCTTCGATAATAACAAGAGGTGAAACAGGACACCCCTCAACCTTAACCTCATCTCGCTACACTCTGCCCCTCTACACTCCCCTACACCCCGCCCCGCTCCTTCCTGCCGTGCCCCGGAGTGTAGCCTCACCTGCTACACGAGGAGAGGTAACCGCCCGGCTACCGCACTGCAGTACGCGGTGCCCCTCCTCTCCCTGCTCGTCCCCCTTTCCCCGTCACACGCGACACCACACAGATAATTGAGTTGATTACTTGGCAGGTGAAGGAGGCGCGCGGTGACTCTCTTACCGCTGGAAAATAAAGCGAGACGGAGAAATGAGGAAATAACTGATAGGAAACAAAGATATTCATGGATGTAGAGGAAAAAAAATTACATAGATATGTACGTAGGAATACTCGGCAGGTGAAGGAGGCGCTCAGTGACGCTCTTACCATTGGAAAATAAAGGAAGAGGGAGAAAAGAGAAAATAACCGATAGAAAATGGAGTAAGACATTCATGGACGTGGGGGAAAAATTAGTATAGTCACCTAGGTAGGAATTAAAGTGTGTTCGTTATGACAAGTGCGTAATTACCGCAGACCACGAAAAGTAACTGTCATTTGAAAGCTTGAAGATCATTAATATATTCAGGACTGCAAGATCTTTCCGTCTGTCTGTCTGTCTGTCTTACTGTTTCGTTCACTTGTTAATCTTCTTATCTACCTACCAGTTTGTTTGCCTGTTTGTCTGTCTCCTTATATGTTCCTCTGTCTACTTTTGCCTGCCTGCCTGTCTGTTTATTTATCTGTGTCTGTTGGCATGTCTGTTTGTTTGTTTACTCGTATTTGTTGTCTCGTCCACCCATTTGGTTCTGTCTACCCACCTATCTCTTTAACAATGTCTTGGTTTGTCTATCTGTCCACTTCTATATTTACCTGTATCTGTTAGCTTGTCTCTTTGTCTATCTGCCCATCTACCTGTCTATGTTTGTTGTCTTGTTTACCTGTCTACCTACGTTTATAATTGGGTATCTACCTTTTTTTATTTACCTTTGTTTGGTGTTTCATATACCATTTTGTGTGTCATTCTGTTTGTCTATCTGTTACTGTATCTATCTTTTTACCATTATGTCTTCCTGATAGTTCACCTACGTACATGTCTGTTTAGTTGTATTTATCTACTTATCCATCTTTTTTTTTTCTGCCAATCTATCCGTCTATCTGCTCATCAGTCTGTCAGTCAACATATCTACGTGGCTATTACCTATCTACCTCTCTTCATCTACCTATTTTTTTTATCCACTTGCTTGCCTACCCACCTATCCATGTACGTATCTTTCTATCTTTTGTGTGTTTGTCTACCTGTCTGTCTGTTTATTTATCTACCAGTCTATCTTCTTACGTATCTTTGCATCTGCCTTCCTGCCATCTTTCCTTCCTTCTTGTCTGCCTCCCGCCTGTCTGTCAGAGGTCACCGTCGCGCCTCACACCCCTGCTGGCGACAGTCACTTCCCCGCCAAACATCACAAAGCCCACGCCGTTGTCCTGGGGCGCGAGGAGGTCAAGTCTGAGTCCCACAAGCTAACTCAGTTTTTATCTTGTAGTTCTATTGTTTTATCCTCGTGCAAGTCTTTTATTCAACCTCTCTCTCTCTCTCTCTCTCTCTCTCTCTCTCTCTCTCTCTCTCTCTCTCTCTCTCTCTCTCTCTCTCTCTCTCTGGCCTCCCTGCTGTTGCTATTTCCGTTTGCTTCGCTAGCCGCCACACGTCTGCAGAGAGTGAGACAGAGCCAGGGAGAGGGAGGCAGGCAGGGAGAGGAGAGATGGAAGAGTGAGAGGTAGGGAAAAATAAAAGATACTGAAAAAAAAGTCATAGGGAACGGGGAAATAGGAGAGAGAGAGAGAGAGAGAGAGAGAGAGAGAGAGAGAGAGAGAGAGAGAGAGAGAGAGAGAGAGAGAGAGTGAGGGTAGGGGGAAGAAAGGTGGAAGAGAGGAAATGGAAAAGTGTGTGTTAAAGAGAGGGAAAAGCAGGATGAAGGGAGAGAGAGAGAGAGAGAGAGAGAGAGAGAGAGAGAGAGAGAGAGAGAGAGAGAGAGAGAGAGGGGGGGGGGATGGGGGGTACGGAGGGACGCAGCTTCCGTATTTGACACAACAATGCACTTTTATCTGCCTGTTATGTGGCCGACCACGTGACGTCAGATGTCTCGCCCTTGTTTACTCTCTCTCTCTCTCTCTCTCTCTCTCTCTCTCTCTCTCTCTCTCTCTCTCTCTCTCTGTCTCTCTCTGTCTAGATTCCGGTGAAATACTTGATTTAATCCGTTCTTTTGTTTATTTGTTTACTTATTTTTTTGTTTTACCATTACAAGGGATAAATAAAATGCCTCCCCTCCACCACACACACACACACACACACACACACACACACACACACACACACACACACACACACACACGCGCGCGCGCGCACCCAAAATGGACATTTCCCGCTTGAAGCAATTTGATTTTCTCGTGTTTTTTGTTGTTACAGAAAACGTGTCAATATAGAAAATGGATTGACGTAAACAAAAGGAAACTTTACCAGAGTTTATCGCCTGTGTCTGGCTTTCCTGGTGTATAGTTTTGTGATATTTCTCTCTCTCTCTCTCTCTCTCTCTCTCTCTCTCTCTCTCTCTCTCTCTCTCTCTCTCTCTGTGTGTGTGTGTGTGTGTGTGTGTGTGCGTGTAGTCATCAGTATAAAAAGTAAAATCCTCTATTGTATTATGGATTGCTATAAATAAATGTTCATTCTCTCTCTCTCTCTCTCTCTCTCTCTCTCTCTCTCTCTCTCTCTCTCTCTCTCTCTCTCTCTCTCTCTCTCTCTCTCTCTCTCTCTCTCTCTTCTTGACAGGCGTGAGGGGAGAGAGGCGAGGGGAGAGGGATCCTTGTGGGGTTTTAGGAGATTGGTAACCCTGTCATGGGCGCCGCGTGGGGTTGGTCACGCCTCTCCATTGCATTGTAAGGGATATAAAAATTCCCTTGTTTCTTTCTCTCTCTCTTCTTTTTCTCTCTCTTTCTTTCTCTTTCTTTCTCCCTCTTTCTGTTGTTTTGACCCTGCAGATTGGGTGTTCAGAGTTTGCGTGTGTGTGTTTTTTTTTTCTTTTCCTTTTTTTTTTTTTGTATCCTAAGATGTGCTGAGATGTAGTTAGGTTTTTATTCTAATTTCCGTAACTGTCTTAACTTTCTCTTTCCTTCCCTGTTTATCTCTCTCCTTCTGTTGTCTGCGTTCAGTTGTATTAGTTTCAAATGCTAAGATGTGCTGAGATGTAGTCAGGCTAATTACTCTAAATTCCGTAGCTTTTTTACTTTTCTCTTTCCTTCCTTCCCTTTCTCACTCGTTCACTTCTTTTGATGCCTGAAGTTTCCTGTTCAGAGTTTGCGCATGCTAGTTTGGATTATTAAGGTATGTTAAGATGTAATCGGAGTAATTCTTGTGGGGTTTTATCAGTAGGTAAGACTAGAAATCTTTGTTCGTTACGGCAATGAATTAAGGTGAAGGCACTCATTTGTCGACCAGAATGAAGGATGAACAGCTAAGTGAACTGTCTCCCTTACTGCATTAACCTCGATTTGAACCTGAGTCCGCTGATTCGTAGCCAGGCGCGCTAGCCACTGCATTCTGTCAGTCTGTTGTATTAGGTGCAGTTGAAAAATACATTATGCTCGTTACAGACATTAGAACGTTCGTTTAGCGGCATTATACAGAAGTTAGATGTTCAGCACAGCGATGTTTACGTTTATGATTAATGTTGTTTAGCGAATGAAATGAAGTTAGTAAATGATATCGTTGGTCTGAACATCTTGACTCCTGCGCCTGACATTACACGTCCCACGCAGCACAGCACTGAACTCCGCCACCGTCTGCCTCGCGCTGGAAAATACTCGATAAATAGTTATACCTGTTTCATAACTTCCTCGATAAAAGAAAAGATGTAAACCGCATCCGAATAAAAGGAAATCATTAATATTCCCTGCGGTAGTAGTAGTAGTAGTAGTAGTAGTAGTAGTAGTAGTAGTAGTAGTAGTAGTAGTTGTTATTGTTGTTGTTGTTTGTTTTTCTGTAGTGGTGGTAGTAGTAATAGTAGTAGTAGTAGTAGTAGAAGTAGTAGTAGCAGTAGCAGTAGTAGTAGTAGTAGTAGTAACAATATTAACAGTAACAGCAGCAATACCCGTAGTAGTAGTAGCAGCAGCGGTAGCAGTAGTAGTAATAGTATTGTAGTAGTAGTAGTAGTAGTAGTAGTAGTAGTAGTAGTAGTAGTAGTAGTAGTAGCAGTAAAAAAAACAACAACAACAACAACGGTAGTAGTAGTAGTAGTAGTAGTAGTAGTAGTAGTAGTAGTAACAGCAGCAGTGGCGGTGTAGTACATAGTAACATTTTCATTGGCTATATTGTTTCACTGGTTGGTGTTATTGTTATTCTAAATGCTGCAGTTGTTGCTATTTCTGCTCATGTATATTCAACGCTCAGCTTGCCGTCAATGCCTGCAGTTCCTCTATATCATCTTTCCTACCTCGTGATCCTCCCTCCTTCTTTCCCTTTCCCCCAGTTCCCATCTTCCCTCCTCTCCTCAACGCACCATCTCTCTCTCTCTCTCTCTCTCTCTCTCTCTCTCTCTCTCTCTCTCTCTCTCTCTCTCTCTCTCTCTCTCTCTCTCTCTCTCGTTTCACCTTTTCGAAGAACCCAAATATGCGAATTCAGTTTCTCTGGCCTGGTCTTGGCTCGTAAGATTGATCTGAAAACTTTGGTGGGTACATTTCACCCCAAAATTGAGTTATCGAGACGTCTGTTACACGACAAATATGATTCCCGGGTCCTCCAGCTCTGGGAAAAGGAAAAGGAGGAGGAGGAGGAGGAGGAGGAGGTGGAGGTGGAGGAGGAGGAGAAGGAGGCGGAGGAGGAGGAGGAGGAGGGAAAGAAAGAAGATGAAAAGGCTAGCAAAAAAATACATGAGTGGAAAAATACGGGAGGTGAAGGAAGAAGAAGAAGAAGAAGAAAGAGAAGAAGAAGAAGGATGATAAAACTAAGGAAAGGAGCAAGATGAATAGGAGGAGGAAGAGGACGGCGACGATGAGAAAGATAAGGACGAGAATTACAACACTCGGAAGACTGGAAGGGAGACGATGAGGAAGACTGGATGA
>NC_087165.1:8626011-8661011 GCF_035594125.1 Scylla paramamosain | reverse complement strand
AAATTGTTCACCGTAAGAAGCTGACTGAAACGTTTAAGAATGTGAATCAATCAGTAACAGTAAAAAATTAGTGGTGTGAAGGGAGAGGGTGAGGTGGCTGACGAGTGTCTGGTACATGAAGGTGCCTTTGGCATATTTCTTGGAGGCTTAAATGGTTGATCCTCCTGTAGTGAAGTATGCACTTCTATAGTTTAGAAATACACTGTATCCCTCTTGGGATTTTTAATTTTTCACTAGGTAGCTTTTTTCTTCCAAAGCGCAAGAGACACGGGAGATATACATCCATTATTTTATAGCGTACCTTTATTTAACTCTTTACTATTCACGTACACTTGGAAGCTATGATACGATGTCTACCAGAATTTGTAGTTTGTATAGCACACGTGACGTGGCCTTTCACAAGTTTAAGAATAAATACCCACTTCATCAAAGACGCTGCGAGCCGCGGTGAGTTGCAAAGAGCGGCTGATGGCAACAAGAGTGTGCACTGCAGAGAGTGGCAGGAGGTGACTGTTGAGCGAGCTGGTCACAGTCGACAACGAAGAAAGTGTTTCGAAAGTGAGAAAGCAAACGAAAGCCGCCAGTAGTAATAATGCTGAAGTAATCAAGTTACAGAGCTTGCTGAACAAAAAATATCAAGAGAGTAAATACCAGGGAAGGAAAACAGACTCGATTCTGAAAGTGTTGCAAAACAAAGGATTTGAAGCAGTGTTATGTATTACTTTGTTGATGCCGGCCGTGGGCGAGGAGGAGCGGGAGGACTAAGCTTCCCGGTGACTCATGGGAGTGTTTGGCCGGGCTTCCCAGGCACTGTCCTCAGGCCAGTGTGAGTTATCACTCTGGGCCCTTGTTCTGAAATGCTCTGGATTCTCATAAAGACTTTCTCCAAACAACTTTTTTTTTTCTTTTTTTTTTTATCTTTTTTTCATGGATGCTTTTTGTTACTGATTGTGCAGAAGCATTATTACTCCATCCTCGCCCCGTGCTCTGAAATGCTCAGGACTCTTATTTAGACTCCTTGCAAACGCCAAAGATAAATTAATTTCGTTCAGAAGTAATAGACAATATTTATTCCGAGGCAGGAGGGAGGGGAGGGATCAAGAAGCCGTGTGCCACACCAGGCTTATCTGTGCTCTGCGTAATACTGTGATGTGCATGTACACCAAACAATGCGTGTAAGGCGAGGGGACGCGGTAAAAAGGACGAGCAGGGAGATGCTGGCAAACCCTTCAACAGTTGATGACGGAAAGATTTTAGAATATATTAACGTCTCTCATTTTGTCCTCACTTTACTTATGCGTGTATGTGTGTATTCATCCCTCGATCTATCTGTCTGTATGTCTGTCTGTCTGTCTGTCGGTCTGTGTTTCTTTCCGTCTGTTTGTCTGTGAATGTCTTTCTGTCTGTCTCTGTCTATCTGTCTATCTATCTGTCCATCTATCTTTCTGTACTATTTACATTCCGAAGTGAAGCAGAATCGAACCAAACGAAGATTTTAGATCATATCAACCTATGTTTTGTACTTCTTTTCTTTAACAGTCGAAGTAAAGCTGGATAGAAACTCATATACAAGATTATGGGTTAAAAGTAAAGCACGTGCATCATTCTGAACAATTTGCATTAGTAACAGTAATTATAATGCCCACCATTCAAAACTTGGGCAAAGAAAAACAAGTGTAGGTATAATTTTATACTCCTGAAGACGTCAAGGTTTTTGATCACGAGGTAAACAATAAAAATTAACCAGAGTAATAAATAAATCATACTTCAGGAAGGCAGACATAGTACTAGTAAGAAAGACACATAATAATAACAATTAAGACGTGTGATAAGTCATGTGCTGAGAAACCGTTTTGTTGAAATCGGCAATATCAGTATCAATAGAGATTTACCCTCAGTCAACACACAAACACTCGGGACCTGTGCGCCTGGCAGGGGAAATTTGGAGAAGAGAAGTGAGAGGGAGGAACGACTGACTGACAAAACTGAGGGATGGAAATAGATAAAACGGATGGTGGGTGGAACAAAAGAGCATCAGAATAAATGGAACGGTTTGACCTTCGCGTGAGGGACAGACTAAAATAACCTCGCGAAGAGGGATAAAAGAAAAGGTAAAAATGACAGTGAAAGAAGAGATGTTATGGAGAACGTTCAAAATTACCACTACCCTTTTTCGTTTAAATATAACACGAATCCCTATTTTAGACTCACTTCTACGTATTTTAAGAGAAAATATTCAGAAACCTTCGTCTTGAGCTGCTGGGATCTAATAACCGTTCTTGCCTTTGCCTGTGAACTAAGACACCTTGCTCTATTGGTTCAGCATTACCAGCATCTCACCATTGCTCTTCAACACTTCTAGATCTCAATGTACTTCTGGTAATTTTGAATATTCCTTGTGGACAATTTTCTTTTGGGACTGGAATCTTAATTAGGATATTTTTATGTTTGTCTTAATTCATTCGTTTATTTATTTATCTGTTTCTGTTTGTATTTTACCCATACTGACGCCTTCTCGTGGTATATAACCTTCAGGTCATAATTGTACACCATTTTTCAACATTTGCAGAGTGAAGTTAATTTCATTATACTGAACTTATTTTTTTCCCCCACTTTATATTTTTTTTTTTTTTTCATTTAACAAACAGCATGAAAACCTCTTGTTATTTGAACCACGAACATATGTCGGAATATAGTGTGCATAATAACAACCAAATAAGCAACTAAATGACACCAGTTACACAATATTAGATATGACACGTTGAATCAGAGTAACAATTGTAATGACCCTCAGTGATGAAAATGTAAGTAGTTAACAATACTCATTTCTCTTTACGTACTGTTTGCATAAAAGTTGAGCGAATTAATCCAAAGTATACAAACATCCTCGAATGGACTGTATAATATTAAGCTCATAGAGAGAAGACTGTACAGCGATATAGAATTCATTATCATATCACTTATCAGGGAAACAGAGAGAGGACAGAAAATAAAGCATGGAAAATAGCATAAATAATCATCATACGCTTCTGTCTTATTATCCAAAGTGAGGAAAACATAGGGTGACGTTGCCTCTATTGAGCTTTCACTTAACGCGTATTCTGAAACGCTTTGCTCTCTCACCACCACCATTTTCGAAGGCCAAAGGGATGATTAGCCAGGTTCTCAAGAGTGTTTTTCCTGTTAATACTGTGGAAATCTTGTTGATATGTCACTAGAACCATAAAAACAGCATTTAAACACATGTAATTTCAAGTAGAGCCTTTTTTAATATGGTGGAGGTGCAGCGCAGTGTGTCAGAATTTGGTAAAAAAAAAAAAAAATTGTGCCTTTGCTAATACTGCTTACAGATTTTTTTTTTAAACGAATTCTGGCCAAGGGAAGCAATGCCACAAAAAAAAAATAGAGCCAGCTAGAAGTGCCATCCCTTAGGCAGAAAGTACAAAACCACCGTCAAAGCTGCATTACTAAGTGTCCTAATAAGTTCTCTTAGAGTTTTTTTTTATATCACCACTGGCTCGTTTCCCCTGCATGGCAAAGTATTCTCGTGTAAAACAATTTCATCCTACCGTAATACGTTGGGTTGTAATGCGCTGTACTCTTTCTATGCAATTGGTCTACTTGTGTTATTTTCATTCGGGTCTCATTTTGGACGTATTAAACAGAAAATGCAATAAGGCGAATAGTTACTTTAGTTTAAATGGAATAGCACCCATCAGGGACATTAGCTAATTTCATGAGTTACGTTAATTTCATCACAGAGTAACTCACACACACACACACACACACACACACACACACACACACACACACACACACACACACACACACACACACACACACACACACACACATACGTGATTCATTAGTTATTCTGCTGTTTTAATTACACGGCAGTGATGATTCAAAGAACAGTCGATATTGAATCAAAGGAAAATGCCCCACGTATATTTAGAAACAAGAGACACGTGACTTTATGACGACGCGGACAATGCTGGTTTAGTTCAATTATAATTAACATAAAAGAGATTAACGCGTGACTGGTGGACTGAGAGAGAGAGAGAGAGAGAGAGAGAGAGAGAGAGAGAGAGAGAGAGAGAGAGAGAGAGAGAGAATTAAATCAACACTATTGGCAATATGACCAGCTGTTTCACCACACACCACCACCACCATCACTGCCGCTCTCCCACCACCACACACTGCCATCATCACACGCAGACAACTAGAGGATTTTTAAGTGGCATAAGAGATATAACAAGGCTGACAAACAAAATCCTCAAGGTCAGTAATCAGGATAGGGCAAGAATTGACGGGTTAAAGCTTGATAAAGTTATATTAGAAGAGATAGGAGATGGATGAATGGAACAGACTCAGTAATTAGGTTGTTTGTGCTGATAGGGGGCTTTAAAAATACTGGACAAATTTATGGATAGGGAATGACAGGGGGAAATAGATAGGCATGGTTTACACAAAGACTGATGGCTTCTTGCAACTTCCTTTATCTTCTTATGTGCCTGCTCTACCTGTACTCAATCGCATATACACGTAACTGACAGGGAGACTGCAAATACTGCCTCACCATTACCACTGAGGTCAGACACAAAAACTCGTCTCTAAGAAAGCCAGTTTATTAAAAGGATTTCTCTGAATAATCAAGTTCTAGTTTATTTTTAAGAGTTTTGCTGCTCACTACTTTGTCTTGTCTTCTCTCTTGCCTTGCGGTAAATTCAAGTAAGCGTGGGTTGTTGTGTCTTGTCGATCTTTTTATAGAAATTTCTCGTGGTTCTGTATTTAGGACTTGACTTATCTCAAAGGAGGAGCATTGGGATACTGCAGAAACTTAATTAACGTTTCTTTCGCATCTGCTTTTTTTGAAAGGAAAGAACGATATTATGACCACGTTTCCTTTTCTTGTTTCTTTCTCTCTTTTTTTTACCCTTATGCTCAGTCACCCCAATAAATAAAAATGATAATGAATATTTAATAAAAGTACCACACGTTTTCTTAGTATGTACAAGTAACTGGCTGACTTCAAAATGTAAACAAACCGCGGTCGCGTAAACTCCATACATAGGTCAGTTTGAGGCTTTTAATTCAATTTACTTCATACTTTCCAGCGACGATGTTTTCCTTTCACTCTCCCCACCACGACTTACTTTCAGGTGTACCAGTTTCTTTTTTATGTGTAACTCAAGTAAACGCGCTGCAAGTGAAGGAAATAAGAAGTGTGAGATAATGTAGCTACTGTGATTAGCTCCGTCGTTACCTTGAGATTCTGTGTTCGATATCAAGGCTTTTATGGAGATTGCCTCGTGTTTACTGCATTAGCTACGCATAAATGACAAGATTTTTCCTTTCCTTTTTGTTGCTATTACGTTAGAGAAGCTCAGAATTCGTGACAGTAATAACAGGAAGTAAAAAAAAATGTGTGGCTTGTGACTTTCAGCCTCCCTTCCTCCCCTCATCTGTCTGTCTGTCTTTTAGTCTGCTTTTATCTGTTTGTCTGTCTGTCTGTTTGTCTGCCTGTCTGCCTGTATGCCTGTATGTATGTATGTGTGTATGTATGGAACTGTCTATCTGTTTCTTTCTTTGTTTATGTGTATGTCTGTCTGTCTTTGTTTATCTCTCTCTCTCTCTCTCTCTCTCTCTCTCTCTCTCTCTCTCTCTCTCTCTCTCTCTCTCTCTCTCTCTCTCTCTCTCTCTCTCTCTCATGCAGCACCAGCGTTCCCATGCATAATGCAGCATGAACACAAGGACGCCTCGTGTTGCTACTGACACTCTGCACACTCCCAAGTTCTGTTTTCTTATGTTAAATTCAGTAACTGTTTTATTTTTGACGTTCTTATTTTTATCACAGACCTGGAATGTGTTTTTCTTCAATTTATTTATTTTTTTATTCAAGTGTTGCAATCAAACAGTTTTGTAGCCGAGAAATATAAATTTAATCTTTTATTTATTTATTTTTCTCTTTTTTTTTTTTATTCTTCGTCCCTCACTTTCCACATCTCAGTTTCCCCTCCACTTAGCTTTCCTTCCCCAAACTTCACCTCTCCTCCTTCGTTCCTTATTCCCTACTCCGCAGTTCTTCCTCCATCATTCCTCCTTACTCTAGATAGAAAGATTGATAGATATATAGATAAATAGATACATAGAAAGATAAGTAGTTTATTGACCACAGTAATTTTACACATTATAATTAAATAAGATCCTACAAACTATATATGACAATCCCAGTATCTATTATACACATACATGTATAAATCTGTAGCCCTTTTAAGGTATTGTATCCTTGTATTAATACACACAAATCAATTAAATATTAGCAACTTTATCATCAGAAATTCCCGTCTTTCATTTCGCATTCATTACACTCATCGTCATCATCATCATCATCATCATCATTATCATCACCATCATCATCAGAGAGGTGCCGTTTCTCAAATGTTAACTGTAAGTCCTCGCCACCTGTACCTGTCCTCCGCTACCTGAAGTAGCCTGAAGTTTTTCGCTACTGAATGTCTTGATGTTGAATGTCCAAGTACTTAATGTTTTTGTCTTCCTTTTGCTCTTCTTTCTATCTTCCTCCGTAATAGAAGTCCTGATTTTTCTTTTCCTAAACACTTCTTACACTCCTTACATCTAAATCCTTCCTTCATCTTTCCTTCCTTTCTCACATCCTCGCTCATACACGTTATTCCTTCCACATTGTCACTCTGTCTCTCTCCTCCCACGCCCCGCCTCCCCGTCACCCACTCCGCAGCCCTCACGTCCTCCTTCCGTCAGCTTTTCCCTCCTCAAGTCACTGTCACTCTGAAGACACTTTTCCCTGGGGTTCACTGGCCTTGGTTCCGCCCCAGCCAGACCGTGTAACATTTTATCAAAGCCAAGACTTCTTTTTAATTAGTCTACCGCTCTTTTTCGTTTTCTTTTATTTTTATTATTTTTTTTTACTCTTATTTTCCGCGCGTGACACTGAAATCACTGGAGCCCTGGGAAAGTGGAAATGACAAATGAAGTTAGTTGTGAAAAAAAATAACAATCATTTCTCTTTTTTCCCCTTTTTTTTATTATGAGGAGGTAAAAAGATTTCTTCTCAGGAGGAGACGCCGCTGCCCGAGGAGACTTCATGGCAGACTTTTTCCCTTGTTAAGTAAATGTATTATTGGCTTCCTTCTTCCCTTCTCCTCCTCCTCCTCCTTCAGTGCCTTTCTCTGCCGCCGAGTCACGTGACGCCTCATTATTCACCAAGGGAAGGTTCGTGTCTTCTTGATTTTGGTAGAATTTTATCATATAATGTTCTGGTAAATCATAGGAGAGCGATTAAAAACGAGTAAATTCATTATAAGCGGGTACTTTCTGCCTGCCTGTCTGTCTGTCTGTCTCGTCTCGTCTCGTCTCGTCTCGTCTCTCTCGTCTCTCTCTCTCTCTCTCTCTCTCTCTCTCTCTCTCTCTCTCTCTCTCTCTCTCTCTCTCTCTCTCTCTCTCTCTCTCTCTCTCTCTCTCAAAAAGCCTCTCGCGGCCTCCTCATTAAGGCTGAAGAAATCTGCATAATACGTACTACTGACAATTTTTTTGTTTCCAGGGACACAAAGACCTGCGTATGTGTGTATGGTAATCCATTTCCTGCCCGCTGCTGGAATGTTACCTTACTGTTCCTTGCATTAGAACATAAGAACATAAGGGAAGCTCCAAGAAGACATCAGGCCTACACGTAGCAGTCTCTGTATAAAACATGCCTATTTGTTTCTACCTATCATTTTTATATGTACGTTTCTTTAATCTTGTTGTTAAGCTTTCCATTGACTTGGCACTAGCAATCTGAGTACTGAGTCTGCTCTTTTGCTAGTTCATTTGAAAATTAGGTTTTTTTCCTATTACTTTCTAAAATCCATATTTATCAAATTTAAACCCGATATTTCTTGTCCTATCGTGATTACTGAGTCTGTTCTGTTCATCTACTAGTCCGTTTTGAGAGTCAGCTTTTTTTTTCTATTACTTTTTAAAATTCAACTTTATCAAAATTAATCTTGATATTTCTTATCCTATCCTATTGTTTATTTCATCCTGTACCATTTAAAGAATATATCTTTCTATTTAAGAACAAGTTTCTTTCTGTAACTTTCTAAAAAATATCTTTATCAAGCTTGAACCCATTACTTCATGCTCTATCCTGATTACTGATCTTGAGTACTTTGTTTCTATCACCTTTATTATACCCCTTACACGACTGCTCTCTTAAAACACAAAACTATCTATTTCCCAGCCTGCCTTGCTTTGCCCCACCTCCACAAGTCAGTAGGAGACCAGGCCAGTCAAGTCCCCTGTGATATTTAGAAGCTTATGTTTTATAGACGGAAGCGTTGTCCTGGCGTCCCTGGAGCCTCCCATCACTGCCAGCTAACACCCACAAGGCTCAACCTCCACGCCTGCGTCTGTCTGGGTGGCCTGGTTGCTCCCTTACTTCCTTAAATATTCATTTCGGCCTGCATTATTTTTGTGTTCCTTTCTTTGAAGTCGAACCGGGGCAACGAGATAAAGGGTGGTGTCGTGCGAGGCTCCTCTGCGTTATGCTAATACGAATCTCGACGGCAAAGTGTTGTTAGTGGCGAGGAGTGATTTTTTTTTTTCGAGGGTGTAGACAGACGTGGTAGTATAATGGTGTCTATGGTGTAGGCGGTAGTAGTGTGTGCTCCTCCCTGTCTATCCTACTCTTCTTCTTCCCCTCCTCCCCCTGTTCCTCCTCCTTCTCCTCTTCCTCGTAGTTCTCTAAACACCGCTCGTGGTTTAGAACAAATGGAACGCAGCTGAGAGAGAGAGAGAAAGAGAGAGAAAGAGAGAGAGAGAGAGAGAGAGAGAGAGAGAGAGAGAGAGAGAGAGAGAGAGAGAGAGAGAGAGAGAGAGAAATACGTAATGCATCGAACAGTATAACGTAAAACACCACAACACCATCAGGTAACACCAAACAACTCACTGATGGGGGAAGAGGAAGGAGACAACACAACACCGAAGGATCACCGCTCGACTCACTAGTAGAACACCCCCAGCACATCACAGCAAGCCTTCAAACACCACCCAGCTGCATCACAGACCAGCGCCATGCAACACAATGTAATACAAAAGCAATACAAAGCAGGAAAAGCAAACTGAGTACATCGGTAGGCTGACCAATGCACCACCACGTCTCCTGCTCAGCACACACTGTACCATTCTGTTGTCCTGTGTCCTTCCGCTGTCCAGGCCTTCGTGTGTATTCTTAACCCTTAGCTGGGCTTTGACACACTCACACACACGCACACACAGGCAGGCAGGCTCAGGCACCTTAGCCCAGAAATGTCTTTAAGCCGCAGGATAAAGAGTTTGGGAGACTGTGGGAGACTGAGAAGACTGTGGAATGTTGAAGTGAGAAGCAGATAAGTGCAAGGAAATGGAGGTAAAGGGTATACGAAAATTTAATCATGTTTTACGAAATGAAAGAGAAAGATGAAGTACTAAGGATGAAAATTTTGCCCAGAATTGTCTTTTTTTAACCAGCAGGATTGAAAGGTTAGAAGAAAACTGGGGTATGTTAAGGTGGGAAGCAAATAAGTGCAAGGAAATGGAGGCAAAGGATATACGAAAATTTAATCATGTTTTACGAAACGGAAGAGAAAGATGAAGTACTGACGGTGAAAATTTAGCCCAGAATAGCCTTTTTTTTTAACCAGCAAGATTGGAAGGTTAGAAGAAGACCGGGGTATGTTGAGGTGAAAAGCAAATAATGGAAGTAAATGAACAAGAACAAAAACATTATGTCTTACAATGCGATACAAAAAACAAAAAACTAAAATTAAGTACTAACAGTAAGAAGAAAATGTGTTGAGGAAAATTATATGTAAAAATATAGAAAAAGTTCAATCATATTTTACGAAACTATATAGAAAGATAAGAAGGAATGACGATAAAAATAAATGAACTGAAAAAAAATATATACTCGCAAATAATAAAAAGTTCAAAATCTTACATTTTTTTTCAGCCTCAATGAGTCTAGACAGATTTACGGGAGGGTTTTGTCCATGTACGCAGGTGGTGGCGGTGGTGGTGGAGGACGCCAAGCCAAGCCAAGCCAGGATCGAGCCACACTGCAAACATAATCCCTTTAACAGTGACCGAGGGCAGCGCCAGCAAAACCCACCTCTGTCTGAGTTGAGTTGTCCCTTTGCTTCCACCTCTTACTAGTCGAGACGTTGAAAGAAGAAGAAGAGGAGGGGGAGGAGGAGGAGGGGGAGAGGTAACATAACACCACCACCAGCGCCATATAATGAATAGTTAACATTGCCTTTTCAGTTGCAATCATCACTTTGTCGAGTCGTTCTTTTTGCGTTCACTTCTTACTAGTATTTCCAGACGGTGAGAGAAGAGAAGGAGGAAGAGGAGGAGGAGGAGGAGAGGGGACGTAACAACACCACCAGCGCTACATAATGAAAGGTTAACATTGCCACTTCAATTACAATCATCACTTTTAATAGCTTATGGCGGAGGGACAGGAGTGCATTTAATTATAAGGTAAAAATTGCAATACCGCACAAGCTGATGTATATTTACTGTCATCCCCCATTCACACATTACCTGCAAAATGACCATAAAGGTTTTCATATGTAAAGATAAATATTGCATCGAATTTCAACGTTTTATCATTGAGCGTTGTGCGTTTGGGTGAAAGAAAGGAGAAAAGTGAGAGAGAGAGAGAGAGAGAGAGAGAGAGAGAGAGAGAGAGAGAGAGAGAGAGAGAGAGAGAGAGAGAGAGAGACTGACCGACCGACCGACCGACCAATATGCTGACGAAAAGACATATTATATACACCCACAAAACCGTTCACTGTTGGCCGGCTACTGACGATGCAACACTCCGAAGCTCAACTGGAAGCGAAAACAATCTCATTCCAAACTCTCCCCCAACATGCTCGTACTGTCACTCTCACTAAGGACGCTGATCTGAAGCACTTCATATTAACCCGTAATATTATGTGACTATTCTCGGAGTTTAGCATATTCAGCATTAATACTTTTACTGCTAAAGGTATCATTTTCAGCACTCCCATCAATGTAAAAGAAACGATGTCGCAATATTAAAGAAAAGAGGGATACATATAGTCTTTTCTGTCATTACATAAGTGTTTACGAGTGGAATGTGCTGTTGAGAAAACAACCACGCGATGAAGTAACAGATTATCTTTATTTCTTTAACGTAAGAAAGTCTTCCTCATATCAAGTAGACTCACTGCCGAGACTTTGAGAAAGGAAAATCTGCTTCATCCTGTGTTTTCTCACCAACACTTTCCACTAGCTTGTCTAAGCCATGCAGCATAACTATTTACGATTAATGAATAATGTAGCTGTATAATTATGACCGAGATGTTTGTTAGGAAGGAAAAAAGGAATGTACAGCACCACACTCGACTCCCTTGTCTAATCTATAAGAACATAAGAAAATATGGGAAGCTACAAAAAGCCATCAGGCCTACACGTGGCAGTCCCCGTGCAGCATAAGTGTTTACGATTATTGTAGAAGGGGAATGAAAGACCAAGTTGTTTTGCAAGGGGAGAATGAATAGAAAGAATATGTCAGCAGCAATGAAGAGGCTAAATAAAACAGAACCCAAGCAACTGAATGGGTCACAAATTGTATTACATTTATCATAATTTAGCCCTTTCCTGCACTGGCATCGAATGAAAAGGATGAAAAAAAAAAACACGACAAAATAGTCCAAGCTCGTGCAAAAAAATATCACCTCAAAGGCACTTAATGAAATACCGATTAAATTACCTAAATACCTCACACAGATCGATACCTGGTGCACCTTTACTCACTCTTCCTCTGCTAACATTCATGCGTCTTGTCTTTTGTTGTCCGACTCCGGTAGCATTTGGCGTTCCTGTAACATTCTCTCTCTCTCTCTCTCTCTCTCTCTCTCTCTCTCTCTCTCTCTCCTTTTTCTTCTTCTTCTTCTTCTTCTTCTTCTTTTTTTTTCTTCTTCTTCTTCTTCTTCTTCTTCTTCTTCTTCTTCTTCTTCTTCCTTCAGGGGTCTCCACAGCAGATCAACTTTCTCAAACAGTCAGTCCTCGGCGCCTTCCTCAGTCACACCCATTATATGCATGGCTTCTTTCACTGCATTCATAAACTTTCTCTTAGGTCTTCCCCAGTGAAGGTTTATGGACCCCTCTCTCTCTCTCTTTCTTCTCCTAATATCATAACTTTTGGTTCTATATACTGAGTAATAATTCGTAAAGATTATTCGTGTGAAGTAGAAACAAGTAAAGTGATAACTGTCTTATTTGTATCAGCTAACACCGTCAGGATCCTACAAAAAAGTCCCTACAGTTCAATATTGTAGCTATGTGTTCTATATAGCGATACTAGTTCGTAAAGATTATTCCTAGAGCAGGAACGAGTGCCAATTATACCATTTGTAACAGCTAACACCTCCTCAAACTCCACCAAGGCACACACACACACACACACACACACACACACACACACACACACACACACACACACACAGTTCAATATTACTCCTCCTGCACCGCACTGCCATACTGAATATACTGTACACTCTAGTCCCCCCCCTTTCAATATCACTGTATTTAATTTGGTTTGGGAAAATGACCTTGTGCCTTCAACCTGCAGCCTGTTTATTGAGTCCATAAATAGTATGAGGCGGCACGTCAGGATGGGCAGGGAAACATTGTCTAGTTCGCCTTCCTGTTATGGGGAGGCGGAAAAAAAAAAGGAGGGGCGGGTATCATTCAGGCTACTGTCAGTGTTGTGATTATGTGGCGTGGTGGGATACTTGTAGTGGTGGTGGTGCTGGTGCTGGTGGTGATGGTGGAGGAGGAGGAGGAGGAGGAGGAGGAAGACTAGCAGTAGCAGTAGAAGTAGTAGTGGTAGTAGTAGTAGTAATAGTAGAAGTAGTAGTAGTAGTAGTAGTAGTAGTAGTAGTAGTTGTTGTGGTAGTATTAGTAGTAGTAGTAGTAGTAGTAGTAGTAGTAGTAGTAGTAGTAGTAGTAGTAGTAGTAGTAGTAGTAGTAGTTTGCAGAAGTGGTGACAACATCTAATGTACGAGAAACTATTTCGCTTGGTAGTACATTAAATCTTATTCGAGTAACATGTGATGATAAAATAAACTTTTACGTGAAAAATGTTGTCTTTTTTAAAAGGAGTTAGGGAAGTAAAGTTCCTTTCTTTAACAAGGGGCTAGGAAAGTAAAGAAGCGCGTAAACTGCCAAAAGAACAAAGAACTATTATGAATACCCATTTAATCAAAACAAAAAAAGTAAATAAACAAAAAATGGAAACAGTCATTCAGCTCCTATAAAGCAAATAAAGAAAACGACTACTGGAAAAATTTACTAAAAATCGCTATGCACTATTATAAAACTACTGTGTTATGGTGGACGAGTGTGAAAAACGAGAATGCAACAGTGAGATCACACAGCCCTGTTCTCCCTTCACCACCAGTCCAAACAACCCCCGATGCGCCAGGAAACCTCTGCAGTGCCCGTACTCAAACATTCCTGCTCCTTACCTTATATTCTAGTCTCCAGTGGAAGTTATCGGGATTTTCAAGAGTGTTCTCATGATTCTAGTGAGTTGAATAAGAATTCTATATTATTAACGTTTTGACTTTTTGCCTTATATTCATTCAAGCGTTCAATGGAAATCACTGGAGTTTTCTAGTATATTTTTTTTATAATTCCAGTAACAGTAACAAGAACGCTACATTATTTACGGAAGCAGTTTCTTACCTTGATTACATTCAACAGTTTTCATTGGAAGTCACCGGCGTTTTCAAGTGTTTTTCATGATTCTAGTGACAGTTTAATAACAACTCTGCCTTATTAACGTCCCAGCTTCTTGCCTCGATTCCGTTCAGTAGTCTCTAGCGGAAGTTACCCGGATTTTTAAGAGTGTTTTCATGATTCTAGTGACAGTTTATTAAAACTTGAACATTATTTACGGAAGGAAACATCATGAGAATAGTACTGATCTACACCGTTGACTACGAAGATAGTTTCTTTTATTGTTCTAGTGACAGTTTAACAAGACTTCTACATTACAAGCGGAAGAAAACATCAAGAGGATCTTAATAATCATCTTTGTTGCTTCTGGCAATTGTCCCTTCCATGAATCAGGTGACAGTTGAACAAGAACATTGCATTATTAATGTTAGAAAAAAAAAAAAACATTACGAGATCACAGTTAATCATTTTTCCTTTGTTCTTTCGAGAGTCCAAACTGGTCAGTAACACAAGCTTTTGTCCATCACCCAACACAGATGCCAGCCAGAGAAGCATCACACACACACACACACACACACACACACACACACACACACACACACACACACACACACCACACACACACACACACACACCGGCTGTTGTAATGCCGACAAATAAGTAACACTCCATAAACAATGAACAATAAAGTGCGCGAGCTCATTTATTACTGCTCTTTCATTTGTTCGCGTTTGGATACGATGATCGCGTAATCTATTGCCATTTGAGTGACGGCCGTTGTTTATGGCATGTATTTGGGTGTTCAGCGAGCCACTCAGCCTTGCCTGCCTCACCTGCCTTTCCAGTCCGCCCGCCACCCCCTCCTCTCACTAGTAGGGCGTGGCGAGGTTTTTTTTTTTTTTTATCAGTTTTCGTTCTCTCGCGAATGAACCGCTACAGGCCAATTTCACTCTTTTCACTCCGCGGGGATTGATTGTGTTGTGCGTGATTAGCAACAAAGGATGGTCCAAATGGTGGTGGGAGTGGGGATACTAGTAGTGGTGGTGGCGGTGACGATAGTAGTAGTAGTAGTAGTAGTAGTAGTTGTTGTCGTTGTTGTTGTTGTTGTTGTATTAGTACTAGCAATAATCATAGTACCAATCCTTCTAATCCATCTGTCACCTTTTCACTTCCTTCCAGATGCTGCCTCCATTCACAAGTCTTGTCTGTCCTCCTAATGCCTGCGATGCTGCAGACACATACACACACACATCCACGCACCTCCTAGCCAAGATAGATACAAAGACTGTTCATTCTCTTTTGTCCCTTAATATGTTACAAAGCGTTATTTTTCTTACGTACAATGGTGAAGATTTATGAAGTACTAATCTTATGTACAATGATGGCGTGTTATGAAGTGTTATTCTTGCGTACAATGAAGTGTTAGGAAGGACGTTTCTTGCATACAGTGATCGAAGTTTTGTGAAGTACTATTTCTACGTACAAGAAATGCTGTCAACTGTCATTCTTCTCACAATATTACATCACTATCTTCACTCACACCTCTAAACTAACACAACTCTACCTCTCACTCCTGCCTCCGATTCTTATTTCCATCGTCTAAAACTTAACTGATACTCGCATTACAAAGAATTAATCCATCAACATTTTCACTCTCACCCAAAGCTAACACAGTCCTGTCCCCCCTCTCACTCCTGCCTCTGATTCCTACTTCTGTCGTCCAAGTTAAAATACGAGTATATTGTAATGAATTGATCTCCTCTATTGGTGGGCTCTGAAACACTCTCCTTTACTCTGCTCTTTTGTTCTTTAAGGTAATCAATATTGCCATGAATTAATCTAATTTCTTAGTGGGCGCTGTAAGACTCGCTTCTACTCCGTTTTTTTTTTTTTTAGCTCTTTCCAATACGACTCTCGTTTCTTTAAGGAGAGAGAGAGAGAGAGAGAGAGAGAGAGAGAGAGAGAGAGAGAGAGAGAGAGAGAGAGAGAGAGTAGCAACACACCTTTGGAACTAAACTACTGACCCTATGCTGTTTGGGGCTTTCCGGTCTCTCTCTCTCTCTCTCTCTCTCTCTCTCTCTCTCTCTCTCTCTCTCTCTCTCTCTCTCTCTCTCTCTCTCTCTCTCTCTCTCTCTCTCTCTCTCTCTCTCTCTCTCTGTTATTGGTACTAATAAGAGAGGTTGTAGTACTAGGAGAAGGAAGATGAAGAAGAAGAAGAAGAGGAGGAGGAGGAGGAGAAGGAGGAAGAGGAGGAAAAGGAGAAAAAAACAAAAAAAGGAAGACGAAGAAGGAGAAGAGGAAGAAGAAGAAGTAAAGAGGAGAAGAAGAGAAAAAGAAGGAAGAGCGAAGAGGAAGAAGAAGAAGAAGAAGAAGAAGAAGAAGAAGAAGAAGAAGAGAAAGAGAAGAAGGAACATCACTTGCACAAAATATCAATCCAGTCACCCCCTTTTCACCAACAAAGAAAAATAAAAAGAACAAAAATATAAAAAGCAATACTAAATAAAATGATAATAATAATAATAATAATAATAATAATAATAATAATAATAATAATAATAAGCCGACCCGCAATACGTAATACAGGTCAAAGTACGTAGTAAAAAGTATATACGTTAAAAATTTCCGAATTCACAGTGTACTACGAAGAATTTCCTACATACGTCAAAAAAAAAAAAAAAAAAATGAAGTACCTATTCCTTGCCGTGAATTTTTAAAAGCAGCCTACGCCCTTCCGTGGCTTAAAGAAGACAGCAGGAGAAAGAGGAGGAGGAGAAGGAGGAGGAGGAGGAGGAGGAGGATAAGGAGGAGGAAAAGGAGGAAGAAGAGAGGGAAAAAGGAAGTGAAAGAGGCGGGCGGAGGATCACCAGATGTTATTACAGAGAGAGAGAGAGAGAGAGAGAGAGAGAGAGAGAGAGAGAGAGAGAGAGAGAGAGAGAGAGAGAGAGAGAGAGAAGGGGTGGAAGAGGAAGAGAAGGTAAAGACGAGAGCCGCGTGATGTTGGGAGAAAAAACAGTTTAAAAAAAAGAGGAGAACAAGAAGGACAAGGAGGAGGAAGAGGAGGAGGAAAAATTGTAAACTGAAAAGATGAAGGAAAAAGAAATGAAGACAAAAAAAAAATACGCGACATTGATCGGCGTGAAACTAGATAGGAATGGGGAGAGAGAGAGAGAGAGAGAGAGAGAGAGAGAGAGAGAGAGAGAGAGAGAGAGAGAGATAGTATAAAACATTAAAAAGTACATAATGGATTGAACAAACGCACACAATCAGCCAAAATGGTTTATCGAGACACAAGCGAGGGGCGAGAGATAAAGACTAACCAACAAACAAACAAGACGAGACAATAAAAACCATCGCCTGAATATAAAACGTGCTTGCGAAGGAAATTTTTATCAGCGTTGACCAAATAACTCCTGCCATTACGATGCACCGCGGAGGCTGATTTGTGGCGCCGTGAAACATGAATACACTACCTGGCGTGATTTACGGCGCCCGTGTCCCGCAGCCCCGCGCCCTGGCTCCCTCCTCCCTGCGTGTGCCCGCCGTCGTGAGCTAGTGACCCTCTGTGGCGTCGTGGCCGAGAGTCTATAATTGCACGGTATTGATCGTTCACTGATGGCGCCATGAGAGTCACGAGCCACGCTTCTTTTTACGCCGCCGACAAGACCAGCGCCGGCCACACCGCTGCCTCCAAACCAATTCCTTTAAAAGAGTCATGTGATTTACGGAAGAGGGGGGTTTTATTGCCAGGCGGAGACGCGCTCCTTGACTGACGGAGCTTTCGCCGCAGAAAGCAGCATTACGGAGCCTTAGACTTGCATTCGGGATGTTAGAGCGACCATTACTTTTACGAGCTGCTCGAGTTCTCAGGTTCCTGGGAGTCGCTCTTGGCAATCCCTCGCTATACTTTGGAGGCGCGAGGAAAATTAAGGAGAACGCAGCGAGTAGTAAGACGAGAGTGGAGTTTGAGATGAGCGCTCCCTGGCCTGCTGTAAATATTGTGGCGACGGAATGCGCTGAGCGAGAGCTGAGACTGGGAGCTAGAAAGGAAAGTGATATTTGGCATAATGGCATTCACGGGGGAGACGCAAAGCTAGAGGAAAAATAAAAAAGGAAAGACAAAAAACTGTTTCTTAAAGCAAATGGAAGTGCTGGGAGCTGGAAGCGACAAAGATGATTGTGAAAGAGAGTGTGGAGATACAGGAAGCTTCGGAGAAATGATTGAATAGGTGTAAGGTGTCAGAGAGGAAACTGGCTTAAAAAAAATATATATATATATATATATATATATATATATATATATATATATATATATATATATATATATATATATATATATATGAGGCAAGCAGGGTTATACCAGACTTCCTTCTTCATTTATTTTATTGCAACGTTTCATAAATGAAGAAGGAAGTCTTGTGTATCCCTGCTTACCTTATCTACAATTCGGAACCTGTTATATATATATATATATATATATATATATATATATATATATATATATATATATATATATATATATATATATATATATATATATATATATATATATATATATATATATATATATATATATATATATATATATATATATATATATATAACGGTGCAAAATACACCTAAAAAATGCAATATCTCACGAACCTGCCAGATTTGGTGCATGATCACGGAAACACAGGATAAGTGAAATAGGAACTGTAAGTAGTGAGGTGGTGGGTAGGATAACAGACATGGGGAGAGGGCGTGTGGAGGCAGGCGCGGGGCGAGGCACGGGACGAGGCTCCCAGGGCGGCGGCATGTTGGCATAACGAGGTCCGCGTCGGGACATTTGCTGGCGGGTCAGACGCTTCACCTCCGTCGCACCTCCTCCTCCCCGTGTCCCTGCACTCGCCCCCTCTCTGCTGCTCTCCACCTGATTCTAACAACTCCCCGAGGGACTCTCCCAGCCGGCTTAACCCAAAAGCCTGGAGACGCGGCACTCCACTCCTCCGGCAGTTGACTGGGGCGCCTCTTCAGAAAGGGGCCTTGATGAGTAGTCCTAAGGATTGAAAGGGTGCATGGGTGGCCCGCCCCTCGCCTGCCTGGAATCTTGAAGTGATCGATGCTGTACAATGCAAAGGTAAACGGAACCAGACAAGACGCGAGGTGCTGTGATTCACCCCGGCCTTATCTCCACCATCCCGCCCTTTGTGCGTGTCTGAGCGGCGTTGAGAGGAGCGGAGAGTGGGAGGCGAGAGGTGGGAGGGCGGCAGCTAGCAAGGGACGGATGGGCAGCGGGAGGTGGCGGGTGGCGGGTGGCGGGTGGAGGAAGGGCGTGAGTTAAAAGTAAAGTCGCCTTGAACAGAGAAGAGGAGGGAGCAACATTGTTACCTTAAGAGAGAGAGAGAGAGAGAGAGAGAGAGAGAGAGAGAGAGAGAGAGAGAGAGAGAGAGAGAGAGAGAGAGAGAGAGACTTGCTTTATTATGCATTAATTAGAGCAAGAGTTTGAACATAGAGCAAAAAAAAATCGATATAGAAACTGATGGTTACCTTTCACTTATCTTTGTAACTCAGCATGCATAGCAATAATTAACATATTTTTAAAGACGTAGGAAGACGTGAAGGAAACTGAAATATGTGTCAAGTGCTGGGAGTTCAGAGAGGAAAGAGAGAGAGAGAGAGAGAGAGAGAGAGAGAGAGAGAGAGAGAGAGAGAGAGGGAGAGAGGGAGAGGAAAGAGTCTTATGAACGAGAAAATGAGGAGGCTAACGATAAGCATACCAGCGAGAGTGGAGGAGGAGAGGTCGTGAGATAAGACACACACACACACTACACAATGGACCTTTCATACTGGAGAGAATCTGTTACTTATCTTACGTATACCTACTCTCTCTCTCTCTCTCTCTCTCTCTCTCTCTCTCTCTCTCTCTCTCTCTCTCTCTCTCTCTCTCTCTCTCTCTCTCTCTGAATATATAGGTTTTGCATTTTTTCATGCATAACTTTATAAGGTTAAGCATAAATATATAACTGTATACATGTGAGATTGAATATTTTACTTCATATCTATTTGAAATTTGGATGCAGAAAAAGGATGCATGTATTCATTATTCATTAAATTAAGATACGTATAAATTCTGTTCAATGACAACTCCTGAATGTTCAGAATGTTTTTGTTTCTGGTCTGTAAAAGAGTTTCGGCTCAGCGGACAAATATTTCACATGAGCTTGTATCTTTTTTTTTTCTTTTTCGTTTTAACCATCGTAAAACAGATGTGAGTAATAAATATCAATCTCTCTCTCTCTCTCTCTCTCTCTCTCTCTCTCTCTCTCTCTCTCTCTCTCTCTCTCTCTCTCTCTCTCTCTCTCTCTCTCTCTCTCTCTCTCTCTCTCTCTCTCTCTCTCTCTCTCTCTCCCTATTCGAGTCACCAGCCCCAAGGGGATCATCGATTCAAACAAAGCTACGATGTTTTTAGCGGCAAGAAGGCTGATAACAGATATTTCTAAGTTGACCCTCGTATAAAGATAATCCTAAACCTCGTGCGCGGGCAAGTTTTCCTGGGTGTTGTTGTCGAGGCCGCGTGTTTGCCTCGCCCTCCCGCTCTGGCTGGCGTGACGTTATGGCCTTTAGAGCCCCAACACTGTGGCTGGGAGATCTACCGGTGAGCGTCCCGCCTGCCGCGCCACGATGGATGTGATCTCAGGTGCGGCTGGGCAGGTGTGGTGCAGGCGAACTGTGGGAGCGGGGGATTCCTGAACGCACGGTTTGCTTCCCTGACCTTGTTAATAACCCTTTCACTGAAATACGCAGCAATTCACAGCACTAAGGTTCGTATTTTTAAACTCTTCCTTCCGTCATTAGGACTATTTTCAAAGGGCACAGAGGTAAACAGTCGCATTTTCATTGCCGTTTTCCTCAGTGACTATACAGAATTTTTGTTACACTATCATTGCAATTAAAAAGAACCACAATAATTGCCAATAGAGCTTGTTTGAAGATGGTCGAGCAGAGACGACGAAGTGTTTAATATTAATAGAAGAAGGGGGTAAAAAAAAAGCAATTCATTTTGGCCATTCCAAGCAATACAATGTTTCGAGGTGGCTGCAAAGCAAGAACATGTGTCTTAGAGTCGTTAGTAATTAAGGAAAGGTGCTCCAAATAGAAGTGAGGGAGCTTTATTGTCCATCGTTGAGCATGAAGCAACTAACAAGCTTCTGGAAACTCCCTGTGATCTTTTTACATGCCTGTGGTGACTCAACTGATGTGCACAAGAATTTATTATGTGTATGACAGGCAAAAGTGTTGAAAATAATGAGGAGCTTTTAAAATCTAGGGTGCTTGTTAATTGATTTTGTCCTTTGCCTACCTAAAGCCAAACAGTCACGCTGAAAATCAAATTGTATCACTTGTTTTTCCTTTGCTGTATCACGTAACTATTTCTAAAGGACGTTCTGCAAGGAATATATTTCAGACTCGACATTTGCACAAGTTTCAGAGACTCCCTCAAATCAATCAATGTTATAAGAGCTTGTTTTTAGTCAACCAAATACCATAGGCATTTCTCTGTTACAATGCTTAGTCTTTGTATCATAGACTTAATATTTCCACATGTTTTTTAAAGAAATTTTCAAACCAGTTAAATATTACAGGCCCTTTACCGAATCAAGCAAGTACCGTACACTCTTCCTTCTTATCCCTCAGATTACTAATGGCACAAGCAACTTTATATTCTTAACAACTCTAGCCAGTCTTACTCATCAAAAATTAAGCTACAATTCTAAAAAGCTTTACTAAATGTTCGATGTCACCCTTTGCTGTGAGTGTAATCTCTCAAAACCCTCATCTAAGCTTACACAAGGCTACAATATCAAGCGGAGAAGAAGCTGTGGCAATCAAAGAGTTATAGTGACCAGTGTAATCAACTCTATGTACCTAGGCTCGAATACTGACCAGGTTAGTTACTTCACGGGCAAAATAGTTGTTCTCCCTCCCTTGCTGGCTGGCCGGTAATTGGTAGCGTGGAGAAACCTGAGGACAGTAAACTAAGGATGTCACAATGAACCCCGCCTTCCTAGATGAATATCCTTGTTACCCGCTGCTGTTCAAACATCGGGAGGCTGAAACTGTGTAGTGCTGAGGTGAAGCTTAGTGAAGTTTATACTTTTGGCTTCAATGAATGGACACACACACACACACACACACACACACACACACACACACACACACACACACACACACACACACACACACACACACACACACACACACGCATCGTATCAACATTTATGTGAATCTTAGTGAAAGACAATGATTCATGTAAGATTAAGTACTTAGTATCATTATTGTTATAAGTACGTTGAATTATTATTATTATAATTATTATTATTGATATTATTATTATTATTATTATTATTATTATTATTATTATTATTATTATTATTATTATTATTATTATTATTATTACTACTACTGACCAATTTACAATGCAATCCCAACAGCATATTGTAAAATTTCATCTTACAAGTTGTATATTTAGTTATCAGTCTCATATTAATTACCATTATTATTGCTAATGCTATTATTATCATTAAATCCCCCTACACACACAACTGACGCGTAATATCAATGATATGAGATCCTGGAAAAACCCTAACGATTTTCCATTATGACTCGAGTAACCTTATTATTACTGAAAGGAACCCATTCTTGGAGGGGAAAGATTCCAGGAGCGTGAATACGAATGAAAAAAATGGAGGAGAAAGAAGAAAACCTGACAGAAAAAAGATAAAATAAAAAGGGAAATAGAAATGAGGCAGGAAGTGAGGGAGAAAGAGAAGGGGAAAGGATGTAGTGAGGAAGGGCGTGAGGGAGGAAGGGGGAAGGCCCAGCAATCGATCTAGTATCAGAGGATCCCAGACGAATGGGGGTGAAGCCGCGACTAATTACAAGGAGGTGCTGCAAGGCGAACCGCGATTGAGACACGGGATCGCGGCACAGGCTGGAGGACGAGACTGGAATGCGCTTTTTCAAATTACCTACCCTTAACTGGAAAATGAAAAATAGGAATGAAAAAAAAGGAAAATTAAAGGAAAGGAAAGAAAATGAAAAAAAGGAAGAATAAGAGCCAAAAAAAAAAAGAGGAAAACTAAAGGAAACGGAAAAGAAAGAAAAAATTGAAAAGGAAGGATACGAGCTAAAAATAGAAAATGAAAGAAAAGAAAACTGGAAAAGGAAAAAAAATATGAACCAAAAAAAGAAAAGGAAAGGAAAGGAAACAAACTGGAAAAGGAAGAATATGAGCCAAGGAAAGGGAAAGTAAAGGAAAGAATCTGGAAAAGGAAGAATATTAACAAAAAAAGAAGACAGGAATGCGCTTTTTGCAAATTACCCATAATTGGAAAAGAAAGAAAACTGGCCAAAAAAAAGCTGGAAAATGGAGAGTATGAACCAGGAAAAGAAAACTCAACAGGAAAGAAAAAAATATTATCCCAAAAAAGGGATAATTTTAAGCGAGACGAATACATTTTTATTTTTCAGATTATCCTCAATTGGAAAAAAAAAAAAAAAAGCGAATATTAGCCAAATAAAGAGGAAGTTCAGTTGAAAAGACAATATCAGCCCAAAGAAAGGAAACTCAATATTAAAAGTAAGAATATTAACAAAAAAAGAGAGAAAATAAGACTGGAATGCTCTTTTCAAGTTATCCTCGTCTGGAAAAGGAAGAATATCACCAAAAAGAGAAACAGAAAAGGAAGAGTATTAAACAAAAAAAAAGGGACTAGAATTTAATTTTTTTTAACTATCCAAGTAGAAAAGAAATAAAAAATGACAAAAAACGAGACTGGAATGCACTTTTTCAGATTACCCTCAGCTGGAAAAAGGAGGAATATTAACTAAAAGAAAAATAAGGGGGATTGGAATACAGCTCCTTAAATTACCATAGATTATATCAGACAAAAAGAAAAAATATGACATTAACTTTTCAAATCACCCTCAACTGAGAAAGAAATATTACCCGGAGAATTTAAGGAAAAGAAGAAAATCCGCGAACGATAGTAAGGTGAGATGGCAGAGAAGACGTGTCGAATGCAAAGTAGCCTAAAAATTACAGGTGTGGTGGATGAGAGACAAGGCGACCTACCGTATGCATGCAAAACACCTCATAGAATATCGCGCTATATTTAGTTAACTACCGCCACCGAAAATGTTTGGAATGAAGTGCTGAAAAAAAAAACACATTAAAAAAGAGAAATTAACAGGAGCGGTGCAAGAGAAACAACGAATGGACGAGGAAGAAAAGGAGGACGTAGAAGATGAGAGAAGGAGGAGGAGGGGGACGAGGGGGAGAAGGAGGGGACACGACGCCTAGGTCACGGCAATTAAGGCAGAACTCTCGAGCCTGAGCCAAGGGCCTGCCAGTGTTAGTGACCTTAGAGAAGTGGCGCCCCCGTGTGACCCCGCCCGCCCTCCCCTGACGGTGTGACCAGTCTTTGCTCGGCCCTCTTCACCTTGCTCTCCTTTCTCTTGTTTGACTCAGATCTTCTCCCGCCCAGTATGATTTAGTCTTTCTCCCTCAAATGCAAGGGTGAACAGTATTCTCAGACTTTTATCTTCTTCATTGATAATCTCTGGAAATCCCCGCCTGCCTCTGTTTCTTCCTGCCTGTGACTTAAACTCCTTCAAAACACTTCACATTGAAACTTTGGAATTGCTTACAAACTGTTTTTCTTTAGGGAATGGCCTTTTTTTCCTTTCTTTTGTTCCCTGCGCCTGCGTTTGTGTTACATAAAAGATTCACTTGTCATCTCTGCCTTCCTCCTTTACACAGTCCTCCCTCATTTTGTCTGTATAAACTTACCTCTATGTAACCCCATTCCTCCTTCAGCTTCCTTCCTACTGCAGTGTCACATGTGCACACAACTCAGATTCTGCCCTTTTATTTATTTATTTTTTTTTTCGTGAACTCAAACTCCCTCAGTTTTTCTGTGTAACCTTTGGCTCCTCTAACTTAAAGACATTCAACTCTCATAAGAACAAATTTCAAAAGCCACAGAAATGCCTGGCCAGGTTCTCATGATGTCTCCTGTTACTGATGCATAAGCCGTGTTCACCTTCCACTGGAATCATGAAAGCACTCTTGAAAACTCTGATAGCTGGCATTAGAGACAGGATTGTGGTTGTGAGGTAACACAGGATGAAGCAGCAGACCTTTATTATTATCGTAGAGAAATATAAATCTCTTGCTTCATTCTGTATTTCCACCATCACAGTTCATTCATCCGTCTAACCTACACAGCAAGAGACTGTTACATGTAATCGAGGTAAGACGATGATAGGTTTAAGAGCAAAACTTTCACTAGAATCATAAAAGCACTCTTGACAATCCGGACTGTTACATGTAATCGAGGTAAAACTCTGACAGGTTTAAGAGTACCACTGCCTCACTCCCGTCCCCGCCCTGCCTCGCCCCTCAGCAGCGCCTTGTATCACCCAACACGTTCTCTTTTATCTCGCCTCCTCCATTCCTGTTTGTTGGACGTCCCTTCCCTCTATCCTTGGCCCCTTCTTCCATCCCCCTTCTGGACTCCTCTGGCTCCATCTTCCCCTCAGCCCCCTCTACTTTACGATCTCTCCCTTCATTTGAGCCCCTCCCTCCCTCTCTCCCTGCTTGCCCCCTCGCGTCCTCTTCATCGTGTCCTCTGCGCCTCCCTCTAATGTTCTTGCGTCGTGAGTGGCTCTGTGAAGGAATGCACGGGACTAATTAAAAATTCATCCTTACAAGGCTCTCACCTGATCTCAGCCTGTAATTAAGAAGTTTATACTCTCTCTCTCTCTCTCTCTCTCTCTCTCTCTCTCTCTCTCTCTCTCTCTCTCTCTCTCTCTCTCTCTCTCTCTCTCTCTCTCTCTCTCTCTCTCTCTCTCTCTCTCTCTCTCTCACACACACACACACACACACACACACACACACACACACACACACACCTGGTTCTCCTTACCTCACCTCACCTCACCTGCCCTCCCCTCACCTTACCCCTTCCCCTATTAATTATCGTGAGGTTGATGAAGGGCAGACAGGCACACAGGAGGAAGCAGTACTTGAAGAGGAGGAGGAGGAGGAGGAGAAGGAGGAGGAAGAGGAGGAGGAGGAAGAGATACAAGCGTTGGGAAAAGTACAGTCATGTTTCATAGGGCGTCCCATGGTGCACATTGGTGGGCTGCTGTGTGTGTTTGTGTGTGTGTGTGTGTTAGTCGTGGACAGGCAGGAGACGAGGAGGAGAAGGAAAATGTGTTGATTGGGAATGAAAGAGTATGTCATTTAGATGAGTTTGGTCTTATCATGTGTTGTTTTCATTCTTTTATCTGTTTATTTCTCGTTTCCTACTTTATTTATTTATTTTTTTTTTTTTTTTTCGTGTTTTCGGGTGTGTTGGGAGTGTGTTGAACAGGAGAGGAGGAGAAGGAGGAGGAGATGGATGAGAAGCAAAGGGTTCTTGGTTAGGATTGGAAGTGTTTAATGTACACGTTTAAATTTCAAGCAATGTGGTTTCATCATGTGTTATTTTATTGGTATATATTTTTTTTAATTATTATTTACGTTCATATATCGACTATGCTGTTTTTTCTTTATATTATGATTAATCTATCGTGTAGATGTATTTTTATGGTCAATATGGATGTGTTTATTTATTTACTGGTCTGTTATCTCCCTGTCTACCTATACCATGTGTGTGTAGATAGAAAAGACGAAGGAAGAAAGGCAAGCAGCAGCATATTTGTTGGCTCTTACAGGGGTGTAGCTCTAATGTACACAAAACAAGAGATGGCAGATGAAACAGGCGAAGGACGAGCTGGTTACGTGGTTGTTATCTACACTATGCATTATCTATCTCTCTCTCTCTCTCTCTCTCTCTCTCTCTCTCTCTCTCTCTCTCTCTCTCTCTCTCTCTCTCTCTCTCTCTCTCTCTCTCTCTCTCTCTCTCTCTCTCTCTCTCTCCGACTACTACTACCACAACTGTTATGATAATATATAGTTTAAATCTTCATATGAATTCGGAGCAACGTAAGAAGCCAAGGCCTGTTAGCTCAGTTGGTTAGAGCGCCGTGCTAATAACGCGGATGTCGTGGGTTCGATCCCCATACGGGCCAAGAAGTATGAGTGTTTATCTTTTATACTGAATTCATATATGTTTTCTTACACGTATTGACTCATAGCCTGGCGAAATAATATTGTTTTTTATAAGGTACGGAAAAGAAAACGTGTAGGTAACCAGAAGATGAAGATTTTTGCCAATGCTTTACGTAACGGAGAGACGGCCCTGTTTGTGGTAGTTGTTTTATATATCTGGGCCGGAGTCCAAGAAATTTAACATAACAGCTGCCCAGATTGCTACCTCTGGGTATGAGGTCCTGAATGTCACTAAGTTGTAGTGCGGTTCATTGAAGATAAGATCCCAAGTTGTCTAGGATCTTCACATCTGTATATAACGAAAGACAACACCACAACACCGCTATTAAGACGCCACAACACCGCTATGAAGACAACACCACAACATCGCTATGAAGACAGCACCACAACACCCAATAAAGTGACAGTCAAGTTTGTGCCGCATAAACAGAAATAATAAGTTAACGTTGACTAGTGTTCGAAATAATGCAGACTTCCAGAGTATGCTTGAAAATAATTAAAATGGATGTTATCTCTTCTGTCATAAAAAATAAAAGAAATATTAACTACTTTTGCAGTCACTGGACTTTTAGCAATGCATTAAGTTTTTTTTTCTTTCTTTTTGTGTTCGTTAGACTTTTACGAAAATCAGATAATTATGACTGTTACTTATAGAATTCTTTTGGTTTAGTTTCAACGAGTGGTGTTAAAAAGTCACTGAATATTCTGTAAGTAATTTTTCTTTTCTTAAGTCTCCTGCCTCTTTCCATCTTCTCCCTGCCTCCCTCTCTCCATTCTTCCATCCCCCTACTTTCCCTATCTCTTTCTGTCCTCTCCCTACCTGTCTCCCTGTCTCCCTCACTTCCCATTCCTCCATCCCACACTTTCCTGTCTCTTTCCGTCCTATTTTCCTTGCCTGTCTCTTTACCTCTGTCTGTCCCCATTCCTCCATTCCCTACTTTCCTGTCTCCGTCACTTTCTCCCTGCCTGTCTCCTTGTCTCCGTCTGTCCCCATTCCTCCATCCCACACTTTCCTGCCTCTCTCCTTCCTTTTCTTCCTCCGTGTCTCCCTTCCGCCCTCCACCCCCACACTTATCTATCGACCCGACTTTCTGTGACGCTCTGCTGTCTTGTCCACCTCCTGCCGGCCGAGAGGTCCTCCGGCCTCTCGGCGTGACAGCTGTGAATAATTAGCGAGCGAGGAAGACGACACCTGCTGCAGGGAGCGAGCAGATAAAGAATTGAAGGAAGGGTGGAAGGGAAAGGAGAAAAGTTAAGGGAAGATCAGGACCAAAGGAGCGAGTAGGTGAGAAAGTACTGGACAGTTAGAAGAAAGGAATACAGGGAGGAGGACTAGAAATCAAAATAAAAGATTAATTCGGGTCTTTTCCAGATAGAGGCTGTTGAAAATACGAGTTTCTCTTCATGTTGTCATACATGTGGCAAGAGTTATAGAGAAATGGGTGACAGAGTGAGACAGGCAAGGGGCTAGACATAAAGGAACGCCACCTGCCTGTCTAGCAGTATGGAGGATACAGAGGAAGATAGACAGGCAGCAGACAGAAGGAAAACATGAAATTTGTAATATTAATATTTATAATTTCTTGGTATAGACTTGGTCGAAGAGGCCATTAAATAACTGAAGGCGGGTACCAAAGAATGATTTGAAGAAACAAGAACACAACACTGCAAACACTAAAGAGACAAGGAAGAGGCGAGCATGTGAGAAAGAATTAATGTGTGTTTGATATGCAGCAGGTGATGAAGGAAGCTGGCGAATAATGATTGTTAGGGACGGAGTGACAGAGAAATCAGGGAAAAATTAGAGTAATGAGTGTTTATTGATGGAAGTAAATATTGATGTATAAATGAAGGGTATTGAATTTCTTATTTTGTTAGTTAGTTGTTAGTTTGCTAGTTAGTTAATTGACAAAAATGTTAAGTTATAGCAACAAAGGAGATAACCATTGGCTACATTTTTTTTTTCTTCAAATGATAATCTTAACATTAGAATCTAGGAAACTGAAGTATACAGCAGAGAACAAACAGCTTAAGTATATACATTAAAAAAAAAAAAAAACACACAGGGACAAGAGACTGGGGACCAAACATCACTTACATTCTATCATACACATACCCTCCCTGCGCTCCATCCCTTACCAGGCTATACCAATGATAACTCCCACCACACTAGACACCTCATCTCTTCTCACTCCATTCAGAAGTTTTTACCATATTTTCCCTCCCTTCCTTCCGTCTTCCCTTAACCCCATATCATCAGTAGCCCTCATATGATCTTCCTTCCCTCCGTTCCTCACCAGGCTATACCCATAACAACTCTTGCTATACTAGATTCCTCACAGTTCTTCTCAAATCACTTCAGGAATTTTTCACCAAATCTTTCCTGTATTTTTCCTGTCCTTAGCTCAGATGCCCTTCCTGCCCTCTGTCCTCTCCCTAGAGCATCAACTACCATACCTTACGAATGTTCCTCACACATCTTGTCACACCAGTCAAAACCTTTCACCTGATCTTACCTTCCCTTTTCGCATCCTCTCTTACTTAGCCTAGATACCTTCCATGTTGTCTGTCCTTTCCTATAACAACTCTATACACGTCTCACCTCTTTTCAAATGCACCATATACCTCTCACCTCTTCCCAAATATCCCAGAGCCTTTCACCAAGTCCTTCCCTCCCTCGCTCCCGTCCTCTCTTAGCCCACATACCCAATAGGCCTCATCTGACCTGCACCCGAGCACGTCTTAACATCGCCACAGCAAATTCCCCTCTCAGACCTCTCAAAAAACGAAACTTCCGGCACCTTCCCGCCCTAAAAAACACGCATCCTTGACCTCCTGCTTCTCCTTCTCCTCCTACTCCTACACCTCCTCCTCCTCCTTCTCCAACATGACCCACACGCCCTTGAGCTCATCCTATCAGAGTGTCCCTTCAGGTTTCGGCCTCGTGGACATTGAAAATACATGATGGATATTTTCCCGCAGCAGGGCAAGGGCGGCCGAGGCTCCCCCGTGGCCCGCCCGCCCCTCAAAGCGACAGGAATCTAATCATCTTAAGACCTGTCGCGGCTAAAATTGAATTGGAATAATAGAGCCACTCTTTCTACCCCCTGAAATCCCATTAGCAAAAGGACCCTTCGAGAGAGAGAGAGAGAGAGAGAGAGAGAGAGAGAGAGAGAGAGAGAGAGAGAGAGAGAGAGAGAGAGAGAGAGAGAGAGAGAGAGAACGAAAAATACAGACAGATAAATAGATAGATAGATAGATAGATAGATAGATAAATAGATAGATAGACACATACATACAGACATAGATATACAGACAAGTACACAGACAAGTAGACAAACAAGTAGGAGTTAGACAGGGGACAGGGAGGGAGAGAGGTAGGGAGGGGAAGAAGGGGTGACGGGCGGAATTGGAAAGACAAGTTAGGCGTGATATCAACTAGTAGGCGCATCATGTTACAGCTGGTTTATGTAAATCGTCACAAACACACACACACACACACACACACACACACACACACACACACACACACACACACACACACACACACACACATACGCATCATTAGGTAATTTTTGGGGTCATGTTCTAATTACGCGGGCCGGGTAAGGCGATTAGGCGGCGCCCAGTGAAAGAGGCGCCACTCGCCCACCCGGGATTTGATGGATTCCCGCCACATATTTCGACTGCAAGAGTCCCAGCGTGGTGTTCGGCTTATCAGGAGATGGCGCTGCCCTGTTTTAGTGTCCTTAGCTCTTGCGACTCTTGCTTCTTTGGATTTCTCTCTCTCTCTCTCTCTCTCTCTCTCTCTCTCTCTCTCTCTCTCTCTCTCTCTCTCTCTCTCTCTCTCTCTCTCTCTCTCTCTCTCTCTCTCTCTCTCTCTCTCTCTCTCTCTCTCTCTCTCTCGATGACTCTCAACTTGGTGGTGCTCGGCTTATCAACGGACGCCGCTGCTCTGTTTAGCATCCTCAGCTCTTGTGTCTCTTGTTTCATTAAGATAGCTATGGATTTTCTTGGTTTCCTGGTGCAGGAGACAGAAGATATTTCAACCGCCGACTCCCAACTTGGTGTTTGGCATTCCAAGGGACGCCGCTGCCCTGTCTGATCTTGTCTGCTCTTGATGGTTCATCTTCAATGAGATTGTTATGGATTTCCTTGCTATTCTCACTGCAGATGACGCTGGTTCCTTTTCCAAGCCATGTATAAGTACAGTAAGGGTAAGAGACATGTTTAAATAACGCCCTTACCGTTGTGCATAAGTCCGTTGCTTTGGGTGTGCTCATGACCATTCCCTGAGGCTCACTGTTCACCAGCCATCGCGTCCTTCTCGACCTGTCACTCTTGCCGCATTTGCCACGCCGCCCCGGAGGAGCTGATGGCCGAGTGTGTTCTCCTGTGCCCGAGAGATTCACAAATACAGCCGCGTTTGCATGTATTATTTTATTTTATGTTACACTAACGTAAATTAATTGTGGAACTCCCTGCCTGCGTCTGTATTTCTCCCTACCTATAAACTTGAGGAATATTTCCAATACACTGCTCCTTTAATTTTGGATAACCTTTTTGGCACAACTCTTTAAGGAATGCTACTTTCAGTCCTTCTTACATAAAAGAGATGCATACGTATCCTTTCTACACACATACAGTCTTAAGGGCCAGTGGACTTTTTTCTCCAATTTTCTTGCCCTTGGCCAGAGTTTTTCATACGTAAAACCACACACACACACACACACACACACACACACACACACACACACACACACACACACACACAGGTCAACATAGACACATCCATAAAGTAAGGAATTTATTGCTTAACACGACGAAAAAAAAAAGTCTAAATAAATAAAAATTAAATTAAAAACCACCCCGTCGAGGAAATAGCAAAAGAAATATCCTACTTAATTTGGCTCAGTAAAGAAGAAACATCAAAAGGCAGCAGGTTAATTAATCCATTTCAAGGTAACGGGAGGGGGACGATACATTTATCAGCATTCGAATCACACTTCTTTGCTTATTTATGGAAACAGGACATGGTTCCTCTCAACTCTCTCTCTCTCTCTCTCTCTCTCTCTCTCTCTCTCTCTCTCTCTCTCTCTCTCTCTCTCTCTCTCTCTCTCTCTCTCTCTCTCTCTCTCTGGTGCATTTAAAAGATTTGGCTTATGTGGCTTTCTAAATAGTTTAATGAGATTATTCCTGCCAGTTAAATTTCCACTTAACAAACACAATTAGTCAACTGGATGAAAAAAGATGATTATGAGCAGGACAGACGAATGTTTTAATGGATGCAATTATGTAGTAGCAGTAGTAGAAGTAGTAACAATAGTAGCAGTAGTCGCAGTAGTAGTGGTAGCTATTGTTGCTGTTGTGATAGCTTTAGCAGTAGCATTTGTAGTAGTAGTAGTAGTAGTAGTAGTGGTGGTGGTGGTTGTGATGGTGGTGGTGGTAGTGATGGTGACAATACTTGTAGTAAACGAAGAAAAGGAAGAAGAAAAAAAAAAGGAAAAAAAAAGAAAGTAGTAGTGGTGGTGGTGGTGGTAGTAGTAGTAGTAGTAGTAGTAGTAGTAGTAGTAGTAGTAGTAGTAGTAGTAGTAGTAGTTTTAGTAGTAGTATGTGACATTAATCAAAAAAACATAAAAGCACCAACAGAAAACGCCAGAACGCTTCCTCAATTTATGTTTTTTTTTCTTTCTTTCTTTCTTTCTTTCTTTCTTTCTTTCTACTTTTCTTCCTGTGTTTCTACAACTTAAGAGCCTTCAGGACCTTATTCCCAAGACACCTTCAGAAACCGCTTGCCACAGCATTTCTTTTTATAACTCTCCAATGTCGATCTATTAAAGAAGATCAGCAATTGTAATTTCTTTTTATTCTTTTCTATTTTTTTTTTTTTTTATACGTATCTTTAATTTGTACAATTCTCGTCTGAAATATAAAGAAATGGAAAGATTGAAGGTATTAACTGCGGTAGAAATCATTATTGCACTATCGGTGATGATGATGATAATAAGGAGGAGGAGAAGGAGGAGGAAAAGGAGGAGGAGGATGAGGAATATACAGAGGAATATACTCGTACAAAGGAATATGCAAAGGAAGTCCAAACAACAACAGACCTTGAGATCCTTACAAGGTTGTTTGGGTATTCTATGCTAACAATTAGTGGGAGAGACAGGATAGTACAGAAGGAATTAATGGAGGAGGAGGAGGAGGAGGAGACACACACACTACATATACGTACGTAAAAGAACACATATACACACACATGCGTACATACACTAGCACTTCAGTAGGTCTTTTTATATATAAATTTCGTTATCCTTGACCAATATCCTTCTTACAATAAAAAAAACATACACACGTACAATCTACAAACACACTCATACATACAGACACACACATACATACAAACAGACAGACAGACGTACACATGCAAAATCATGTTTACACACACGCGCTTGTCATAACACCTTCATAGAACAAATCCCCTTTAATAGTAACCGTACAGTACATACACACGTACAAACAGACACTCCACATATAATACACAAACAGACAAACACGTACTGTACACCTGCAAAATCTGGCCTACGTACACACACACACACACACACACGTCATTACACCTTCATAGAGCAAACCCGTTTTGTCCGACCACGTCAAGTCCGTCAGAGCGTTTTGTTGAAGTCCTCAGCACGGTCTGTAATTAAGAGAGTTAGGTGACTTGTCTTACACGTAACTGCCTCGGCAAACACCGCTGTGGGGGAGGCGTGTTTACAGCGCCTGGCCTCGTGTACTTACCTACTCCTTCCGCCGCCTCCTTCTCCTTCTCTTCCTCCTCCTCCTCCTCCTTTGCCGCCTTCTCCTCCGCCGCCGACGTTTCTTTTTTTTTTTCTTGTTCTTGTTCTTGTTCTTGTTTTTTTTCTTATTGTTTCTGTACTATTCTTTATTGTTCTTGTTCTCGTTCTTTTTCTCCTCTTCTTCCTACTCCTACACAAACTACTACTACTACTATTACTACTACTACTACTACTACTACTGTCATCCTCCTCCTTCCTTTTTTCTTCCCTTCTCTCTTTTCCTGTCTCCATCTCTCCTTGCTGTTCCTGCTGCTGCTGGTGATGTTATCACTATTACTACTATTACTACCATGCACTTCCTTTTCTTCCTCCCTTTTTTTTTTACTCCTTACTCCTTTCACTTTGTTTTACCTTTTCTTTCCCCCACTTTCCTCCTTTCTTCTCTTTTTCCTTGCTCACACTTGCTGCTGTTATTTTTTTCTCTCTCTCGCTTTTAATTTTTGTAATGTGCTTTTGTGTTTGTGTAAGTGGGGGAAGGAGGAAGCGAGTGGGTGAATTTCTCTCTCTCTCTCTCTCTCTCTCTCTCTCTCTCTCTCTCTCTCTCTCTCTCTCTCTCTCTCTCTCTCTCTCTCTCTCCCTCTCTCTCTCTCTCTCTCTCTCTCTCTCTCTCTCTCTCTCTCTCTCTCTCTCTCTCTCTCTCTCTCTCTCTCTCTCTCTCTCTCTCTCTCTCTCTCTCTCTCGTAATGCAATAAAGGAATAAACTTGTTGTGGTCGTGGTCGGCAGGTCGCTCCCCCGGGTCACTTCACAACAATAACAAAAGGATTACAAGGTTGGTTCTCTTGCTTCACCAAAACCCGCTAGAGTTACAAGCGACTCCAGTCTTTAGAGTTTGGCTATTGAAACCTCCCTTATGTTTGCTGATTGCGTTAAAACACTCTTATTTTCACTTTAAAATATCAAACCTGTTTAAATTTCTCTTTTGGTGAGTGTGTTAAAGCTTTTTTTTCTATTTTTCCTAATATTCCATTCTTTAGATCTAGCTTGAGTACTGAAACCTCTCTTACGCCTGGTGATCTCTTTTCTTTCCTTCTTTTCCTAGTATATTAATCTTGTGGGAACCTCTTTTATGGCAGGTAATTGCGCTAAAACTCTTTTTTTTTTTCCTGTTATATCAGTTCAGTAGAAACCTCTCTTGTAAATTTACTTGATGACTGCGTTAAAACTATTTTCTTTTCTCTTCTTTTCTTTTTTCCTAGTATATCTGTCCTTT
>NC_087165.1:8573511-8621011 GCF_035594125.1 Scylla paramamosain | reverse complement strand
ATCTAGACAAGACATAGCGTTAACAGTGAAGGTAGTGTTGGCCAAACATCCATCTACGCAGTTCCCTTGCACGATGATGTCACGAATGAGTTTAGGTTAAAGACGCGGTCACACTAGCACTGTTTCAGGCAATATAATGCTGGGAACACAAAGCGGACTCGAATTCGGCAATAAATGCTTTGTTTTTCCCTTAACGACCCTACATGTTAGAGTCGGATTCACCTCATACCCAGCGTCGCGAGCTTCTCTAGTCTGTACATTCAGTATATTTTTCTCATGTAAGAGGGGCGCTGGTAAAGGGCAACAAAATATATTAAAAAGGACCAATTCCTAAAGAAGATCCAGAGGTTTAACCAAAATTAGAGAAGTGTCTTGAGACCCTCTTAAAAAAAAATAAAGTCCTAAGAAGGGGGAAATACAGAAGCAGGTAGGGAGTTCCAGAATTTTACCAGTGAAATAGATGAAAGATTATGAATACTGGTTTACTCTTAGAATAGAGAGGTGGACAGAATACTGTACAAGAAAGCTCCGAAGACTGCTACTCTTCATCAGCTACATATGAAAATTAAGTCAATAACATCCACCGACACGCGGCGTCATCTCACGAATTATTAATATATTAACATGGAATTGTGCTTCCCTCCAGCTATGCACGTGTATAATTATGTTCCTACGTATGCAGCACAAATCATTTTACGTTCATGAAGGTTGTAATGAATTGTAATATTACATAGCGCATGCACACACACACACACACACACACACACACACACACACACACACACACACACACACACACACACACACACACACACACACACACACACACCACAGATACATAGATAGATACATAGATAAATAGATAAATATATAGATCATTTATTGACTACAGTTACAAGTATTGACAAAGTTACAAGACAAACACGATGTACAAAAACATAAAATACTAAAACAAAACGCAAACTAAAAATTAATGAAACAAAACCGCAGTACACACACACACACACACACACACACACACACACACACACACACACACACACACACACACACACACACACACGACGATACAGCTGGAGCCTTGACAGTGATCCCGAGAAAACCTGTTCCTCCTTCCCCCTGTGTGACGCTAAGCCTGAGAGGGAAGGAGCGCCACGCGGGCAGGTGTGTGGGAGGACGCCAGGTGAAAGTAGGTGAGCAGGTGAGTGGAAGGAGAGAAAAAGTGAAGCCAAAAGTGGTAAAATTCACTACGTACATGCATAAAAGTATAAAAGTAGTCTAATGTTTCAAAATACTTATCCTTTTATTTATGATGACCGCTTTCGACTCTTTTTGAGGGCCGGCATCTCAGTAGGCCTTTTCTTCTTCTTCTTCTTCTTCTTCTTCTTCTTCTTCTTCTTCTTCTTCTTCTTCTTCTTCTTCTTCTTCTTTTTTTTCTTATTATAATTCTGTTGCTTTGGTCAGTGTTCCTCCGACATTAAAAAAAAAAAAATAGGTACATGTAGAGAAGAAGATACACCCAACACACACATGCACACACACTCTTAAAGACATGATTATTGCCACGTATACACCTGATGGCTTCTTACAGCTTCCCTAATTTTCGTACGTTCTTTTGTTCCTATGTAGAAATTTTGACGCGAGAGACGTGCCTTGCTTCTGATCTATATATCTCTTTCTTTGTAACAGCGCCACTCACCCTCCCATCCTTCACGCTACGTTGTACATTACACTTATTTCACTCTAAGAACTAACAAACTCTTATATTCGTTCTACACAGTTCTTGCCGTATGTTGCTACTCACCTTCGCTTTTTAGTAACAATGCCACACGTTCCAATCTTTCACACTCACTCTACGCTGTATGGCACGCAAATTTCACTCCAAAAACTGTCACGGTCGTTCTACACAGTTCCTCTTGTATATCGCTACTCATCGATACTCTTTTCATGATAACGATGTCACATACACACACCTTCCCGTCCTTTACATTCACCCTACGCTACAGAGTCCACAATAGTTTACTCCAAGAACTGAAAGATTAATATTCGTCTTCCACAATCATCATATCTTCTCACTTTGCACTTTTTGGTAACAATGCCGCACCCTCTCCCTCAAAACGCGCTATACAGTACGGAATAGTTTACTCTTACACCCCACATACGTACCGCGACATTTTCTCCGCGCAGTCGCTGTATCTTCGCGACTCAGTACACAAAAGCATCGAGGACGTGGATGTTTGGGGGCTTCCTTCCACAGCCTTGATGGAGGGACACACTGAGGATAACTCGATATTCTTTCTCGTGAGATAACCAACAAATTAAATCCCCACCGGACCACCAACTCAATCTGACCTTCCTAAACCTATTTGGCGTCAGCTGTGAGGTGGTCAGGCTTACAGCGAAAGTCAACCTCGCCTAATGTGTTCAGGGAAAGGACACGAGAAGGAGGAGATGGAGAAAGAGGTAGGAAAGTTGGAGGAGGACTAGAAGTATATTGATAGTGGAGGAGGAGGAGGCGAGGAGTATACGAGGAGAAGGAGGCTCATGAATAAAATAGGAAATGAGGAATAGTGGAGAAAAGCTAAAAAGAAGGAGAAAATGAAGAAAGAATAAAAAGTTTTTGTTGGAGAAGGATGATGAGGGGGAGAAGGAAAAGGAGGCGAGGAAGGTGAAGATAAAGATGATGATGATGATGATATGTAGGATAAGGATAAGGACAGAAGAAAAAGAAAAAAATATGTTAGAAAAAGAAAAAGAAAGAAGAAAAGGACAACAAGAACAGCAAGACCAACACCAAGAATAAGAAAAAAGAAATATAAGAGGAAAAGAAAAGAAGAGAAAAACGAAGAAAAAACAAGAACAAGAACAACAAGAACACGAAGAAGAAGAAGAAGAAGACGAAGAAAGAAAGAGAAAATAAAAGTAAATAAGACGAAAAAAAAGTGAGAAAAGAAACCTAAGAAAAACCAGAACAACATCAAGAAGGAGGAGGAGGGAGGAGGAGGAACACAGAAAGACCAAAAGAAACTTCATGGAAGCCTCTTTGCCTCTTTGTTTAGTGTACCATTGCATCTCCCCGTACTGAGTGAGGGTCACCCCCGAGAGGAGAGGTCGGGAGGAGATGAACGAGAGAAGAGGACCAGAATAACAAGGCAGGGGAGAAAGAGGAGAAGGTCACTTTGAGTAGTTTAAGTGTGCGTTCAAGTGGGCATTTTCATCTTCAGGTCTTCCCTCTTGTACTGAGACCCTTCGTTGTTTATGAATGATGATGTCGTCTTCTGTCCCTCTTCCAGGTACGCTGACACACTAGTCCTCCCGTCCATCATCACTAAGCGACTGGAAATTTGAGTGAGTGCTGTGTTTTTAATGTTCTAGTTTAAATGATTCTTCAAACGTATCCATTCATGTTTCTTTCCCTTCCTTTTTTTTTTCCGAGTGTTTGACATCATTCTATCTATATATGTACCAGGCCGGCAGTCCCACACGGGGTAGCCCAGACAGAGCACCACACACTCGTACACACAACATTCACACTTTTAGTCCCGTTGACTCCTGGTGGAAAGAGTTAGTCTTGTGGACCACGCTACTACACCTCAAAGAGCTTAAGCTTAGCCGTAAATAAGCGGGGATAACTAATATTAAGTGTTTCAGTTTTAGTGATTCTTCAAACATATCCACTTATGTCCTTCATTTCTTTCTTTTTTTTCTGATTCGATTGTTAGTCATCATACTGCGAGTGGTAAGAAGCGGGAGTGACAAATATTAAATGTTTTAGTATTAGGGATTTTTCAAATATATCCATACTTCCTTTTCTTCTTCCATTTTTTTTTTTCTAATCTTGGTGTTTGACAACATTCTACGAGCGGTAAGAAGGAGGGAATGACAAAGATGAAAGGGATTGCAAGGAGAAGGAATGGAAGATTTATCGCCCGTAGTCTGTGTGCCGAGAAACAAAAGGCAGTGGGTTCTTGGCAGGCATTCAAAGCATCAAGAGGAAGGCGAAGCTGGTGAATTGGCTTCATGATAGCGTGACTGTGAAGGATCTTTGAGGGGGAGTGGCGAGAAGAGCAGGTGTGGTAGCTGGAGCACGAGTATTAGGAATGCAACCTCGTGACGGAAAGCAGAGGTGGCGGAGGGCAGGTGGCGCGCAGGGAGCAGGTGTTTTGAGCAGGGAAGAAAGCGGTTGTGGTGGAAATCAAGCAGTTACTGAACGGCGCCGCCATTCATGTGTGGTGTTCACTAAGAAGTCAGTCAGTCAGGGCGTGAGGGGGTGAGCTGAAGGAAATGGAGGAAAAGGAATAGAATGGAGCTGAAATAATCATGGAGACCTTTTTTGGAGGTCACATGCAAGATTGTTCTAAAGAAAGCCAAAAAACAAGGAAAAAGAGGAAAGGAAATAGAAGAGAATTTAACTGAATCTTGGAAACATTTTGGAAGATTTCAAAGGTGATTTTACGGAACACAGAAATGAAGATAAAAAAACGAAAAAGAATAAAACGCAGAATAAAACTCAAAGAAATCAGACATTTTCGGAAAATCTTAAACGATGATTTTAAAGAACACCAAAAAAAAAAAGAAGAGAGAGAGAAAAGAAATCGAACGGAAACTCAATAACCAAAGAGACGCTATCGGAAAAAAATTTAAAAAAACTTAAAGGATGTTTTTTAAAGGTCACCACAAAATATGACACAGGTGACTAAGCTGACACAGTACAGAACATCATCCGTCAAAACATCTCACAGAATCACGACACTGGGAGGAAACTGTGAGCTCCTCATATGCAGGAACACTTCACTTTCCTTTTTTTCTGTGTGTGTGTATGTATGTATGTGTGTGTGTGTGTGTGTGTGTGTGTGTGTGTGTGTGTGTGTGTGTGTGTGTGTGTGTGTGTGTGTGTGTGTGTGTGTGTAAGGGAGGCGCTTGTCGTTGCACCTCCTCCTGAAGCAGACAGGTTAATTGAAAAATCCCGGCGTGGTGCGAGTGAGGCAAAGGAGCAGCAGTCACAGTGTTGCCAGACTCAGAAGCATTGCCTTGTTGTGGAGGAATTACAATACCAATGAATGTTAAATACTTGGATGAATATAGAAAAAATTAGTTGAATTTTTACACATATTAAGTAGGGAGAGAGAGAGAGAGAGAGAGAGAGAGAGAGAGAGAGAGAGAGAGAGAGAGAGAGAGAGAGAGAGAGAGAGAGAGAGAGAGACAGAGAACGTTCTGTAACTGGATATTGCATTTATTGCTAGATTCATGGAATAGAGTAACTGTTGTTGGGTTTCTCGTATATTTTCAAGCACGTTTATCTCTTCCACTACAAGGGCTTGTCCATATCCTGGCGTGGCAATCAAAGTTTTTTTTTTTTTTGGTAGTAAAAGGAATGAAGACTCCTACGCCGGATCCTTTATTTCCTTCGCTAAATTCATTCCACTTCGCCCTTTGTGTGAGTGTGTTGCCGCGTGCGTTCAATGAAGTGACTCGTGTAAACATCTGTAAACATCGTTCTATCTTACCCTCACAAAGCACGTAACATAGGGAATCAGTAGCATCCATATTACAGAAGATATATAACGTTATCTTCTATGTGGTGATTATCAATAGGTTTATCCACTTTAGATAAATAAAATAGACTTAGTAATCAGATTTTTATTGCCGAGTCACTGGAAGCTTTACAGGAGCATTAGACAAATTTTTGGGGTGGGGTAACTGGTGGAAATAATTGTTTTATACAGGGACTGCCACGTGTAGACCTGATGGCTTCTTGTAGCTTCCCTTATTTCTGTTACGCAATGAAAGAAAAGGAATTATGTTATTGATTAATGAGACCATACTTATATGAAATTTGAATATGTCGTTTCTTCATTTGGTGTAAGTGACAATAAATATTCAGTTTTTTTTTTTTTGAGAGAAGAACGGCAGGAGGGCTTGAGTGTAACCGAAATGAACGCTCTTGAAAACCAGGCAGGAGAACAAGCGGGTTACAATGAAGTGTAGCCTGTAATTTACATGTATATTTATTTATTCATTCATTTTCACTTATTTTTACCTATTCGCAACTCTAATGATCACTGCCGAGTTATTCAGATTGACATGTTTGTATCTCTCTCTCTCTCTCTCTCTCTCTCTCTCTCTCTCTCTCTCTCTCTCTCTCTCTCTCTCTCTCTCTCTCTCTCTCTCTCTCTCTCTCTCTCTCACACACACACACACACACACACACACACACACACACACACACACACACACACACACACACACACACACACACACACACACACACACACACACACATATTCTGCCCTGAGATCTTTGCTATTCGAATGCACTGTCAACTTCTCTGTGATATGCATGAGTGAGAAAAAGTAAGACAAAATCCAACTCTGCTGGCCGTGTCTTGGAAGCAGCGCCGCGCGGGCCACACATCAAGGGCTTGGCCGGGACTTTGGGAAAGGCAAAAATATTGTAACTTCTTCCCGTCCACGTCGCGGCGAGGCGAGGTGAGGTGAGGTGCCAGGGCGAGAGGGATCAGCGTCTGGCGGCGGAGGTGGACGATGACAAGGACCGGAAACATACCGCCCATGCCTTCCCGGAACACCTGTGATGTCTCCCGCTCGTTTGTCACCGCGGCGAGGCTCGTTCCCTGCTGCATGGCGCTAGCTGGCTGGCGACCGTCATTGTGTAATGGTAGCGGCGGTGAGGATATTAATAGTAATGAAGTTCACCCCTTTCCTATGACTTGAACGCTTTCAAAAGGAGGGTTTCAAGACATCCTCCAGTTTTGGGGAATCCATTTGGTTCTTTCGTTTATGGACTGGCGCCTCGCTGGGCTTTTTTTTTCTTTTTCTTCATTTTTTGTTGTCCTTGGCCAGTGCCCCTCTTACATAAAGAATTAAGTCTATTTCATTCACCTAACATTCTATTTGAGAACCAATTCCTATCTTTTTTTTTTACTCTAACTTCATCATTTTTTAAATCAACTTTATCATTAAAGCTTCATTTCTGTGCATGCGTGTCATCATCAACTTCAACTGCATTTTGTTGACTAACACTGACTGCACCGCCCTTCGTGTGATGTCAGCGATTTGCTTCCTCCTTAAAGGGAAGCCGACTGAGTTATGCAATGGCTATGCACGCTGCTGCTGCTGCCTGGCCTGACCTCACCCTGGGAGTGACTCATGTGTCTGTGACTACATCATGTGTGTGTTCAATAGGTACCGGCACAAAAATGGCTGGCGTGCCTGACTGAATGCAATGGAAGAGCTTAAAAAGGAAGGAAGGTTTGAAATGGACGGTGAATGCAAATAAAGAAAAAAGTGTTGTAGAGAATTTTGTCTTCTTATGCAGCGATAAGGGAAAGAATGAATATGAAGGAAAGAAAACAAGTACACGTTTGAATTTTAAGAGGAATTATAGCAAGTAATAGCTAACTCACTAGTAAAGATCTAATTCAAAAGTGAGTGTGAGAGAGCAGCCGTCTGGTTGGTGTATGGATAGATAAGCATACGAGTAAATCATAAGAAGGATAGGTAGTAAGTAATAAGCAATCCACTGCCACTAAAGATCTAATTCAGAAATACTGGTAGGTGAGAGAGAGCAAATGTTTAGAGAGTTGTAGTGTGCTGACATCAGTATGCGATTAAATCTTAAGAGGGGACTAGATTAAGAAAGATAAGATATACAATTGAATATTAAGAGCGACTGGAGCAAGCAATAAGTAATTCACTGTTAGTAAATATCAAATGCAGGAATGGGCGTGAGAGAGCGGCTGTCTGGTGGTGTTAGTGTGGCTAGAGATGCGTGACGATGACCCTCCTTCCCTTTAGACGCAAGGCCTCGGCCAACCCAGCGCCCAGCACCACAATAAGCGCTAAGGTCTTCCAGCACGCACCCTCCGGCCACAAAGGCTTCCTGGAGAGCCCTGTCTCCCCTCTTCCCTGCTTTTCTCCCTTGCTCCCTCCCTTTCTTCTGCCTCGGTGTTCCCTTCCTTCCACCAACAGTCAATGCCTCCCACCCCCTCCCGGTGCTCGCCTCGCCTCTTGTGCTCGCCTCACGCCACTTCGACCTGGCGTGCCTTGCTGTCCCCTTTACCTGGAACACACACACACACACACACACACACACACAGCTATCCCACTTCGACTCTTAACCTCATAACAAGTTGTGCGGTGAAACACTCACTTGTATCAGTACACATGAATTTACTTATAACAAATATTGATAATGAAAATGGTTAGTAAAGACGTGTGTGTGTGTGTGTGTGTGTGTGTGTGGGTGGGTGGGTGGGTGGGTGCCACTCTCAATATTATCTCGAGCTAAACGACAACTTATTAATGTAGCAGAACAGCGCTTCAATATATCATGGGTAATTCGGTGTTTTAAGCACAATTCTTTATTCTTTAAACAGACAGATACACAGACATACATATATAGATAGACAGATAAGTAATGTATAGAATATTGCATAAGCAGTTCCCGGTATGATTCAACTAAAAGTAAATATTTCCCTTTATTGATAAATACTAAATCAAGATTAAATTACAACACGTACATTAGTGTCATATATAATGATATGATGACATTCACCATTATGCTTCATGATGCTTAATAAACTTTTCATTCATAAATCATTAATTCAACCAATGCGCTATTGCCGCCAAACACGAATAGTAGTGACTAATGCACGTAAACTCCAGAAACTAATAGCAGGGAGAGAGAGAGAGAGAGAGAGAGAGAGAGAGAAAGAAAGAGAGAGAGAAGCCTCGTACTTTTCCTCCTCCTCCTCTTCCTGCTCTTCCTTCTTCCTCCACTTTCTCTCCCTCCTCCTAGTCCTCTTCTTCCTCCATCTTTTCCTCCTTCACTAGTTCGGAACGTATTTCAGGATGAATCAGAGAGAGAGAGAGAGAGAGAGAGAGAGAGAGAGAGAGAGAGAGAGAGAGAGAGAGAGAGAGGTTGACTATGTAACAAAAAAGACAGATATTATGTCGAGATACGAGTATATATATTGACTAAAGCTGGAAGTCTCTCTGAGTCTAAGTGAACGGGAGAGTCTGTCGGGAAATTACTTCTGGTGCAGCAAAAAAAAACTAAGGAAAGAACTGCTATTCACTTAATTGAGAGGGAAAAAATGAAGAAGTTATTGAGGTTAGAATTCAATTTATCAAAGTGGCGATTAAATGAAAAACAGACATTCAAGATTCTCCATCAGAAGTAAATCAAGTTACCACACGTCTTTCTTGCACACGCACACACACACACACACACACACACACACACACACACACACACACACACACACACACACACACACACACACACACACACACACACACACACACACACACACACACACACACGATTGAACCTTTTTCTTTCTTTTTTCCTTTTTTTTATATACAGATGATCGTCCCAAATTTGCCCCTGCCCCATTCTCTCTCTCTCTCTCTCTCTCTCTCTCTCTCTCTCTCTCTCTCTCTCTCTCTCTCTCTCTCTCTCTCTCTCTCTCTCTCTCTCTCTCTCTCTCTCTCTCTCTCTCTCTCTGCGTCGCGGCACCTTCCCCGAGGCAGCGAGGGACACAGCGGGGTGCTCGTCGAAGGAAGGATAAAGGAGCGTTTTATCCCTGCCTGTGTTGGATCACCGTGACAGACGCCTACATATTGAACACAACGCTAAGATTGGCACGGCTCCCGATGCGGTCTGTGTGTGTGTGTGTGTTTGTGTGTGTGTGTGTGTGTGTGTGTGTGTGTGAGGATGATAGGTGGAAATAAGCGGGTATGTTTCTTGCAGGGATTGGCTGCCACGTGTAGGCCTGATGGCTTCTTGGAGCTTCCCTTATTTTCTTATGTTCTTATGTTCTTACGTGTGTGGATGTATTGTATTGTATTGTACTGATAGCGTCTGCACGGCTGTTGATCAAAGAAAACACCTGCACTGTAAAAAAAAAAAAATAGCAAGTTAAGGGAAGAAAAGAGTAAGAGAGCCTTGTGAAATTAGTGGACTGGAATCTAGTACATGAACAGACAGTAATGCATTTAGTCACCTAACATTACTATGGTTCAGCGCGAGGCGGTTAACACTGCAGGAACTGAGGTAACTGCGTCGAGAAGCAGGAACCTGGAAGTTGGTGGCTGCCTTCATGAATTTTCCCGGCTCGGTGTCTCGTAGCAATACATCACGCAGCCTGGAGTTGGCCGCTGGAGACACATAGATGATGCAACACAGGGGGAACTGCAGCGCGAGGCGGGACACACCCAGATGAACTTCTGGCATAAATAAATAGTCGAGTTGGAAGTTGGGTGTTTGTGCGGTTGTCTGATGAGTCTCCTGTGAGGCAGCGAAAAAGAAATTATTATTATTTGTATCCGAAAAATGTACCCAAACTGACGGTGTTTCTTGTGTTCCTTTTTCGACGCGTTGCTCTTCTTTTAATTAGTAAATTATGACTTAGATTAGACGAAAGAGAGAGAGAGAGAGAGAGGGGGAGGGAGAGAACTTATAGCGCGCCGGTCTTGTCATGTTTTATCCAAGCTCGTGCGCCTGCGATGCCTCTCCTTGTTACTGCTCGCACTGTGTTTGTTCTCCTGAATGACTCCTCTACTGAGAGTGTTTATTCCGATCATCTCCTGTAGTTTTTACTTTAAGATGTGGCCGCAACAGATTTAGTATTTTATATTCTATATGTATTAGTATTATGACAAGTTGGGTGAAATAGATGAACGGTTTGATGAAATACTTGTATATATGAATGTATATCAAAGTGGAATTGTGCCATAAAGCGCTATACCACAACCTCCCACGCCCTTCCCCTTCCCTCCTCCCGTAATTGGACATTTGAAGGAGTGGTGAAGTGTGATTGAGGCGTATTACTCTCCCTGCCGCCGCCTGGTGACACAGTGACCCAGAACTATCGAGCCACTGGTATAGGAAAGCATTTAGCGCACCGTGACCATAGACAGATGCCAGGCGAGGGCCGAGGGAGGAATAAAGAAAGTGAACTATGTCAATAAGGCGTGAGAGGCGAATATGTGTGATTGACATACAGAAGGAATGTTTGAAAATATGCCTTATCACTCCGACCAATCTAATATAATGCGTAGGTTATAATGAAATACATGACCAGTTATATTTCCTTTTAAGTTTATATAAGTGTCGTGACCGAGATGTTGCCGAGTTTCATAATGTATGGTGTTAGGCTACTGGAGTGACGATACTCAGTCCACACAGGCGCCCATAATGGTGTTCTAAATAATGTTCGCTGGAGGGCGAGAAGACGACTCTCTTTCCAACAACAAAGAATATGACAACTCACAACCCACGACTTCCTGTAATGACTTTCCTAATGACTTCCCAATGTCATTCAAGTAAAAAATTCAGTTCATGTTATGCCGATGTGCAAAACAATAATACGATCTTTAACGCCCCAATTTGTATAGCTACTCTTCATCCATCTCTGTTTCTTCGAGATTTTTCTTTTTTGTGTTTACTCATGCATCTTAGCAACATATGGTAATCTCATTAAAAAGAGAACGAGTATGACCACATCTTCGCTCTCAATTATCTCCACAAATTAACTCATTCACTGTGATATGGAACAATTCGAAACGTTAAAGGTAATGTAGAAAATCTTTTACAACATATATAAGAACGAAAATGGAATGAAAAAGTGTACAATATCCAATGTTTAACTAGTAAGATGTTCAAAGTTGGCTATAGTATAATAAAAAATGTTTCTGATTGGTTTGTTATCAAGTAAACATATCAAATAGCAGTGAAAGGGTTAATTTGACACTGAAATAAGAAAATTGTTGTGCTGAGAGTAGTGGTGGTGGGGAGGCTCAGCAAAGATACGTAGGAAGCGGGTAGTGCCTCGTCTGCTAGGAGGGTCTTGGCAATGGAGGGTTTCAGCTAACATATGCGAAGGCACACCCATAAGACGCTGCCCACTGGTCCTCTGTCTCACCTGCCTGTAATTTGTCTTTTTCGTTAGAGAGAGAGAGAGAGAGAGAGAGAGAGAGAGAGAGAGAGAGAGAGAGAGAGAGAGAGAGAGAGAGAGAGAGAGAGACTACTACTACTACTACTACTACTACTACCACTACTAATAATAATACTAATACTAATACTAATACTACTTTCTAACTAACTAATTAATGCCTTCTTTTAATTCCATATTGTCATCACCATTATTATCGTGTTTATACTGTCGCAATATATTATCAGTTCCCATGAGCCTTTTTGTATAATCCTCTTACTGCATAAAAGAAAAAAAAATCCTCCTCTTTTACTTCCTTCCTCTTCGTTCCCTTGCTCCCTCCATAACACGGAACATGAGTGAGCGATCGCAACCTTTTCTTCCCACCATCAATCTTCGTTTTCCTTCCTTTCCCCCTTTTCACTCTACAACACAAAGCCCCGATTCCTTTCTCTCATACTCCCTTTTATCACCACTTCTCTCTTCCTTGAATATTCCATCATTACTTCACGTCTTCCATCAACGCTCTCCCTCCTTCCCTTCCTCCTAATCGCCTCCCTGTCCCCTCCCCGTCCCCTCGCCCCCCGCCGCCTCCCCCTGCGTGATAATTACTGCGTGGCGTCACTAATGGCCTGGCAAGTGACGGCAGTTTATGGGTTTAAGGAATATTGACACCAAAGTCGATCTTCATTCCAGCGCCGCGCCTTCCCAGCGGCCTGGAGCAAGAGAAGCCACGTGTCTGCCATCCCTCATGTCTCATCACTCTCGCTAAATTCTCCTCCTTCACCTCCTTTTCTTTTTTTCTTACTTGTGCTTCTTTTCGCTGTCCTTCTTTATTCGCTTTTACTATCCTCTCTCTGCTTCCGTAACGCGCCAAGGCCAGACAGCTTTTATGTTCCTTTTTCACAATGAAATTCGCCCTCGAGCTGCACTCCTGAGCAAGATGTGAGGCTGAGAGGCGCGGCAGGAAGGGAAGTGCAGTGGCAGGGCGTCTTCAAAGCATACTCATGATTTCTTTTCTTCTCCTTCTCTTTTTTTTTTTTTTTCTTATTCTTGTCAGTCAAAAGTAAGGCATTCACTGATCGACAGAGCCCCGCACCTCCCTCCCTGTCTCCTCCCCGAGCACCTGCCTGCGCCGTCAAGGAGGTGCACCAGTGCGGAGGTGAGCTGCGTGCTGGAGAGATTAACAAAAGCCAGGCATATATGTAGGTCGTGCTTTTACCGCGTCTCTTCCGGAAGGGTGAACACTGGGATAAGTGCAGTAGGTAGATAAGAGTGATCATGCTGTGAATATATTTTTTTATAAACCAACCCCGTGAAATTTAATAGATATTGCATCTTACAGAACCTCTCGGGTCTTCAACAAAGGATGAACGTTAGGATACAAAGATATATAAATAACAGTGCTGTGAATGTTTCTCTCATGTACCAACACCGCGAAAATTTTATATTGAATCTTACAAAACCTTTCGGATCTTTAAGATATCCATATGGGTCTATATTTTATCGTACTGTCTTTTGTATCCTTTCATCAGCAATGATCGTTAGGATAATCGTGCTGTTTTTTTTTTCTCATGTACCAACACTGCATGTAAAATTTAATATTGCATCTTATAAAACCTCTCTGGCTCTCAAGATATTCATATTGGTCTCTCTCTCTCTCTCTCTCTCTCTCTCTCTCTCTCTCTCTCTCTCTCTCTCTCTCTCTCTCTCTCTCTCTCTCTCTCTCTCTCTCTCTCTCTCTCTCTCTCTCTCTCTCTCTCTCTCTCTCTCGTACCTACTGTCTTTTGTATCTCTTAATCAGCAAGTATCGTTACCAAGCAGCCCAGTACAGCAGGTGAGCAGCATCCACATCCTGGCCATACATAGGATATCTTAAGGGCTGCACATCATCAGGGAGTCACTTATTTGTCGCTCTCAAGTACAAACAATGCAATATAATCCTTCGCTCCTTAGAATCTATAATGCTGAGCTCCGAGAATACCAATAAGTATGAATATGTTATTTCAAAAGTCCATTAGCTGATACAAGAAAAGTATTAACTTGTTTTATATGAGTAAGAATTAGTGTCAGAAATCTGTTCGTAGAATCTTTAAGCTTTGTTTAACGCCATCACCGTCCATCCATTTCCAGCACTTTTACTTAATATTTAATTTTACATTATGCGAGAGAGGACTTGGTTTATCACAGTAACTTTATCGGTCGCAATAAAGTATTTGTCTATTTAGCGTGACTCAGAATCACTAAAGTGTCTGAATCGCACAAGCCTTCACCGGCAGCTCAGTGCCCGCCAGCCTCCAACGCAGGAGTATCACTGCCGATATCTCTGCTTCTCAGAACAGGCTTGATAAAAGTTAATATCCGTTCAGTTTAATTAAGTCCCCCACAGCTCTTCACAAATTCCTTTATGAAAATGTTGGCGACGGTGGAATGTTCCAGTGTTTACTTTAAATAACTGTTGTACTTCGATTTTCACGCCATACGAGTAACTGTTTCATACTGGCGCGTGATTCCCACACTGCGTCCATCACCTTTTATAAGTATCGAAGATCTTGTAAACTTCTCTATTCAGCTTTCTTTACTTGTCTTTTCCTTTCTTTATTTTCTATTCATTCTATATTTCTTTGCGTACACATGAAAATCTGGGAGTTATAGAGTTGTTCGTGTAATGTTTTCCGTGTGTAGCGAGAAGCGCTGGATGAGGAAAGCAAGGCGGGCGGACCAGCAGGGCGCCGCGCCTTAAATAGGTGTGTCAGCTTCAGGAGGTGAGGAACCCCTGACACGCCACTCAGGTGAGCCCGGATTACCTGCTGCAGGTGACAAAGAGACATGTTCTCTCTCTCTCTCTCTCTCTCTCTCTCTCTCTCTCTCTCTCTCTCTCTCTCTCTCTCTCTCTCTCTCTCTCTCTCTCTCTCTCTCTCTCTCTCTCTCTCTCTCTCTCTCTCTCTCTCTCTTATATATAATGTGTGTGTGTGTGTGTGTGTGTGTGTGTGTGTGTGTGTAAACTGTAGCACAGTATAGGTGTTCGCTGTGATGGAAACCTTCTATCGTATTTCCCTCCCAAGCAAGTCAGCAGTATTGGGAGAGGATGCCAGTAATCCAGTTGGGTTCAGCAGTGACGGGGAAGCTTCTTTGTGGGCGTGCACCGCTATGGCTTCCCCTTCCTTGCCACTGGAGGAATATGATAAAGAATAGCGTCACTAGTAAAAGATCTTAAATACCGACCGATTAATCCTATAACACCCTTCACACACACACACACACACACACACACACACACACACACACACACACAAGCTGCTCGTACAATAAACATCCCTTTTTAATAAGGAATCATACGCAACATTTAACGTTTAGTGTGCTACAAGTCTTCGCATTAAATAGCTGTTTTTGAGCAAAGGACCTCGTCCCTGCATCCGCGCTATCACGCATGATAAGGAGAAGGAAGCAAATACAACAGTTAATATTTAGTCTTCTCATCAAATGGGTGTTTTCGGGATAAGGACTTCACTCACCCACGTATATCACGAAGCTCTCTTACGCCACCTAACATAGTGACGAGAGGCGAACACCCGCCGTGTCACGCACTGAATGGTTCCTCGTGACTCCTCGTGACGCCTACCCCAGGGAAGGAAGGACTCACTCACGCCTTCCAGTCTCAATCCCGTTTCTTCTCCCAGCCTAACACAGAGTCGCCATTAACACATCACACTTTGCTGCGCATCCTCCTCCCCTACCTTTACGGTGTCGAGCTTCCAGGATCAATACCGTTTACCTTTTCTTCTTTAATATTTTCTGCTTGTCGGGCATCACTATTGTGCGATACTCAAAGAACAGATTACATGAACACAAAATCTTTCGCTCGCATGACGTTTAGGTTAATGTAGTGACTGTAAGAGTGGTGCTCATTATAAATTCGAACAGAGGCTGTGGTTATCTCAGCTTGTATTGTGGCGATGACTTGATGGTACCTACAGGAAGCCACGGTGCTTGAGTTGCATGTATGCATACGCGCTTGCTCACACCCACACACCCACCCACTTATCTCTCTCTCTCTCTCTCTCTCTCTCTCTCTCTCTCTCTCTCTCTCTCTCTCTCTCTCTCTCTCTCTCTCTCTCTCTCTCTCTCTCTCTGACGAGACACACTCACCTCATCACCTCACCTCACCTCACCTCACTCAGCTCCCACGTTAATGCCTCATCCAGGAATCGCCTCAGTTTTACCTCCCGGGGTCACAAGCTCTCAACATGAAGTCACTGGAACATTAATTTATTAAACTGCATATGTGGCCTCCGGGCGCGGGTCGGCCTGTGTTACACGTGTCGGTAAAGGCGCAACCCTCGCCGTCTCCTCGCCGCGAAAATTCATCCCCGTGTCGCTGTTTCATATGAGCGAGGATATTGTTTCTAGCTCTCAAGGCGTGTGTTCCCGGTGCCTGGGTGGACGGCGGGGGTCTCACCTGTCACCTGCCACGCTGACAGACACGCCTCACCCGTCACCTGCCTTCACACTACACCTTCACCTCCCCGCCTGTGTGACACGAGGCTGGCGGCACCCACGGTAAACTTGTATACTTGTTGTGTGTGATATATTTACATGTGTGCGTGTCTGTCTGTGTGTGTGTGTGTGTGTGTGTGTGTGTGTGTGTGTGTGTGTGTGTGTGTGTGCCAAGTTTCCTCTGCTACCGTAACACTTAACACATGTGAGCGCAGTAAGAAGGCTGCCTTGAGGTGCCTCAGGGTTCGAAGGGGAAGCCGCAGCACCCCATGTCTTGAAATAGCTCATGGTCTAAGTTGCCACATGTTTACCAGAAAGGCAGCACCTGGGAAAAGGACAAAAATATAATTGTTAAAAGTAGTAGTAGAGGCAAACATGGGTGGCAGCGTAATGATAATTGTGACTCAGTGAAAGATTTACTAGAGTGAGGGTGTGTGTAGAGTGGATGTGCAGAAACAATAGGTGGCATATTTTTCGTGTAAACACATAATAGTTTAGCATCAGTATAGTAGTAGTAGTATAGTAGTAACAGTAATAGTAGTAGTAGTAGTAGTAGTAGTAGTAGTAGTAGTAGTAGTAGTAGTAATAGTAGTAGTAGTAGTAGTAGTAGTAGTAGAAGTAGGAATAAGAGAAGTAAGAGTAGTGTAGGAAGCAACTTTAGAGGTAAATACAAGAAAATAAGAAAAGAAGGAAATATAAGGAAAAGAAGAAGAACAACAAGTAAATGAGAGAGAAAAGAGCAAGAACAAGAAGAACCAGAACAAAAAATGACTCTGGCAACACTGGGCACTGGAACACCTCACTCATGCTCATCAGCGGCACCACAAGAGCAAGTGGAGGGTGAAGGCGAAGGACGGCAGAGATTGGACACATAAGAGAGAAAGGAGCAGGACGCGTTGAAGCAAGTCGTAGTAAATGAATGAACATAAATACACTAAAAGATGATGGTACAGTAAATTCGCCGACTGTAGAAAAATTGGGAAAGGCAGAATTGATGGAAGATTTGGAGAGAAAGGAGTAGGACGTGTGGAAGCAAGACTCAGTAAAGAAATAAATAGTGAAATACGCTAAATGATGATACAGTAAAATTTTGTTCGATGACAAGATAAACTGGAAAAGGCAGAATTGATGGAAGCTTCAATTCTCTCTACGCCAAGTGCGACAGGGAGAAAAGGGATTATGAGTTGATTTTACAATTTTTTTCTGTTGATGACACGTTTGATGATTATACATATACAAAAAAAGTTAATGTAGGTCTGAATTCTCTCTCTCTCTCTCTCTCTCTCTCTCTCTCTCTCTCTCTCTCTCTCTCTCTCTCTCTCTCTCTCTCTCTCTCTCTCTCTCTCTCTCTCTAGAAAGATAAAGTGAGATATATTGATCATCTTTCGAACTAAACAATGCCAAAAATGATACATACAACCAAAAAGAAATAGAGATAATGAAGATCCATACTCTCTCAAGACGCAAAATGTACCAATAAAATGATAGAGATAGATGAAGAGTTGATAAGTCTCTTAATTCTCTTTCACCCGTAACACAGTCTGCGGGGATTCCGTGTGAATGTTGCCTGACACACGCGAGACGCTTTTAACTGAGGGGGGAGACCATAATGAGTTCAGAAGGAAGGAAGGAAGGAAGGAAGGATCGCCGCCACCTCGATGCAATGGGAAGTGTAACAATAATACGGTGTCAAAAATGAACTTCAGGTATTGTCAGTTAGAGAGTGCAGGTGGGAACAGTTTATCGGTGCGTGGACGAGACGGAAGAAAAATACTGCAGCGTTGGGGAAGATGGGAGGAAGGTAAAATAGAGGAGGAAAAAGAGAAGAGAATGTAATGGTGTTTTTCTCCGTGTGTGTTTGTGTGTGTATGTGTGTCTGAATGAAGAGGAAGAACATGATATTAAGGAGCATTATCAGGCCCAACTTGTCTGTTGCGTCAGATCCTATCAGTAACAAACTGCTCCCACTCCGCTGCCCGCTGCGGAGGAAAGAGCCGCCGCGTCCACACACCAAGGTCTTCACTGGATAGCGCCTCTAGTACACGGCTGACTAGGATACTGTATAGCTAGTGTGTGTGTGTGTGTGTGTCTCTGTGTGTGTGTGTGTGTGGTAAGGTCGATAACTTGTTAAGAATTGAAGAAATGCATCGTTTTCTAGCTTTACCAAAATTTATTAGCAAAACAAATTTCGAGACGCAACACTGCGGCGAAGCGGTTTTTTCTTCATTAGTACAAAAAAAAATATTCTCAACTACTTATCCTCGCTAATGCATCGACGTAAAGGATTTTTTTTATCTTTCATCATTATTATAATCTAAAGGTCAGTAGATGTTGTTCTTTGCAATCATTTGTAATCCTTTATAATCAAATAGAAAGCTTCGTGGTAACAGAGAAAAAAAAAACAATCTACTGAATGAGGGGATGAAAAGAAGCTGCTATAGTAGTAGTAGTAGTAGTAGTAGTAGTAGTAGTAGTAGTAGTAGTAGTAGTAGTAGTAATAGTAGTAGCAGTAATAGCAGTAGTAGTAATAGCAGTAGTAGTAGTAGTAGTAGTAGTAGTAGTAGTAGTAGCAGTAGTAGTAGTAGTAGTAGTGGTAGTAGCGTAGCAGTAGTAGTAGTAGCAGTAGAAGTAGTAGTAGTAGTAGTAGTAGTAGTAGTAGTAGTAGTAATAGTAGTTAGATTACCCGTGTTATAGTAAATTTTACATCTTCACTAAATAAAGCAAACAGGAAAATAGAAACGGCTTTTTTTCCATATATAGTATACTCATATACTATATGTGTCATATATAGTATATAAGAGTCATATATAGTAACTTGAATTATATATAAGTGCTCATTACCTCGAAAACATAACTACACACACACCACACACACACACACACACACGTAAGCTATCGATCGGTACAAGAATAATTCCATCCTATCTGTTTATAAAAGTCATAAATAACATGTAAATACGTTCAGTTCTCATCAGTGCACGCCCATAAACACTTCATTAGTGCTTAGATTCAGTGAGTCTCAACGTTTGCTGCATCATTTACCACAGCAGTTTGATATATTTATAGTCTGTTCATCCCTGGCTTGCAAATGGATCAGTTTTAAAAAAAGATGGCAATGAAACTGTGTTAAGAGGGATAGCAGTAATAGCAGCAGCACCAGCAGTATCAGTAGTAGTAGTAGTAGTAGTAGTAGTAGTAGTAGTAGTAGTAGTAGTAGTAACAGTAGTATTCGTAGTTATTACAGCTATAGTAACAGAAGCAATTCAAAGATGAGGAATAAAAGGAACATGGAGGAGGAGGAGGAAACGACAAGGAAGGAACGGAGAAGAAGAAAAGAAAAACAACAACAACAACAACAACAACAACAACAACAACAACAGCGGCGTCAGGACAGTACAGAACAGAAGCAGGTGTTGTGTTGTGGTACAGTCGCTTACCCAGAAGCTGTCTCACCTTCCCAACACTGATAATGTTGCAAACCACAGAGACGTGCCGGGTTCACAAACAGGCCTCGCAAGAGCTTGCAGTCTCGCCTCGGAGGGAATGCCGAGTAGTTAAACGAAGGATTTACACGAGACAGTTCACACGTGTTGCATTTCCAATAGAAGGGAACGCTATGCTGTGTGATTCTTTCTCGTGTTTGTGATTAACGCCAATGTCAAGTGTGGGATGTTGTGTGTTGCTTCTTTAGCCAAATTACTGGTTATGGTGTTCCTCTGTGTGTGTGTGTGTGTGTGTGTGTGTGTGTGTGAGTGGATGGTTGCATGGAAATGTTTATTGTAGAGTATGTTATGTGATTCCCCTTTTTTTTATGCACAAGAACAAAAAAAAAAAAACAAATTAAGGAAAGAACGTTAATTGTTTGTCCAAAAAGAAAAGAAAACTTACTATCTTTCACTTCTCTCTACTAATGGTTTTCGTTTTTACCTCATTCTGCTTTCTCTCTCATTATTTTCTTACTTGCTTCCCTTCCTTTCCTGTCCTGTCCTCTCTCCCTCTCTCTTTCTCTCCTGTTTCCCCCCTTTCTCACTTACCTTCTCTTTGTGAATGTGTTCAGATTTTTTTTTTTTGTACTTTTCATATTTCAAGTAATTTTCACACGTTATATAAATGTTTTCTTTTATATGTTTTTTTTTTTTCTTTTTCCCCCTTTCTCTTTGTCCTCTTTCCTTTCCGTGTCGCTTACTTTGCTCCATTCATCGCATTTTTACTCTCAGACCACCTGCTGTTCTCCTTCCTTTTTTATCTGTTTCTATTTATGTGGACTTTTTAATATGTTAATCAATTATTGCCTTTTCCTCCACCTCACCACACCTCTTCCTTGTTTATTGTTCATATAAGGTAAATTAACCTTATCAAGCTTGACCTACCCTTATTACTTTTTTTTTTTTTTTTGTCGTTTTTCTTATATCCCTTATACTACTTCAAGACTATCAGTTCGCCTCATAATCTTCGCTTCTCAAAGTAATGTAGAATTCAAAAGCTTCAATCTCCGTTCGTAAGGAATATTTCTCATCCCTTGTATCTCTTTAGTCATTCTCCTTTGTACTGACTTTAACGGACCTATATCCTTCCTGTTATATGAGGACTAGAACTGCGCAGCATAATCTAGACGACCTTTGACCAATGCCAAATACAACTTTAATATCACTTCGTGACTTATACATTTAACGCTCCTAAAGATTAATCCTAATAGAGCGGTAGATGGATGGAATAGACTCAGTAATCAGGCTGTTGGTTCCGAGCCATTAGGGAGCTTTAAAAGAAGATTAGGCGAATTAATGGATGAGGATGATAGGTGGCAATAGGTACACATGTTTCATACAGGCACTGCCTCGTGGGATGGCTTCTTGCAGCTTCCCTTGTGTTCTTATGTTATGGTACCACGCTATTTGCACCACCAGATAGTACCACATCACCAGATCCTCCCCTCAACCAGACGGACACCCTCACCCTAGCCATTACCACCCAGAGAGTAACATAACACCGCTGACTTTTATTTGCACTAAACCAACGCCATTTCTGGACGTCCCATAAGGGTGCATGTCGGAGGAAGAGGTCAGGTCACCGCGTCTCTTAGTCTCTCGGGATCACCTGTCTCGCTTGATTGACCTTACTTAGAGAATAGACATTAGGAGAGAGAGAGCTGAGAGAGAGAGAGAGAGAGAGAGAGAGAGAGAGAGAGAGAGAGAGAGAGAGAGAGGAGAGAGAGAGAGAGAGAGAGAGAGAGAGAGAGCACAAACATCAAACAGAAAAAATATTCGTAACAAAAAAGAAGAGAAAAGAAAAGAAAAAAAAACATGAAATGTACAAACGCCATTTTTTCCCTTTACATTTTCGCTTCTCTCACCTTCTGTTGCTTTTCTTGCTATTCTTTCCTGCTTTTCCTTCACCCCACCCACCCTGCGTCACCTCCTTTCCTCCTCCAGCTTCTTCCGTTTTTCCTTTCGCTTTTCCTCCCGGTCCTCCCCCGTGTCACCTCCTCTCCCCCTCCCGCCTCTCCTCCCACCTCTCCTGTTCCCGGCAGCGCCCCACCAGCCCTCCTTCCGCCGCAACACTTGCCGGCATTACTTTATCACACGTCACTCACTGCCGCCACCCGCTCTCTCCACGCCTTTTGATGCCGCAGGGAGGAAGGCGGGTGCTGCGCGGGGGCGGCGTGGGGTGGTCTTACCCATTCCATTAATGTATGTGTTTCGCCGTGCCCTCTCTCTCCATCGCTGATTAAATTCCATAAACTAACAAGAAAAAGTAGCCTTAATTAAAGGTATTTCACACACCGGGGACTGAATTCATTCTGGAAAAAAGCTTCGTTTGGGTGCGTCTTGTAAGTTAGGTACAGGAACAGTTTAAATAGGTTAGTCTCCAGTCTGTCCCTGACCTGACCCTTCTGTTTCTTCCTTGCTTCTCTGCACCCCAGTGTATGTACTCTCTCTCTCTCTCTCTCTCTCTCTCTCTCTCTCTCTCTCTCTCTCTCTCTCTCTCTCTCTCTCTCTCTCTCTCTCTCTCTCTCTCTCTCTCTCTGGCGTCCTCCTTCCCTTATCTGGCTCCCTCATCCCCTCTTCTCTTCCTTTCATTTCTTTTGAGTCTCCCTCCAGCACCCTCAGGCGTCTCATCCTCCCCTACGTAGTCTCTCCTCTTCAGATTTCTCATGTCCTCTTCATATTGTCATCTTTAATTTACTTCGTGTAGTATATGTTCCTCTCTCTATGTCTGTTACTGTTTGTCTGTCTCTTTCTGTCTCTGTCTCTCTATCTGTTTGTCTCTGTATCTTTCTGTCTGTTTGTCTGTCTGTCTGTTTCTCTTTCTATCATTAATGAGAAAAAACTATCATGTATCTCGACAATGAAGTTAAAAAAGAAACATTGACAGACACCTTCCAACACACACACACACACACACACACACACACACACACACACACACACACACACACACACACACACTTCTCGATGCGCCGTGAAAACACAGTGTTTGATGGAAGCCGAGCTGAAAGACGAAGTTAGATGCAGCGAGTGAAGTCTGCGGGTGAGGGAAACAAGAACTGCACGTTGAGTTTGGGTGTCCTTATTTCCAGCAAGTCTAGTTAGTTTTGTCGCTGTTATACTTCTTCAAGAGACCGAAAAGACACGACTTCTTGCTTGTGTCTTTCATGGCTTCGTGTTTCCAGCGAGTCAGGATGTTTTCTTATACATGGGTAAATGTTTCGTTAAAGAGAAGACGAGAATTGGTGTTTGGATGCCACTAAGCCACTGTACACCAGAGCTTGTCTTCATTTCTTCCAAGGAAACATGACGACCGGACTTCTTGCTTGTGTCTTTCTCATACTTGGGTAAATGTACGTATTTGCTGAACAGGAAGTGAGGATTGGAAACGTAAAGAGCTGACCTGTTACCTCTTAATTGTGTCTTCATTGTATTCATGTTTCCAGCGCCTCGAGATGTTTTCCTATCCTTGAGTAAATGCATTTGGGGAGAAAGTGAGGCTTAGGAATAAACATCATGCAACTGTACAATATATACTTCTTCAAGGGAACATAAAAACCTGATCTCTTGCTTGTGTCTTCCCTGTGTTTATGTTTCTTATACTTGTAATTGTCGGAGAGGGTTTGAAATATAGACCATGTAACTGTGCAATATACATGAACACTCCTCTTCATGTCACTAAGTTAAGAAGGGAGAGATTGGAAGGCTGAAATGGACACGAGGATATGTGAAGCAGTTATAAAGAATTATCTAGATAGTACATGGCTCTGTTAATTTTAAACACTCTTCTTCATCTTATTAAGTGAAAGGAAGCAATTAACACCAACAAATGATCAGGTTAGATTAAACGAAGAATCACAACAATCAAATAGGTTATATTTTAAATAAAGCAACAAGACGAACGAATAGACAGAACAGGTTAAGCAAAGCAAAAACACAAAACGAGGAATAATAAAGTTAAGTTAAAGCAAAAATACAAAACGAGGAGAATTTTTAGGTTATACAAAGCAACACAAACGGCACTAAACTCAAGTAGGATATGGCTACAAGAAATAACTTTGTTCCTTGTCTTCACATACGTAGTTTGTAGGGCGTCCCTTCAACATCACATAAGCTACGGTGTAAAAAGTAATTAAACACCCTAAAAGGAAAGAAAGAGAAGGAGGAGGAGGAGGAGGGGGAGGGGGAAAGAAAATAATTGATGATGTAAAACTTATTAAGCATCGTGAGAATGAAAGAAGAAAAGTATGATTAAGAGGAGAAGGAGGAGGAGGAAGAGGAGGAGGATTAAAAGGAGAAAAATGAGAAAAAAAGAAAAAAGCTAAAATATAATTGATGATACAAAACATATTAAGAGCCGTAAGGAAAAGAAAAAGAAAAAGAAAAATGATAAACGAAGAGGAGGAGGAGGACCAAAAAGAAGAAAAGGAGAAAAGAAAGAAAAAGAATAATATTGAGAGCTGTAAAAAAAGAAAAAAGAAGAAAAAATATGAAGAGGAGGAAGAGAAGAATGATGAAGCAGGGCAAAAAAAAAAAAGGGACGAAAAAAGGATGAAGAGGGAGAAGAGAACGAGGTCTCCAAGTGAGTCTAGATGATGTGTCTTGCATGTATGTAGATTGTATTTTCCTAAACAAAGGGACAGATGGAGAGGGCGAGGGCTGGAGGTGAAAGGGAGAGAGAGAGAGAGAGAGAGAGAGAGAGAGAGAGAGAGAGAGAGAGAGAGAGAGAGAGCGGCGGCGGCGGCGGTGGGATGAGGAGGAAGTGGAAGAGGAAAAAAAGGAGCCGGAGGAGTCACAAAACACCAGAAACCTTCCCAATCCACTTTTTCCATGCAAATTCTTGGGAGAAAATCCGTTATCTTATACTTTTTTCTTTTTTTCTGTATGTGTGTGTGTGTGTGTGTGTGTGTGTGTGTGTGTGTGTGTGTGTGTGTGTGTGTGTGTGCGTGCGTGCGTAGGGATGCACACAGAGAGAGAAAAAAACAAAGGTGGTGTTTCATTGCTTTGTAATCCGACGACGTTTGTTCACTCACAGCTTAACTTATCCCATTCGGTAATATAATACTTTAGTAGTAGTAGTAGTAGTAGTAGTAGCAATAGTAGTAGTAGTAGTAGCAGTAGTATAATAGTAGTAGTAGTAGTAGTAGTAGTAACAGTATTAGTAGTCGTCGCCGTCGTGATCGTAGTATCTCTCTCTCTCTCTCTCTCTCTCTCTCTCTCTCTCTCTCTCTCTCTCTCTCTCTCTCTCTCTCTCTCTCTCTCTCTCTCTCTCTCTCTCTCTCTCTCTCTCTCTCTCTCTCTCTCTCTCTCTGTATTAAGAAAATTGCGTTTTGTTCATTACCAACTACATCTTTATCTACACATTAACTAATACGCAGCCAAACTGGAGGCAAAGAAATGGGATGTGGAAAGTACAATGGGTGGCTGATTGCTTTGCTGAGGCATTACTTCATAGAGCAGTGGATACTTCATGTAAGACGAGGGCTTGGACTGTGCTGATGACGGGGAGTAGCAGTCTTCGGAGCTTTCTTTTCTATATACTCTATTATGCGGAATGTTCAGAGATAATGTACAGGGACTACAGAAGCTCGTGACGCCAGATATGAGGTGAATCTGAGTATCTTGACAAGTGAGGTGGGTTTTTACGTCGACTACATCTGTCTTCTCCCGCCCCGTGATGTTATCGTGTGAGGAAACTGCGTGTTATACTAGATGTTCTGTTTTTTTGTTATCTGGATCACGATTTGCCACTTTGCGAGGAAAATAACGATTAAGAATGATATACATAGTCTTCTCCCTAACTGTTCTCATAGGTTCCTTCTGTTTCTGTCATCTGGATCGCGACTTAGCAGCTTGCGAGAAAAATAACTATAAACAATTATATCTGTAGCCTTCGCAGCCTTCCAGCTAACTGTTCTTAATGTTCTGTCCGTTTTCTTTATTTGGACCACTTCTGAACACTTTGCGAGGAAAATAACTGTAAACAATTAAATCTGCAGCCTTCATAGTCTTCTGCTTTACTGTCCTAGTGTATATATATATTCCTGCAGATCCAATAAACTTAATCAGGAGACCAAAAAAAGAATGGTAAAGATAGCTCATTACCTCTTCTTTATATTAGCCACCGGTATCTCCGCAGCGAAAGTTCTTGTCTTCTTTTATTTCCTCAGTGGAGAGAGTATATAATTCTGACGCATGATTTCATCCTTGACGAATTACTTCCTTATCCATCACTTATCCATCACCGTCACATCCCTCTTCGGAATAGTATTACCTGTCAGGTGCGCCCATCCGTCCCTCACCCCGTTTCCCTACTCCTCCTCCTCCTCCTCCTCCTCCTCGTCCCTCTTTCCCGCCGCCTTTCACTCTTCCTAATCCTTCACGCTTCTATTCTCTTCCAGTTCCTCCTTTTCTGTTTTTTTTTTCTCATTCTTTCAGTTGATTTGTTCGTTTTTCCTTTCTTCTTTTCTCACTTTATACTTTTCTTCTTTGTTTTCTCTATTTTTTTTCTCATTGTGTATCTCTTCCTTCCGTTCTCTCCTTTTATGTTTCCTTTATCCTTTACCTTAATTTATCTCTTTTCCTTTCCTATTTTTTTTTATTTCATTCTCTACTTCGTAATTTATTGTGTAATTTTTCTGTTCCTCTCTCATCATTTACTCTTTCTTCTTTCCTTCTTCTTTTTCAGTCCTTCATTATTTGTTTCTGTTTCTTCCTTTTCCTTTCTGCTTTTCTTACTTCTTACTCTCATTTTTTTTATTTTCTGTAGTTATTTTTCAGTCTTTCTGTTCCTCTCTCTTACCATGTATTCTTTCATTTTTTCATCCTCTTCCTTTTTAATCCTTTTTTGTTTCCTTTCTCTTTCACGTTGACTTTTCCATTCCCATTTTTCTTTACTCCTTCGTAATTTACTGTGCAATCTTTGTATCCTTCTCTCATCATGTATTCTTTCATTTTATCACTATAATTCTCTTCTATTCCATTCCTCTCTGTTTCCCTCATCGTCTGTTTTCATTCGTTTATTTTCCTTTCGTCTTTTTCTCATCTTATATTTTCTTTTTTCGTAATGTTATGTTATCATTTTGTTCCTTTCTCGTGCTTTTCATTTTCTCCTCTTCAATTCCTTCCTTTTTTCTATTTCTGTTCCTTTCTTCTCCTTTGTGGTTTTCTTATATTATTCGGTAGTTATTGTTCAGTCTTCTTATTCCTCTCTCATCATGTATTCTTTCATCTTTTCTTCCCCACCTTATCCCATACTTCACCCAAACTTTGCCTCATCTCTTCCTGCTTTATCCCTCACCACATCCTCGCTATCTCCTGTCCTGACCCTCCCTCCCACCCTCCTCTCCTCTCCCTCCGTGTCTGCCCTGTCCCTCCCCGTACCTGGTCAAACCACTGCTTCCCCCACGCCCAAGACCCGAGGGCGTTCACTCACTGTCTAGTTTCCTCCCACTGTGTCCGTGAGTCTCCATCCATCTCCTTCAACTGTTTTTATCTGAGTGTTCTCCAATAACCCTCGAGGCTTCCACGTGTAATCATTCTCTCTCTCTCTCTCTCTCTCTCTCTCTCTCTCTCTCTCTCTCTCTCTCCTCTCTCTCTCTCTCTCTCTCTCTCTCTCTCTCTCTCTCTCTCATAATCATCAGTTCATTTTATATTCACTAGAGCAGCAATTTCTTTTACATTTCCTATCTAGAAGAAATGTTTACTATTGATAGTCACACTCGCAATGAACCAACTTCTTTTCTTGCCATAAAACAGAAAAATTAATGTAAAAAGTCAAACTGACACATTCAGCACTAAGTCTTCCTTCCTTTGTATGTGTTTCTAATGGTTAATTTTAGAGTAAATCTGCAGTATTTTTAACACCCTACTAATTTAACTCGGTTGTTGGCAGCACTGGTGATATTTCCCCGTAAATATGATGAAATTCCAAAAAGGGACTGTAACCTTTAAGTGAGCATCAATTTTTTTTGGTAAATCTATATTTCGACGTATGTATGTATATTGACAACTCCACATTATTGCAGCAGCTTTTGACACCACGGGAGTGTTTCAAGTAAATGATTGAAATTGTGCGTGTGTGTCGTTTGTTGGTGAGAATCAGACACAGAAGAGAATTATTAATGGTGGTGCTGAAAAATGGCTACACTGCCATGTTTAATTGCACACTGGAGGTACTGAATAAAGGGGATGTGATGATGTTTATTTTCTGTTCCATTACTGTTGTGTTAGTATTTCTAAACATTTCGGGGTCAATTGAGGTTTTTTGGGGTTGTTTCCATGATACTGGTGATAGATTGCCAATGATTCTGCTTTTGTCAATAGGAAAAACACCCATAAGAACCTGACCAATCGATAGGGCAAGAAAAAAACAACAAAAATAAATAAATAAAAATTAAGATAAAAAAAATAGGCCCGCTGGTGATTCTAGTCCCAAAAGAGAAAAGTCAAAAAAGAATATCCAGAATCACGAGAAGAATTTTGTCCTTACCAATGACTACATCACCAAGTATCAAGTCTGGTGCCGTGGCGGTGTTGTGAGCGGCGGCCAGTAATTTGAAACACATCTGCGCCGCACCTCCACTACTTTCAAAAGGCTCTAGCTAGTTGAGCTTACACATGTTTCATAAGGTTGTTTTACGGTTCTAGTAACAGATTAACAAGATTTATATACTATTAACAGGAGAAACACTCTTGAGAACCCGGATAATTATCTATGTGGCTTTTGAAAATAACTGTTGTGAGAGAGTAAAGAGTTTCTGAATACGGGTGTGTGCTAACAGTGTAGTTCTATTGGTCCGGCTTTGAAATCTCCCTAGTCAGAGAAAACTTGCATTTAGGCGCATCTCATACCATAATAACAAGAAAACAAGGGAGGATGCAGGAAGCCGTCAGAGCTACACGGGGCAGTCTTTGTATATACATTTTTCCATCTCTCATCCCCACACTCTTGTTTAATCTTCCATAAAGGGCTGATGGCTTCTTGTAGCTTCCTTTATTTTCTTATGTTCATTTTTCAATTCACTAATACAAGGGCGCGCCGTGTCTTGGTTTCAATTTTGCTCAGTAAAGTAAGAACATAAAAACATAAGAAAATGAGGGAAGCTGCAAGAAGCCATCAGGCCTACACGTGGTGATCCCTTTATAAAACATACTCACCTGCGTATATTCACCTACCATCCTCATTTATGCATCTGTCTAATCCTTCTACAAAACTTCTTACTGACTCAACACTAACAACCTGATCACTGAGTCTGTCCCAGTCATCCACCACTCCATACCTACTCATATGAATCGCCGTGCTCTAATTAACAGTCAAAGGCTTGAGAATATTCCTCCACCACAAAGTCCCAGGAGACAGGATTAAATCACAGTGCGAATTTCATCCTCCCCCCGGCGGCAGGGGCTGACATGCCACAGTCGCAGGCTCCTGTTTAACCCAACGCATATGCTCGGGTCTCACACCAGAGGACCTATAACCTTCATGAGGCAGAGCTGGGAAGATAGTCAGGTACAATTTCAGTTAGCAAGATCACACAGCCCGAGAGGAGACAAGCAGGCCAGCTGAGAAGAATGAAATACTTCAAGAAGCGGAAGGCATTCACTATCAGTTGACCATTGCCCTTTCACACTCCGTCAGAAGAAAGAGAGGAAGACCCAAGGGAAGGTGAATGAACACATGCTTGTAATGGGTGTGACCAAGGTGGATTGGACATGTCAAGAGGAGACATGAAGAGTATGTGAAGAAGAGAATGGTAGAAATGGATCTACCCAACAGGAGAAAGAGAGAAAGGCCTAAGAAAACGTTTATGGATGCAGTGAAAGACATGCTTGTGATGGGTGTGACTGAGGAAGGCGTAGAAGACCAAGCAACTTAAAGAATACTGATCCGGTGCGGCGACACCTAACGGAAGCAACCGAAAAGAGCAGCACGTAATAGTTGACTACGATGAAGCCATCCTAATGCCTCCTCCCAAAGCTTACACCAAATATCCACTATATGAGGAGACAGTGCAGTGAGTGGCGTTACTTTAGACGAACCATGTGGCCTTAGTGATTAGCTTTTGAACGTCTGTCTGCCCGTCACGTGTTCAGAGAAACAACGCAAAGACCCGCAGACAGTGAACCACCACGCAGCAGTAGCAGTAAGCGTGTAATCCCTGCGCAATATCAGCAGCCATAAATCTACAGAATCTTGAATTACCTCCATGTGAAGTAAATAAATTATCGTCCGTGAACTTCCACCCACAGCCGAAGATTACGGAACCAGAGAGAGAGAGAGAGAGAGAGAGAGTCCAGGTGTTGTAAATACATCAAGTTGTATTCAAGAAAGGACAGATAAAACAATATGATGTCAAAATAATATGTCAAGCAAACTCACAGTAATAAATAATTTCTTTTTACGACACACACAGATGAGCGTTCTGTCAAATTCATCCAGTTTTCCTTTTAATTACTGACTGGCTGAATTTTTTTTTTTTTTTAACTGTGTGATGTCAAAGCAGTTAAAGGTCTTGCTGCAGTTCATTTGTTATCAAAATAGGGTGAGTTTTACACACACTGCACACACCAATGCGGGTGTTCTGTGCCGATACCCCTTCACTGGAATGAAGCGTAATGTCGTCATTGTTCTCTCTCTCTCTCTCTCTCTCTCTCTCTCTCTCTCTCTCTCTCTCTCTCTCTCTCTCTCTCTCTCTCTCTCTCTCTCGTTATCTCGTTATTAGGAGGTTTCGAGTATTTTCTTGTCTATTTTATCTGTTGTTTCCTCTCATGTAGCCAATTCTTCTTAATTTCCCTACAACAGTTCTCTTAAGATGATTTACACACACACACACACACACACACACACACACACACACACACACACACACACACACCTCACCTCACCTCACCTCATCTCAACCGGCGCACAACCTTTTAATATCATATACTCGTATACACATAACATAAGCATACATAACTTGTAATATCAGTAATCCTCTCCGGCTTTCTTCCTTCACACCTCCAGCACCTTTCACCTTCCAAACCAACCCGGCACATCCCCACCCCGCCCCACCCCTGCTGCCGGCCAAGACCCAGGAAGCCATCAGTATGTAAACCCCGAGATGGGCTTCATTGCTTCCCTAACTTCCCGAAGGCCGAGGGCGGGGCGGGCGGGGGCTGGAGGGGGACGTGGGGTCGTGACGGATCTTGGAACCACTCGCACAGTTTGCATAGATTCATGAGGGATCCCGCGGGGCATTACCGGTGGCTGGGTGCTGGCCTGCTCGCCTCATCATAAATCCTTCACTCTAAGTAGCTAAAGATCCTTTCTTCACCCTCCTGCAACCCCCGACGCCTCCACCTCCTGGTCTTCCTCCTCCTGGTCGTCGTCGTCCTCCTCCTCCTCCTCTTACTCCTCACGAGCTTCCCTGCTTTACTGCTCTGCTGCTTTACTGCTTCTGCTTCTCGTACTCAGTCTGCTCAAAATCTCCCTTATGTTCCAGTGGCTGTTGCGTGTTCTCTCTTATTATTCCTTCCTGTCCTGTTTATTGGCTTCTCCTCATTTTTACCTTTCGACCCCACCCCTCTCTCTCTCTCTCTCTCTCTCTCTCTCTCTCTCTCTCTCTCTCTCTCTCTCTCTCTCTCTCTCTCTCTCTCGCTCTCGACTCACTCTCTTCACCTTTTAACCTTCCCTCCCTATGACCATCACCTTTCCTCCTTACTCGTCCCCTCACATTGACCTCTCCCCTCCTTTCCTTCGTACCTTCACATTTTTTTTTTAACCTGTTTTCTTTTTTTTCTTTTTTCCTTACTCTCCGTTCTTCGTCAGTTTCCACTCTGTAATGTCATTTTCTGCTTTGTTTTTCTTTCCATGTTTGCTTTTCTCTTCCTAACCTGTCTTTTGTTTCCCCTATTTCTTACTTGTATATCTACACTGTTTTCTCTATCTCTCTATTTTCCCCCTTTTTTTTTTTTTACATTCCTCATTTTTTGTCAGTTTTCATTCTGCAGTATATTTTTTTATTCTACTTTTCTTTCCATATTTTATTTTCCAAAGCCAACTCTTTTTACACACTCATCCTTCTTACCTTCTTATTTTTCAGCTGTTTTTCCCGCCAGTCTTCATTTTTCCACTCCTCATCTTACAATCTTCCCTTCGAATCATATCCAACACTTCTCTACATCTCCATTTTTTCTCACCTGTCTTATCCCGTTTTCTCCTCCTAATTTGCCTCATCTTCCCTTCTTTCCTTCTACTTTCCCCCCTGTTCTTCATTTCTTCACTTCTCATCATAAAATCTTCCCTTAGAATCATATCCAACACTTCTCTCTATCTCACTTTTCTCACCAGTCTTATCCCATTTTCTCCTCTTAACCTGATTCTTCTTACCCACTCATCACTTTTCCTTCCCTGTTCTCTTCGAATCATCACTAACACCATCTCCATTTTCCCATCTGTCTTATCTCATTTTCTTCTCCTAGCCCGACTCTTCCTACCCCGTTTTGCCCGTTTTCTTCTAACTTCGACTCCCCTTCCCTTCTCATCCCCTCCCCGAGGATAGCATAAGTGGCTGCGGGTTGGGAGGGACGGGGGAGAAATGAGGCTCGGCTCGTTGCAGGTGAATAATGAGAGTCGGTTCGTCTGAAGTTGATGGATACGTGGGTGTACCTGTGCATGTTTAAGACGCAAAAAGGTAAAGCATGAGAAAGTGGGATAGCTGGGATTTCCGGGACGAGGTTCAGTATTACTTGTTTTATATGAAGGGATCGTCTGGCTTCGTCTAGCTTTGGTTCGGGTGAGGGTTTGAATCATCTGTAGGTGTAATGGAATGGGAGGAATTATAAGACCATGGGAAAGTAAGGGAGGTTGTAAGATGTCTTCAGGCCTACACGTGGCAGTCCCTATATGAAACGTGTCTACTTATTTCTACCTATCATAAATTTGTCTAACCTTTTAAAGCTCCTTAGTGACTCAGCACTAACAACTTGAATCTTTTCCATTAATCTACCACTCTCTTTTTTTATTCAACTTTATCAAACTTGAACCCATTATTTCTTGTCCTATCCTGATTGCCAACCGTGGAAATTTTGGTTATATTACCCTTGTTATAATCTTCTTTTACCACTTTTAAAGACCTCTATCAGATTCCCTCTCAGCATATATCTCTCTAAGGAATGTAAATTTAAAAGCTTCAACCTCCTTTCGTAATAATGGATCTAACTCGTAGCTCTTTGATGGTTAATAGTATTCTGACACCTGTTCCTTAATCTGAGCAATGAATCTGAAATAACATTACCATTTTCATCCAGTTATGTGAAGTTAGGTTTAGATTAATTCAGTTCATTGATTTCATCCTGCAGATTTTCATCAAGTTGTTTACATTTTCGATTACTATCTTCCCAAACAGAGAGAGAGAGAGAGAGAGAGAGAGAGAGAGAGAGAGAGAGAGAGAGAGAGAGAGAGAGAGAGAGAGAGAGAGAGAGAGAAATACGAGTGACAGATATGAAAGAGGACAAGACAGTCAGCCGTCCCATTTATATCCCAAACAGCCCCTTTCCTTTCTTCCCTCTCTTTGCTCCTCCAGCCGCCGTCTCCTGCCCCTTCCCTCCCCCCTCTTCCTTCTCTTCCAGCGGCCTCCAGCCAGGAGCGAGAATGAGGGATTTATGGCTCTAAGTTGGGAAAATATGACGTACGATGTGCTGGGGGAAGGAAGCGAGGAGGAGGAGACTGGAAGGGAAGGAAAACACGGTGTAGTAAGAGAAGGCGAGGTGAAGAATACGATTATACATAAATGAAAGGGTAACGGTCTAGTCACTTGGTACTGGGGCGGATGGTACTCAGGTCATACAAGCCTCGAGTCAGATGATCCTCGCGACAGATCGGTCTGAGTGGTGACAGGTCTCAGGACGTTTGGTGCTCGAGACACTTGGTACCCAAACCACTTGATTATCAAAATGTCTCTAGACTCAAACGTCTGAACTACAGGCTTCGTGAAAGCAGTATTAATATAACGTTCACCAAGCCATTCACTACTTACTCAGCCACATCCACTCATCCACTCAACCACACCCCAAACCACTTACCTACCCATCCATCCAACCACAGACTCCCGTTGATCTTTTCATTCATCTACCCATCCATAGGGAGACTTTAGTGCGACAGAGACTCAGGTAGCTTATTCAGTCATTTGCCAGACGCCATGAAATCATCTAGCGTTTGTCAGAATAGAGCAAATAGATATTAAATTATGGTTATTCGATATATCTGAGTAGCAATGGAATCTACACAGTCTCCACTTCTTTTTTTTTTTTTTATGTAAGAGGAGAACTGGCCAAGAACTAAAAGAAAGGTAAAAAAAAAATGTACACAGAAGATATCAGTTCCTAAAGAAGTGTCTTGAAACCTCCCTCACAAGAGTTCAAGTTATAGGTAGGGGGAAATACAGAAGCAGGTAGGGAGTCCCGTTCTAGAGTTTACCAGTAATTGACACCCTTCACACACACTAGTCACGTTTTTACTCTCAAAGGCTGATTCTTGCCAAAGCACAGCGTATCTGTGTCAATCTCATCGAGGGAAAAATATCGATGTTCTTTTTTTCTGCGCTATTCAAATGAGGTCCGGTGATAATGGTAGGCTGCTCCAGGAACTTTGATGGGTACGAAATTTTGTACAAAGTTTGAGGCCGCGGCTTCTCTTGGGGGGAGATGCTGGTGTCCGGTGCACTAAGAATGGGTTATCCATCACTTTATCTGCATTTTTTCGGGGATCGTAATTCATGTGTATCTTAAATTCTTCTTGCCAGGAGAAACTCTTTTTATGTAAGGTGGGATCTGACTAACGGCAACAAAACTGAAAAAAAAGACAGTCAGAGAGCATGTTCAAAATTATATTGAGAAGTATCTTATAATATTCCTCTTAAAAAGTTTTAAGTCATAGGCAGGAGAAAATACAGAAGCATGCAGAAAATGCAGAAGCAATTCAAGTGATGAAAGATTGAGACTACTGATTGTTAAGCCTTGCATTTGAGAGATGGACAGGATAAGAATGAGAAAAAGTAGAAAGTCTTGTACAGCGAAGCCGGTAGAGGTAGGGAGGCATGCAGTTAGCTGGATCAAAAGAGCAGTTAGCATGAAAGTAGCGATAAAGATGAGAAGACATCCAACTTTACGGAGAAGAGAGAAAGAGAGAAAGACGTGTAAGACAATCAGTTAGAGGAAATGAGGAGACAAAAAATACTCTCAGGCCAAATCTTACATTTGTGATATCCTTGAGTTGAAATTAATTGAGTTGCTGGTCCGGAGTGTCTGAACCTGCTTTCCTCTTACTCGTTCCTTTTCTCTTATTAACCAGAATTCATGGATCATTTTTTTTCCTTCCATGTATTCCTTTTCAAACATTCTCCAATCACGTCCTCTTGCTGCGCTTGTCATTCAGGAGATACGCGGCTGCCAACTCACTCAGCGTCAGTAAGCGTGTTAATCTGTTCTGCAGGCGTCGATCACAGCTGATAAAAGCCCTATATTTATTCGACACTTATCTTACCGCGCTTTGTTCTCCTCATGCCACGTCTTTCGCATTCTTACTCTGCTACTTCTACTCCTTCTACTCGTTCTCCTCCTCGTCGTTCTTGTCCTCGTCCTCCTTGTCCTCCTCCTTGTCCTATAACTGTCATCATCGTCATTATTATCATCATTCTTTTCGTCGTCAGTTTCGTTCTCAGAAATTTCTTCTTCTTCTTCTTCTTATTATTATTATTATTATTATTATTATTATTATTATTATTATTATTATTATTATCATTATTATTATTCCTTTTCTCCTCCTTCTCTTCCTCCTACTCATCCTCCTCCTCCTCTTCCTCCTCGACCTTGTCCTCTCATTGTCGTCATCCTCCTCCTCCTCCTCCTCCTCCTCCTCCTCCTCCTCCTCCTCCTCCTCATCCTTATCCTCGACCTTGTTCTCTTATCGTCATCCTCCTCTTCTTCTTCTTCCTCCTCCTCCTCCTCCTCTTTCTCCTCCTCCTCCTCCTCCTCCTCCTCCTCCTGGGATAACCTCATTAGGGGCCGCCATAGCAAGGGGCAGGCCTGGCTGATGACGCATCCTCCCCGGGGCACGCACACCCACCACCGCTAACTGTGTTACCGCCACGCTACGCCGCTAACCAAGTTATCCCCACCCGCCCGCTTGCTCGCCATTTAGGGCATATTTAATCTGCTTTCAAAGGCCTTTTTTTTTTGTATATATATCAATGCAAGTGAAATTACCCGCCCTGTCCACCCCATACCGCCCACGCCCTCTTGAGTGGTTGTTTGCTCTTTGCTCTATTTTTGTTATTAGTATTCATTGTGCTTTTTTTTTTCTCATATAAATGGCCGCGTTTTTTTTTTTTTTTTTTTTGCTATTTTTTTTTATTTTCTTTGCATTTTCTCAATATCCAGTGTTGTTTTTTTCAGATAAATATGAGTTAAATTATCCATCCCTTCCACCTACATCTTTTTTTTTATGACTACTCTCTCTCTCTCTTCTTTTTTCTTTTTTTCCTTCTTCTTTTCATTCTATTTCTATGAGTGTTCAGTGTCGTGTAATTACTGGCGTTCTGTGCTCTGTGTCGCGATCTGCGTCCTTTAATGGTGATCAGCTGATCCTCTCTGCAGATTCCCTTGAAGTCCTGTTCTCAAATCATGTTTAAACGCGTGGATGATTCAGTGATTAGTTTCGCTCTTATAGCTGTGTTAATATTAATAGAACTGTAATTTAGTCGTACTGGAGGTAATAATAATGGTGGTGGTGGTAGTAGTAGTAGTAGTAGTAGTAGTAGTAGTAGTAGTAGTAGTAGTAGTAGTAGCAGTAGTAGTAGTTGTAGTTGTTGTTGTAATGGTAGTAGCGGTAGTAGAAGCATCTGTATGTATCTGTTGTGGTCACTAAATAATCTGAATCTAAACCTGTGTGTGCCGTGCTGGGCTTATGATCGTCAGCTTTCCCCTTCTAAGTCCTCCTTTCCCCTCTCAGAATACCTCTAGCCCTATCTATTGAGTAAGGCCGAGACTCCCTTTTCACACACCTTAAGGCCTCGTCACATGATCAGAGAGTAAGTGTGGTGGCTAAGCACTCTTCCTAACAATTTCCCTGACGAGTGGAGTTTTGGAGTTTTGTATCGCTGATGAACCTGCTCGAGCAAGGATGGTGTTTCAGTTCCGCACGTTTACATAACCAGTTTGCACGCATTCTGTGCTCTTATACTGAAACACCACACTTACCCATTGATTGTGTGACAAGGCTTTTACTTAACCTTTTGACTGTTATTTGATACATCCTTCCTAAATTACTGATCACTCTGAGACATCTTTTCTCGTTCTATAGCCACCTCCAGTCTTTAAACGGGGTAAAAATTGCAAAATCTATTATTTTTAACACCCACCCCTACTTTCTTGTAGATGCTTATGACGATTTCATGCGATACTTTTGTGCTGTTCATTGTTTCATGTCGCAGTTAAAGAGATAAAGTAAATATTTACTCATCCAGTAGTAGTAGTAGTGCGTAAGTAGGCATGTTTTATATAAGAACAGCCATGTGAGGTCCTGATGGCTTGTTGCAGCTTACCTTATTTTCTTATGTTCTTGTGTGTGTGTGTGTGTGTGTGTGTGTGTGTGTGTGTGTGTGTGTGTGTGTGTGTGTGTGTGATAAATTCAGCACCAGTAACAGCAGTAGATAAAGAATACGTCATATATGTAAATAAACAACAACAGCAACAGACAATAATGATGACGATGATAACGACGATGATGATGCAGATGAATAAAGTCAGGCAGGATATTGTCAAGAGATGAGCGCATGTGATGGTGTATCATTTCCATTCCCTCGGCATCAGTGAGCGTGTGCTTTGTGTCCACGCCTGTGATGAAACGCGGGGCAAATGATAACCCTTGACTAATACGCGCCGCAGGAATAAAATGGAATAAATTGGCCTATTTTCACGGATGTCGTTATTGGGATTAATTGGTGATCTCGTTACTTCTGGCAACTCTGATTTGCTCTGTTGGCAGATGTTATTTTCTTTATGTATTCGCTGACTCCAAACTCCATTAATTTCACGGACTTTTGAACCGCGTGCGCTCTTATTTTTTGTTGTATTTCATCACTACACCTGTGCAAAAGTGTGTGTGTGTGGGGAGAGAGGGAGGAAGGGGAAGGGTGAACGAGTGTGTGTGTGTGAGTGAGAGGAAGAGGAGGGTAAGTGAATGGTTATATATAGGTGAGTGTCAATGAGTGTGTCCGAGTGTAAAAAACGTCGTAAACCTAAGTTATGCATTCTTACTGTGCTGGAAACTACGTCATCATTAAGAAAACATCTTCTGCTTCACTTTCAATACACAGTTGCAGGAAATGAATGCTAATGGAATGTTGTGAATCAAGCGATGGTCTGAATAATTTTGTCTGTTAATTTATGTAGATTTACAAAACAGGTAAATACGCGTGTAATTTTTCGCCCTCAGTTATAAAATTTGTAATTATTTTAGTCTTTTATTTTGCCCCGATGCTCTCAGAAAAATTGCAATCCGTGTACGTAGATGAAATGTATCAACATGTTTGTTTGTTTCATGTTTGTATTTTCTGCGCGACGTGTTTCCACTCAAGTGTTTATTTACTTCTGCATGTTAGGAGATTAGTGCTTCACCATTACACTTTATAATATTGCACAAGTATAAAAGAAAATAATTGCCTACATAGTTTAAGGTTTACACACACACACACACACACACACACACACACACACACACACACACACACACACACACACACACACACACACACACACACACACACACTTTTTACTGGGAATCAGACGACAGACAGACGGACGGAAGCACCCAGACAGACAAACCGACAGACAGACAAACAGACAAAGTTAAAATATATATATATACTGTATTCACACACGCTATATATATTGTCAATAGTAATGGGACAAATAATGCGCTGATTTACTTTTATTGTGTAATATAATGAGTACTGGACGAGAGATAATAAACAACAACAACTGAAACGGAACTAAAAATTGTTAGAATAAATGAGCGCAATGAACTACCAGAAAATTTAAAAAGTAAATAAATAAACAAACCGAATACGAGGTACAACATAAGTAACATTAGCAAAATCTAACGTGAAGGAAGGATAAGAAGAGAACATGAACCAGTAACACAGTGGAGGAGAGAGACAGGCGAGGTGCGTGAGACGATGAGCGTGGGGGCATGCGTGGAGGCGTCTGTACCATATATATATTCCCACCTCGTCTAAACTGGAGTGGGCAACCTCGATCAGTACCATATTGAAAACGTGTTGGCATCCGTGGAGGCTCTGTTCACTTATAGAAGGGAGAAAGAGAGAGGAAGAGAAAGAGATAGAGGGGTGGGGGTAACGAGAGGTAAATAAGAAGTGATGATCAAAATATTGTTATACATATACATAGCTAACTAGTAACTAACTATTAAAGTCAGACAGAATGCGGGAAACTTGCGTCCTTTGTCTGTATGTTAATAGTTTTGATAGAGTGGTAGATGAATGGAACAGATTCAGTGGTTAGGTTCCGGTGCCGAGACAATAGAGCGCATTAAAGGAAGGTTAGACAGATTCATGGGTGACAGGTGAAAATAGATACACATGTTTTATAGTAGTAGTAATAATAATAATAATATGGGAACATCAAGAACAACAACAACAATAACAACAACAACAGCAATAATAGTCTTTACTGCAATAGTACTGATAAAAATTTCTTTCATCACCCACAGACAAACTTTTTCAAGACGACGTTCATTTGGTCACCACGCGCCAAGACTTTCACGTGACAGACTCCGGGACCAACAGTTTTGCTAAGGTACAGTGTGAGCTAAACTGACCACTGTTTATTATTTTATATTATGTATAGACTCAAGACCATATTCTGCAACACTTCCGCTACATACAAAAGGCTTTGCTTGAATTCAGTTACATGGTTTTCATAAAAGTGTTTTTTTTTTCTTTTTTTATGGTTCTACGTCAGATTAACAAGATTTACGTATTATCAACAGGAGGAACAGTCTTGAAAATACGGCTAATTAACTCCGTGGCCTTTGAAAATAGCCGTGGTGAAAAAGCAAAGCGTTTCTGAATACAAGCTTATGAAAGTTAAGGCAATGCTAGATGCGTAGACTCGAAGCTCATAAACTACAATTGTTATAATCTTACGTCTTAATTTCATCTTGCCGTGTCATAAGACGGAGGGTAAAGGATATAAATCATGCGTATTTTCGTAAACTGCAAGAAAGAATACCTAGGGTTGTTGTGCAATATATAATCGAATACACAGAAACAGACTCTCTCTCTCTCTCTCTCTCTCTCTCTCTCTCTCTCTCTCTCTCTCTCTCTCTCTCTCTCTCTCTCTCTCTCTGTGGTTCATACTGAAATATGTTCTGAAATTGTAAAGAAGGAAGAAATGAAAGGAGAAAGACGAGTAGGAAAGAGAAAGAGGAGGAGAAGTAAGAAGAATGAGGAATGAATGAAGGAAGGAGAGAATGAGGAGGATAGGGAAAACTAAGACTCTCTCTCTCTCTCTCTCTCTCTCTCTCTCTCTCTCTCTCTCTCTCTCTCTCTCTCTCTCTCTCTCTCTCTCTCTCTCTCTCTCTTGTGTTGCATGTTTCACCACTTCTTCGCCCTTTCCTTCCTCTTTGCAGCGTCGAAAAATCCATGACACACATCCCGCTCCTGTCGCCCTATTTTTGAGAACACCCACTTAAGGATAACCTCTCGGGACTCGGCCACACGTCTCGTCTCCCTCTTGTCGCCTCCACCTTGTTGACATGTTGTTGTGGTCGTCGTTGTCGTCGTCTTCCCTGACTTGTTGATAGTGCTGGTGATGGTGGTGGTGAGAGTGGAAGAGGTGGTGGTGGTGATGTTAATGGTGATTTTATTGTTTTTGTGAATTGACTAGATTCGGTCTCGTGGTCTTCTGCATTTCCTATCCTCCTCCTTGTTCTCCTCCTCGTTTTCTTCCTTGTCCTCCTTCTCTCCCTTCACCTCCTCCCTCTCCTCCTCTTCCACCTCGTCCTTCTCCTGTCCTTACATCTTACCGCCTTTTTTATCGTCCTCCGCCTCCACACACGCGCTCCCTCCGCCCGGTAATCACAGCTCCTGCCTCCCCCGTACACACACTGCGGCAAATTACCACAAGGGGCTGCACGCCATAGCATCGCCGCGACGGAGGGGCCCCGCACGCACCTGCCGACTCCGCCTTCTGCTTATCCCCGACGCCTTAATACTTTTGTGTGTGTGTGTGTGTGTGTGTGTGTGTCAGGTTTGTGTTCGAATACATTATTTTCGATCACATTATAATATCATGAGTCCATATGCGAATACTTTTTGTTGTACTAGAATCCAGGCACAAGTACATTTTTATTGACGCCCCTAACTTTTTTTTCTTTTTTTAGCAGCATAGTGTGTGTGTGTGTGTATGTGTGTGTGTGTGTGTGTCATTATGATACAGATAGTGAAACTCTTAAATACTCGTGAGCTATCTATGGTTGAGCTCGAGACCTGTTAACCTGTTATTGCCCCCGCCTCCCCGCCGCCCCCCGGAGTTTGGGGTGAATCTCGCCTGATGCCTGATGGGGCTGGATCGCTGTGCGCTTCTCAGTGGAGCAGCCAGTCCAGACAGCATTTGACAGCTGTTTCTCACTCCCTATATTAACAGCAAGGTGCTAACAGATTAACAGAAGGAGTGGGAATTGCGGCCTGACCTTACCTCCACCTACACGCCAAGCACTACCCTCCATAATGAATTTTGTTGGTTGTACTCTAAAGTATTCGTAACTTTGTCGAGTACTTTGATCCGAGTACGGACTCCACTCTCCACCTTGGAAAAAAAAGAACTCAGACATGCAGTGCCAAGTCTTTTCAGCTTAACGTTTTGAGTTCACATTCGATTATTTTAACATGCATGAATTCTTTTGCGAATTGGGTACGAGTTGTATAGGTTTCAATGTGTGTGTGTGTGTGTGTGTGTGTGTGTGTGTGTGTGTGTGTGTGTGTGTGTGTGTGTCAGCGTTTGTGTATAAAAGTAAAATCCCAAAACTGAAACACATGTGCTGCATTGAAAAATTGATATTTTATAGAATTAATTATCTGTTGTAAAAATATATTGTACTCCATTCAGACATATCTTGCATTTAAATACTTAAATTTGAATACATTTCTCAATTTGCATAAATGTGAGAATAAATGTGAGAGCCATTTACGTACAGACCGCACAAATTTTCCGATATTACTGCCATACATTGCGGAAATCCCTACGCTGTGGGGCTGCACGATTATATTCATGAATACCGAGTTGTGTAAAGAGAAATTCTGCACACGCATATTGTGTCTAAGAATACGCCCTGCGTGAGTACGGTGCCTGCTGCTGTAGGGATGCTCTCAAAGTCGAGGAATTTCAGAAAAATCGACCCAACAAATTAGCAGGAAGTCAAAACCTGGCATCATTGCAAAGGAAGCCCTATTGATGAGTATGTTAAAAGTCCCAACCAGAGTTGTTCTTTGGCCGCCATCTTGGAAAATGGTGGGGGGGGGGACGATTTTTTTTTTTTTTTTCTTTTTTTTTTTTTTAGTTACTAAACTGTTCTAGGAGTGCAATGTTATTCTTCACCTAATGACAAACATTTTGTGTTCCCAACTTTTTGTGTGCGATCAAAAAAAAAAAAAAAAAAATATATATATATATATATATATATATATATATATATATATATATATATATATATATATATATATATATATATATATATATATATGCCTAGTAAAAGATTTTTCCTTCTATGATCCAATCCCAAAGCGACATTCAAGCTACGTAGATGTGGAGATAAACACACGAATGTTTTGTCGTGATTTACTGTTTCAGAGCCATCACAGTTTGCTGGAAAGCCAGTTTGGTGAAAAAATAATAAACAAAAGAAAGAATTAGAGAAAACATGATGTGATGTTTGGCGGGTAGGAGCTAAGTTAGGTTTGGAGTATCATTATTTACGTAAAACTATTCTTTTTATTTGACATATAATTACTGACAATAAAACTATCATGAATGTTAATATACTCATCAGCAGTGCCAATGTATCGGTATAATACTAGAACTTTCTATGTTTTCCTCCTCAGACAGTAGTTCCCCCAATAATTTATTTTCTTGTGGATGTGGCTGTTGGAGTATGGAGTGTGGAGAGTAACTGGGAAAATTCTTGAGACAGTTTTGTTCACTTCATCCTCTGTATTAATTTCATAGTATGCACTTCCTGGATATCACCTTTGTCCTCTTAATATTCACTTTCAGATCTAGTACTTCCTGGCGTTCCTTATAGAATGTAATATCATCTGAGACTATTTACTTATTCTTCACTAATACCTACGGCTCTGCTTCTGTAAGGGAGACTTAGTAGGTGGGAGATAGCTGGTCGTTTAAACCCTCGATGAGAATGTAGGGTGTGTCTGTGTGTGTGTGTGTGTGTGTGTGTGTGTGTGTGTGCTATACGGAACGAAGACCCTCACCAACCTTCCCCATTCTGTTAACTGTCCGTTTATTCCACGCCGCACCAGAGACAGAACCTTCACTCCTCATCTCTTCCCCTAGTTCGTTGTCTGTGTTCTTCAACCTTCTCTATTCTGTTAACTGTCCGTTTGTTCCACGTCGCGCCAGAAACAAAACTTCACCCCTCATCTCTTTCTCTAATAATCTGTCCGTCCTGTCTTATATCATTCCTAGGTGTCATTCTGTTACTCAAGTTGTTCGTCTGTTGTTTGCCACGTGGTGTATCACGCTTACGAGTATGTGAAGTTTTATTTATTTTTCTTTTTTTCTTTTTCGTATTAAATTTATCTCTAACTTTGGGTTTCCAGAATTTTATATATTTATGTTTTTTTCTTCATAGAGTTGCCTGAGTCATTTCATAATAGCCGAGGTTTCTCTCATATCGATTTTGTTTTCTTTCTTTAGTCTATGAAATTAACACACACACACACACACACACACACACACACACACACACACACACACACACACACACACACACACACACACACACACACACACACACAGAGAGAGAGAGAGAGAGAGAGGGAGGCACAATTTATTTAAAAAGTCACCCATAAAAACACGCCATGATGAACGTTTTCTTCGGACCAGGTTAGCTTACGAGAGAAAAACTTCTCTATGCCATAAACTATATTTAGGATGTAGTAACGTGTGCTTTGAAACTCGTGTTAGGTTTATGAAGTTCAGTGTGCACGTGAAAGATGTGCACGTGCAGGCCTTCACGTGCGTTCAGCCGTGCGCGGGCAGCACTTCACCAGACTGGACACTGTGTTCGTTCACATACTGCACGGAAGCATCGTAAGGAAAGTTGATGTAAGCTGTCATGTCTCGTCATATAAACACGTGTATATGAGAGAAAATATAGTGTAGCATGTAATTTATTTTTTTTACAATAAGCACTTCATTTTTCGTATCGGTGCCTTCATAGCTCAGTGGCTAGAGCGCTGGTCTAGTAAACCAGAGGCCGGGAGTTCGATCCTCCCTGAAGGCATAAAACGTGACGGAAAATTTTTCAGCACTTCTATGATATAATCTGAACAGTAAACTATAGAATACAATTTATTTGAATTCGATGATTTAGTGAAAGAATCAAGATACTGATTTCTCCTCCCCTCTCTCCCTCGCTCTTTTCGTTTGCATTAGTATGGTCGGCAGAATGAGAGAAATAACAACAAAATCAACGCTTCAAGTTAACAAGAGATGCAACCCTGCAACAAAATGTGAGATTGATGACACTCAGTTAAGTAAAGGAACGGAGTTGATTAAATTAACTATTAATTTTCTTATATATAATATTCTTATTCTTACACTCTCCTTCTTATTTTCCTTCTTCTTCTTTTCCTTCTTCTTCTTCTTCTTCTTCTTCTTCTTCTTCTTCTTCTTTTCCTATTATTTTTCTTTTCCTTTTCTTTTCTTTCTTCTTCTTCTTCTTCTTCTTCTTCTTCTTCTTCTTCTTCTGTAGCACTTTAAGCAAGCTTCACACACTATAGGACCGCTTCACACAAGGACGGATAAGGCCACTCACTACTCAGAGTTAGCTTTTCTCCCCCTCAGCTTGAATCCTTACTCGAGGTCGCTGTCTTCAGTGAGCCTTTGCAGGTGTTTCTCTTTTGTGCCATTTTTTCCGCTCATTCCTTTGTATATCATATCTCTTCTTTTATATAGTCTTTCCACCTTATCCTAGGTCTTCCTTTTTTTTTCGTATTTTCCTCTTCTTGAGTTTGTAGAGTTGTATGCAACTATATATCAGACCGCCAAACCTACACGGGGTGACCCAGACAAAGCACACCACACATTCACAGACACATCATTCATACTCTTAGCCACGTCGGCGCCTGGTGGAAATGGATAGCCTCGTGGACCGTTCTTAAAAAAAAATAATAATAAATAAAAATATAAAAAAAGAAGACGACTTAACGAAGCTGTACTAGGACACAGATAAGACGTGGACGGAGTGACAAAAGTCTGAGCAAACAAGAAGCGAGCCCTAGCAGTGCAGGAAGACCCCAAAGTGAGGAGAGGCACGAGTACACACACATACACACACACACACACACATCTGTACGTGACATTCCTGTTAGTTTATTTCTTTGGTGGTTGTTTTTCTTCTGTTTTAATATTTTTTCTATTGTTTATTTATGTTTTGTCCCTTGTTTCTTTGTTCGATGGTAATTTAGTTATTTATTTTTTTGTAGAACGTCAGTAAAACATAAAGGAAAATCTACCCTCCGTCCTGTAATATTTGGGAAAATGTTAGGCTTTGTAGGATATCTTGTCTTACCTCTCGCGCTCCCTCCTTCCTAGGCATTGAAAAAGTGCGGGAAATTTGAAGGTTTATAAATGCACTGGTGTGTGTATGTGTGTGTGAGTGTTATTGCTAGTTATCTCTCTCTCTCTCTCTCTCTCTCTCTCTCTCTCTCTCTCTCTCTCTCTCTCTCTCTCTCTCTCTCTCTCTCTCTCTCTCTCTCTCTCTCTCTGTCAGTAGTTGCACAGGTCTTCAAGGGTATTTTTACGGTTTTAGTGACAGATTAACAACATTTCTACATTAATAACAGGAGAAACACCATTGAAAACCCTGATAATCATCTTTATAGCCATGAAAAACAGTCGTGAGGAGAGAGAGAGAGAGAGAGAGTAGGAGCATTTCAGTTGAGCCTATTCTGCCCTGGTTCGTGTTTGCTGCGGTGACACGGTGCCGTACTGAGTGAAGATTGCGTTCATAATCACTTATCGGGGGTGGAGTGGGGAAAGGAGAGTCAGGAAGTGAGGATATTTATATTATTTGACATATTATTTGATAGCATGTCAACTTTTGTGTGTGTGTGTGTGTGTGTGTGTGCGCGGGGGTGGGTGTTGGATCAGTGACAGGTGGCGCTGGGGAGTTACCACGGCGAGCGGCTGGCTGGCTGCAGTGTTTTGGTCAGCACTGGTCAATCTTGCCCTACACGCTCTATTAACCAGTGTTTCCGTCTTCCCGACACCTTCTTCCTGCACCAAGCACCGTCAAGCATCACCAGAGAGGCACGAGTACGTAAGGTGAGTCCAGCGGGGACAGTCTCTCCTCAGTCAGCCTTACTGCCTTCACAACACCCTAATCCTCCCTGTAGTGTCTTGTATTCGTTTATTTAGGATTCATTATTCGTTATTTAGTTTTTTTAGGGGTTAATTATTTATATTTAGGTTTTGTTTACGTCTGAGTCTGGAAAGAGTTGGAAATTTATTCAAATATTTAATGTTCGTCAATATGTAAACAAGCCATCAGCTGTATTATTAGCCATTATTTGCCTCGTCTCTCACTTATTGTAAGCCTAACATATCATAAGATGGATCCACATGTCTAGCCTTCATATCCGCTGGTCAGATATATCCGTCATTGCCTGGTTTTGGTGTTATATAGGAATAAATAAGGCAACATGGCCGCTGGCTCCCCCACTGAGGTCGCCGCCGAGGGCCGCCATGATGGACTGGCACCTGTTCCGGCTTGTTGGTTCCAATATTTTTTTAATTTTTCTGAATTAATTTATTTGGCTTGTATAGTAAGATTTTATGGTTTCTAAAAATATTTCGTTGCTTTTGAAGTGTTTTTCTTGCTTCAGTTAAGTAAATGTGCTGAATTTGGTGTTGTTTTTTATGTAAATAAGGGGCAGTTTGTACGGTGAAATTTACCCAGCCTGGTTTTTGGCTTTTTTATTTGAGGCTTTAATGAAGATTTTATTGCTTCAAAAAATCGTTTATGATTTTTAAAGTATGTTGCGTTCCTGTTGAGTTAAGTATGTGGAATTTGAATAGGCTTATTGTCCTGTTGAAAGTGGTGATTTTGTCATTTTTTAGCTTCTTTATTTTTTTATTGTAGCTTGTAACTAAGTGTGCATTATTTTAAAAAATAGTTCAGATTTTTTAAAATGTTTTTTTTACCAGTGTAAAGTGGAATAGGTGGACTTTTCATTGTTTTTAATGGTGTCAAAAT
>NC_087165.1:8476011-8568511 GCF_035594125.1 Scylla paramamosain | reverse complement strand
CTAGGAAAATAAGGTGGTGTTCTTTGATTACAGTCATTGTGCACAGTTCACGAATCACAGGTTTAGCGTCTCGATTCTGCACTAGTAAGTCACCAAGGCTCATCTCGAAGTTCATGGCCCTTGTACCTCAATGTTGTACCCACTGTTGTGTGTGTGTGTGTGTCGGGTGCTTCCCCTGTACAGCGAGGCAAACTGGGTGGGGTGAGTAGCCTTATCTAGTCAATTCATCCATCCACAAGTTAATGCTAACACATATTACGTGCAGTCGATGGCTCCACTGGATTGACGTCACTTGGTAATTGGGAAGTTCCCCAGAGATAATAATGTGGGTGAAGGAAAGAAAAAAGTTTTTCATCCGATGCTGTTACGCACGGCCACTGATGTACTGCAGCACTGTTTCTGTCCTGCTTCAAGAACAGTAGGTACAGCACTTGTTTTTTTTTTTTTTTCTTCTTCTTTTTTTTCAGACTCGCCTTAAAATCCAACCTCTTCGAAGGTGTTGCAATTATAGAAAATCCTGCCGTTTTCGATATACATTTTTTTTTTTTTCACGAAGGATAGGGCTCCTTTTTTCTCCAAGATTTGTTTATGTGTAATAGTGTTTCGCATTCCAGTCTTTCTTAGTGTTTCGTCTTTAGGAAATAAAACACCGCTACATCTTCCCCCTTCAATTACTTAGCACACAAAGGCAACGCGTTACGACATACTGATGAAAAAAATATATATATACCGAAGGACCTCCCAGGCTTTGACGTAACGTCCTGAGGTAAGCTGCGTGGTACATGGGGAGATGGCGCTTATCTAAACAGATACCACCATATCTAGCTAAAAGATAAATACCTTATAACTTTACATGATTCACGTTCATTATTCATATATATATATATATATATATATATATATATATATATATATATATATATATATATATATATATATATATATATATATATATATATATATATATATATAATACATACATTATTTAACCTCTGAAGTTCGCCTTCAGCAAAGTTTTCTGTTGGATAGCATCATAAGCAAAGCTGCAGGGCTTACACTCAGCTGTGTCTCACAAGGCAAACAACAAAATTATTATGATCTGCTTGTTGCCTGAAGAAATTTCCAAACATCCACTGACACTTGTAATAATGTGCGATTGATAGTAACAAATAAAGCAAATAATTATGAGATACAAGATTTCTAATTATACTATTTATGAATTTGTTGGCCAACTGATCATTAATAAATTGTCAATTATCCTGACGATTACTCTCTCTCTCTCTCTCTCTCTCTCTCTCTCTCTCTCTCTCTCTCTCTCTCTCTCTCTCTCTCTCTCTCTCTCTCTCTCTCTCTCTCTCTTTCTCATTGTTGCTTTTTCTGTGTATTTAGCAGACTTCAGGATCAGTGCAGTGCCTTGAAAGGGATGTGGAAGGTGTACAGCGGGAAGCCGTACTCGATATGAATGGTGTAGCCGTCATCGCCTCCGTCCCGAGCTGTTGAGCCACCGACCTGAGCTGTTGGAGAGGGCCAAGAGGGATTCAGAGTGTGTCCAGATACCTTTTTCACGTCAGTTTTTGTTTAGATGTTTTTCTTTTCTTTTTTTTTCTCTCTTTTTTTTCTTGACGTCAGTTTATGTGCATCAAGTAAATAACATGATGGTCCTGATGGTGCCTTTTTTAAACCGTGTGTGTAGGGAAAGAACGATAACATGCATGAATTTTCAAAGGCATCACACGTTGCACACGTTGGTGGTTTCCCAAGACTCCTTAACGCAAAATGTCAAAGGAAACCATTTTTTTACGAGTACAAAAATTATCAAAAGTTGTCATTTATTTGCAACCACAACTGTACCTAGTTTATCGTGGCAAGGAAATACGGTATACTGAAGCAAAAAGGTTCGTATTTTAAATAACAAATATATGAAGGGTACAATATCAGACTGACAGCTGCTTTACCTCCGTAAGTTACTGGGTGACCTCCATACTACACCCACTGCTTGTATTGCTCAAGCAGTAATCATAAACAGTCGAAAGAAAAATTATATTCTAAGCATATCCTCAACTGAAAAAAATGTCAAATATGTGAGAAAGTTTAAACCTTTCACTCTCTATCGGTCAATATTATTATCAACCCGCACGTTCCCTTCCGGCCTTACCTCGTTATGTTATTGCAGGAGAGAGAAAACAAAAACATATTGACTTAGTAACAGTCTAGCCTCTGCACGTGTCACCTCAACCTCACTCCAGCATGATCAAATCTTCCCAGTTCACCCCATCTCAAATACTCACCCTGGTGGACGCTAGGTATACTGCCATTGTCGGCTCCAGGTACCGTCACCAAAACATTCCCGACTCACCCATCTCAAATACTCACCCTGGGCGACATTTGGTACTGCTGCTCTGTGTTCTGGCTGCCATACACTCAGCAAATTGGCAGCGGCTTGGGCGGGCTGTGAGGGCGCTGCTCTGAGAGGTGTGGGGGCGGCCAGCAGCGCCACGCTCAAGCAGCAGGCACACGTGAACGAGGGTCATGGCTAGGTGAAGGGAAGAATGGGCGACGATACTTGCCGTGCTTCTTTTTGTGATTTCACTGACCTCCTCCTCCTCTCCCACCTCGTCATAGCTGCCAAATATCACTGACGTCCCATCCAGGTTAATGTACTAGTGCACACATGCATTCTTATCAGCGCTGGGTTAGTCAATACATGCAGGCCAAAAAGTTTAGCTAACTAGTATACGTGTTGTTATATTGTACCAAGTAAATATATAACAGGCAGGAGGGAAAAACTATTGTCGCAGGAAAAATTGATAGTTTAATGTGAGGTCAGGGTTTTAGCTCCACCCTCTACTCCGCATCACACACACACACACACACACACACACACACACGGAAAGATTTTTAACATGCATCCTTTAAGCCTAGGTTCCGTTAAACATGAATATTCTAATCATGCAACATATACACAGGAAAGCCTCGTGATGGATCTTGCAAAGTTTGACACTAATTATTTTGAAAGAATCAGAACTCATGTACTCTATCGGCTCCCAAACACTTATATTATCATGAAGCGAGAGGGAGAAATGTCAGATGCGAATTTCACTTCCTTTATTATCTTTCTCAAGCAGACGCAAGACCTTGATATGGGACTAGCAGTGGCTTGCCTCGTCCTTAACCAACACGGCTAAAGAGGCGAGACCCATGAATGGTTGTATGTGAAGTAAAGAGGAATTATGAGCTGTTGTAGTGATTGAGAGAGTCAAGATCCACTGCATACCGACTTGCCTCGTTCTTAACCAAGACAAGAGAGGGGACACCCATGAATGGTTGTGTGTAAAGTGAAGATAAATTGTACGTGATGGGCTGTTGTAGTGGTGAGACAGTCAAGATCTACTACACACTAGATTAGTGGTTTGTCTCGTCCCTGACCAAGACAAATAGAGGTCCACGAATGGTTGTGCGTAAAGTAAGGTGAATTAAAGGCAGTAATAGTGGTGGGACGGTCTCAACCCTTAATTGCATTGCTTCCTCCCGTAGATGAACACTTTGATTCATTTACTCAAGCCTGTATTTTTAAACGCTTCTCTCTCTCTCTCTCTCTCTCTCTCTCTCTCTCTCTCTCTCTCATCTCTCTCTCTCTCCTCTCTCTCTCTCTCTCTCTCTCTCTCTCTCTCCTCTCTCTCTCTCTCTCTCTCTCCAAGATTATTTCCAAAGGCCAAGAGGTGATCAGTCGGATTCTCATGAATGTTTTCTCCCCTTTTATGTCGTGGAATCTTTCTTAAACTTTCACGAGAATCATGAAAAGAACCTTGAAACCACTCAATAACTTCTGGAGTCTTTAAAAGTTAAAAAAATAGCGGAGACAAGACGTATAAATGTGTAAAGTTTTTTTTTTTTTTTTTTTTTTTTTTTTTTTTTTTTTTTTTTTTTTTTTTTTTTTTACTGACACGTATTCCGAAACACTTAGACTCATACGGACTGTACTTTCAAAGACCACATCAGTAATTTTGCCCATTGGTGATGCAGAGTACTTGTCTGAATACGATGGCTGAGTTACAGTCTTATTTAGACAAAGATTACATGGTTTTTTTTCTAAGTTCCACGACTGCTGTCTTGAAATTAAAGCCCTGTGTGCTGTCTAGGAAAATGTATCGGTCTAAAATGTTATACGATTTCGAGTTTAAAACGGACTAATTTAGTATGTTTCAAAATGCTGCCCGAATTTGAAGGGTTAAATCATTACTACAGTTATGAAAACACCCTTGAAAGCCACAGTCACGATCACTAAAGATGTTAAAAGTAGTCAAGCTTAAAACACGAAAGCTTTTGGAAATACGGACCGCCGAGGTATTACTACAGTCTGTACAGTTCACGCCGCCAAGACACCTCTCCCAGTTTAGATTGTGCCCTACATACTTGTACTATAGATCCTGAGTCACGAACCCACACTTAAGTTACAGTATGTGAAATAGGATTGTTGTTGTTGTTGTTGTTATTGTTATTGTTGTTGTTGGTGGTGGTGGTGGTGGTGGTGGGGGTGGTGGTGGTGGTGTGTGGTGCTGATGGTGTTATTGTTGTTGTTGTTGTTATTATTATTATTATTATTATTATTATTATTATTATTATTATTATTATTAGTATTATTATTATCATTAGTGTCGTTGTCGTTGTTGTTGTTGTAATCATCATCATCAGCATCATCATTATTATTATTTTATGGCTACTACTATTACTACTACTACTACTACTACTACAACTACTACTACTACTACTGTTAATTATAATCATACTGTTAGTCAGTTATACGAAAAAACGTCATCAATATATTATATACTATCTTTATCACCATCATCATCACCATCACCATCACCGTTACACCATAAAACATCACAATATAATCCCAAATTACATTCGAACGTCTTATTAAGGAAGTGGCACCTTCACTTGGCCCTTTTTACGGTTCAGTTTTGTCGCCCTTGGCCAGACCCTCTCTTACATTAGAGTAAAAAAACAACTTTAAGACTCTGCTTTCAACACCCTGACTTCTTCCTTCACGTTCCTCCTTGGTGGTGGTGGAGGGTGAGATACGGGTGGGTGTGAGACGACAGCCGCTGACAGATGGTGCCTGAGATCGCCCAGCCCAAGATGCTCTGATAGGCAGCCTAGTCATTAGCAGTTGAGGTCAAGCCACTGTTTATTGTTTTTGGTTCTGGTCTGGTATAGTGGAGTACGCCCTTACTATCTTCATCTCTCTCTCTCTCTCTCTCTCTCTCCTCTCTCTCTCTCTCTCTCTCTCTCTCTCTCTCTCTCTCCTCTCTCTCTCTCTCTCTCTCTCTCTCTCTCTCTCTCTCTCTCAAACATCATCTAATATAATTGTTTTTGTATCTGTCTATCTATCTACCTATCTGTCTATCTCTAACTATCTGTCTGTCTATCTATCTATCTATCTGTCTATCTATCTATATATCTCAAGACTTGCTACTCACACGTACAGAAGCCCATTTTATCCATCTTTCCGATAAGGATGTTGACCGATATCATCATTCCCTATTCCACCTTACAGGCTGATCTTGGAACAATTTGCCTTTCCGTTCCTGTGCAAATTTTACCTTTTCAGCAGAGTACCTTGTATCGGTAGTATTGTGACTTTCCTTCTGTCCCTCTGAAGCAATGTTTAGCCTTCTTTACCGCCTCTTTTTTGTGTGTATAGAAAATGAAACAATAAATAATAACCCCGAAATTATAATGTTATATGTACCGTACAACACAAACACCATGTTATAAGATCACGTCATTGATACTGATTACGCAATCACGTCATATGCACTGCGTCTACTGAAGGGGACATTCCACATCGAAAAATTACTTTCCATCCTTTCATTCTTCTCATCAGAGGGAAAGTGGCAGGAGGCGAGTGTTCACGGCCAGCAACAGAGCAGCCCTTAAAGCGGGTGTAGCTTCTTGCAAGAGCCAGCGAGCTTCCTGAAGGTGAATATCTTCTTCGGGTTCATCCTTGTCATCTGGGGATCTCGCAGCACCTTCTGGAAATGTATTAGTGAAAGATTTAATTATAATCCTTCGCTCTCCTTTGATTAGAACCAGTAATGTTTATGAACACTAAAGTCCGTAGACGATGAAAGAACCAGAAGAAAAGAAGGAAGTAATGGAGGCTGCAAGAAGACGTCAGGCCTACATGTCTGAGTCCCTGCAATGAATAGTAAAATCAGTACTGTATGTAAGTAACTGTGTAGGTACCGTAAAAACAGGTTTGTGAAAGTCCTGTATATAAAAAAAAAAGTAGAATGAGCACACGCATATCACTATTGTACTGCGCAAAATATTAAGTGAAAGTGGAAGTTTCCCAGAGGAATATCGGCGTTGGTCTCCAGTCTCGTCTGGTCTCATCTGGATGTACTTTTAGGTTCATTCTTGGTTGGGAATATCAAAACATGGTGTAAAGATATTGCTGATTGATGAATGGTTTGATAGATAAATACGTAGGTAGTATGTATGTATGTATACGTATATATGTAGATAAATAGTTTGATACATACATATATACATTCAGGCAGGCAAGCAGAAAGACAACCAGACAGACATAAGATAGATAGATTGATAGTAGATAGTAGATAGATCAATATTATGCACCGTACTTATCTTAGAATTCACAATGTCATTGTGTATAACGTGCCTGTGGTGTTATCAACCTTATCTTCGGAAAGTAAACAAATACTCTCCAGCATCACTGAGACAAGAGAAGAAATAGCCAAAGAGAAAACATAGAATAGAAAAACGACAAACTTGTATCTCTTCCTTATTCCACTCTTAAGGAGAGAGAGAGAGAGAGAGAGAGAGAGAGAGAGAGAGAGAGAGAGAGAGAGAGAGAGACCATCACTTATACCTATAAATGAGTGGGACTGAAGCAGACAAGGGAGCTGAGCGAGTGTCTGGGGTCGCAAAAGGTGCACCGAGCTGCTCTCCTCCACCTCAGCCTGAATGCCCAGCTTGTACGTCGTGGTCACGTGTTCGCTGCTCACGCCCAACCTGAAGCGTCCTCGGATATTATTAGAACGCCTTCACGTGCCGTTCATTCACTCTCATTCAAGACTCTGTTTATCTACGTCTTTGAGCTCAAGTGTGTGAGGATGAGTGGAAGGGAGGGTGGGTAATGTGTGTGTGTGTATGTGTGTGTGTGTGTGTGTGTGTGTTTATGGGTAAGTGGGTGGGTTGGTTTGTGTTTGCAAGCAGTAGAAAGATTCACTTACTTGGCATAAAACTCAAGCGACGGTCTCCCTCCAGCCTCTGTGTTCAGGGTGACGCCCATTAATGAGACCTCTCCAATGTTGGCCTCACTTATTCCTAGCTCGTCCACGGCCTCCTGCTTTGCTGATCCCCACACCTGTGACAGTATTTGAATGACATCGACACACCTGTGGTTGGATGTATCGTAGCTTCATATTTTCACCATGTGTCATACTCATCATAGTTTATAATGTTTCTATCAGTTTTGAATTATTGCAACAGTTACACAGAAAATGACGACGTGGAAGGCCAGGAGAATAATATATAGTCTTGAGTCAACATGCTTACCCACCTCCTGCAATACGGTTTCTTCCGTTTTCAAGTGAGAATAGTCAGGCTTCAGTGACCCGTCCGGCAGGAATATATGACTAGGTTCTGGGTGTCCGCCGGGCCTGTCGAGTGCCCCGGGGTACTCTCCTGTCCACTGTGCCCGTCGAGTCACCACCAGACAGGCATCGGAAGTTATAGCGAGAAGGCCAACTCCTGTTAGAGATTCCCATTAGCTTGTATACTATTGACACTGGTAGCATTTATAGATTCATGTTTTTAGCATTAAACTATACATATGACATACCCAATACATCTGACATATACGCCTGTTTGTTAGAGAAATCCTTCGTCCCCTTGGCTTGAAGTAAAGAAAAGTTTTCTGACAAGTTGGTTCCACAAAGGTCCTTATAACAAGTCAGGCCGAGATGCAGCACTAAGTTGTCCTGCTTCATCTCACACCCAGCCAGTCGAAATTTGGATGCGTTATACAGACGATCATTCTTTGCACACTTGCTTTTCCATATGGCGTCTATTTCATCCTCAATGTGTTTCGATGTCTTGCGAGCGAAGTTTTCAGGTTCAAACTTTGCGCCGAGATATGACCGGGAGATGGCAGCACTGACACTCGCCCACGTTGGCACAAGAATATCGACGTTGCCGTAACTTGCCCGTACCAACATCGTGGTGCATTTATTAATTGTTTTCCATTCAATGAATTGTTCGTCTCTATAAATGTATGTGACGATAACACCAATCACATCCCCATAAATGTCTGTCTCATTTGTATTTTCAAGAACTTGGGAGAATATCGCTGGACATACAAACGGTGGAGCTAATAATGGAAGCGAGTGGAGTGCACAGGAACACTTTGATACCACTGCCTCACCCACGGTCACCTTGACAGTGTAGTTGTATTGTCACGTTCACGACGCGTCGGGTCTTTATATATATATATATATATATATATATATATATATATATATATATATATATATATATATATATATATATATATATATATATATATATATATATATATATATATTAAGAAACTGGTTTTCCGCTGCTTTCCCATGCATATTCGTCTATTAATATATTTATATAACGGCACATTATATGAGCTACAATAGTTATAATCAAATCAGAGTGTATCGAAGGTCTAGACTCCAGACTGCAGACAGGAAACAGCTTCCCACACTTGGCTCCCAGGCAACACCCGACTGGATGCTACCTCCCAAGGTTACGGCGTAAAACTTTCTTAGAGCGTTGAGTGGAATAAAACGTCCTAAGATGATGTCTTACATTTTAAATGGATGTAATATTCTATGAGAAAGACAGATTAAAAAGATGGGAAGGGGCTGTTTGCGAAAGAAAGGTACATGATTAGCGGGACCTACAACATAAGCTGTCATAATGAAACACATTTTGCTTAACATTTCCAGTTTTCTCTACGCAGTATCATAACAGACTCAAGAAACGTGCAAAGTGCAACACACTGATTTGTTGCGTAACATGATAGAGGAGAAGTATGGCGGGTCCTGCAGTGAGGCTTGAGCACTGACACAGCTGCGCATAGTTGTCAACAGAAAAGTCGCCACTGTCGTTGTTGCCAAGAGGTGATAATATTTGCCCATTCTTTCCATATCACAGTCCCTGACGGACGGTAAAGTTTAAAGGAAATCAGTCATCAAGAACAAACTTTCCATGATGTCATTGTATAGAATCCAGCAAGCACCCCAGCTTTCCATAATTGGTCTGATAACACTATTTAACGTTTACAAAATCCCTATTCACATCACAGGTACGTATTAGGAAGATTCAACTTGAGCTGGGTCTCCGCCAAGATAATGTTGTGACCCCCCAACATTTCCATCTATCAGCCCCAGCAAAGTTATATGCTTCCTGATCCTGGCTTCCCACACAAGGTTGGCTGCCACACGTGTACAAGCGGAAGCATGGCCGCCCACAGTCAACAGAAGGACACACAATTCTGAGTGCATGAAATAACAGCTAAAAGTACTGTATGTTAAGTATTTCAATTTGCCACATTATGAACACTGAATATAGTGTGTTCATGGTATTCAGTGACCATACTCCGTAGCAACACAAAACGTTATTTTCGGGATTTGACAAATATTTAATTATATATCTATCCGTACGTCTATATTTGTCTGTTTGTCTATCTATCTATCTATCTGTGTGTGTGTGTGTGTGTGTGTGTGTGTGTGTGTGTGTGTGTGTGTGTGTGTGTGTGTGAGTGAGTGTGTGTGTGTCAACAAGAGCATATTTACGCGTAGTATGTGTGTTTATTAATTAGTAGTCATGCAACAGAAGTTATAAATCTCGTGCCTCACAGTAAATTGAGATAATCTTATAATAAGTAACAGCAAAGTGTGAGTGAGACAAACCAAGAATAAAACTGTCCAGCAGGCCAACTCTTGCGGTGGCTTCAGTCGCAAGCAATAAAAGCAAGAGTGCAATAAAATAATGTGTTGTTGCATTAGGAAGTGTTTATTTATCCCTGACGGAAGGTTCATCGAGGCAACTTTTCTTTTTTTCCTAATCCTTATTCTTACCCTAGAGAGTGAGAAGGGCATATAAACACACACACACACACACACACACACACACACACACACACACAGAGAGAGAGAGAGAGAGAGAGAGAGAGGAGAGAGAGAGAGAGAGAGAGAGGAGAGAGAGAGAGAGAGAGAGAGTACTTCCTTATGAAAATAACTTTGTTGCACTCAAACAATTATTATTCATTTATTCTATTTTATTGTTGTCAGATGCTATTGTGGTAATATAATACTACGTGTGTGTGTGTGTGTGTGTGTGTGTGTGTGTGTGTGTGTTTGCGCGAGCGCCAGGTAGGAAAGTTGAACCTTGTAAACACACCACCAAGTATGTATTTCCCCCACAGCGTTACGTCTTCCACTACCATTGCCACACCTTTCCACTTCTACGAATACTTTCACTCTCCGCTTGTTCACAACTTATGAACGCCCCGAGACATCACGTAAGTGCGGGATTATTTTTTTCCAGCACTCTGTACTTCTGTAGTGCCTACCTCCCCCCCCCCACCCACACACACACACACACACACATACACAAGGATAGTTTTGCACTTTTCCTGTCTTCTGTCTGGGCTGGAGAGCCTTCACTTCCGCATACAACCCAACAGCACTCTTGAGGACGTCCACTTGACGGACTCGCGGACCACGTGGTTCATTCCTAAATCTTGAGAAGCTTCTTGCACTTTTCATTCCTCCCAGGCACCAGCAACACTTTCCCCCACCAATCCGAAGCATCCACAAAACGACCTTGCATATCACAATTACACAGACAATGCCGAATCATGGCATTGTCATCTACAGCAGTTCAATAAAGCAACACTCTCTCTCTCTCTCTCTCTCTCTCTCTCTCTCTCTCTCTCTCTCTCTCCTCTCTCTCTCTCTCCTCTCTCTCTCTCTCTCTCTCTCCTCTCTTTCTCTCTCTCTCTCTCTCTCTCTCAATATCGACTTCCTCACATTCGTTTATTCAATATAAGGGAAGTAAATTGAATAGTAGTCAACTTAACACTGATTAAGTTCCACTGTCATCTTTTATGATGTTAACTCCTTATCGTTTATTATTTTAACAAATTAGTCTTATCTCTCCTTGTGTGTGTGTGGTAGGGCGGGACGGGGTAAGAAGGATGGTTTATGCATTAGTTTTTTTTTTTTTTTTTCACCCTCAGTGGCCATCTCCATGTGCTCAAGGAAGTGTGCACATTAAATAAAAGTTAAAAGTAAAAGTAAAGTACCGATGCAGCCCCTCAGAGAGAGAGAGAGAGAGAGAGAGAGAGAGAGAGAGAGAGAGAGAGAGAGAGAGAGAGAGAGAGAGACGCAACAATGGAATAAGATATTCAGAAAAGTGCTTAAAATTTCACCTTATCAAGCAGCACAAAGTATCTCAAGGAGGAGAGGCAAGTGGTAGCATGCGCAGAGTTCTTACCTTAGTTACCTCAAACAAACACAGCACGTACCTTCTTTTTTTTTATTTTTTTTATCTTCATTATATTTCCTGGGTGCTAAAGGCCTAACATAAGAAAGATGCCTTATATGTAATTTACTTGGTGTGTAACGAAGCTAATGCGAAGTTAAGAATCTGAGAATCATGTCATCCAATGTTTAGGTTTTGGGGACGAGTTTAATAGAAGATAAAAACTTGATTAAAGGTACATTGTGGTTACAGATGGTTACTTTCATCCTTCAAGAACAATGCTATCAGGTGCATCTGTCCCACTTCCATCACGATACAGCCTCGGGATGCATCTGGCCAAAGTATCACGCTTTGATTGCATGTCACCTTATATTCTGAGGAAATTTTACCTCGTGTGTGTGTGTGTGTGTGTGCGCGTGCGTGTGTGTGTGTGTGTGCGTGCGTGCGTGCGTGCGCACGCGCGCGCTCGTCTCTGGACTGAATTTCTCCCAAATCTGCAGTTTTCAGATCATATAAGTGGACCTTACGGTACTTCGTCGACACGTTACCAAGCTAAAGAATATTTGTTGAATTGTATCCTGTCACTGCACTACGTACTGTGCTTTCCTAAACAAACGAAGATTCCCCACACGCCGTAAGTGAAAAGTAATTGGTCACCGTCTCTTCCTTTATACACATCACTACAAAATGAAGCACACGGGTCATGGCTAAATAAAAATGTCCGGCTATATCAGATATGCAACAAAGCGTGCGCTGATGAACACCAAAATGGTTACAATATCACCTTGCATCCCTGAAAAGACCACGTAGTTATAGCGTGGAAAACTAATGGAAACCTTAGCGCCATCTTTATCTTTCTAGAAGATTCTAGATTAAAGGATAGACTTGAAATACGTGTCGTTATGCGACCAACTTGACGGAAAACAGAACCACGGATCACAGTATATTTTGGGCTATCCAGTGCAATGCACATGCATGTAATACGTAGTACGTACTATAGTTTTTTTTTTTTTTTACGTCTTTTAGAAATGTAAACAAAACATTCAAATTGATGTTGTATTCCATTCTATAAGCTGTCTATATTTGAACGCATAAGACTGGCACATCCTTTCACCCGTGCTCAATATTATGTTGTAACACCTATGCATGTTGCATTTATGAACCTGTCGCGGCGACTGAAGTCACTCAACCCCGCCCAGCCAAGTCCCTTACTGCGCAGTAGTCTTTTCATGGTCCAGAGTGGTAAAGTTTATTATCGCCACATTGCTGGTTCCATCAACGCTTGCTTCACTGCATATTCATCCGCTTGATTGAATTGAGGCATCGACCAGCATACTACGTGGTGAGGGTACAAGGAATGGATCAGTGTGGGTCCATTGCCAACTGTGAATGTTTTCATCATTCTGAACCCAGGACAGAAACAAGGTCAGACCATAATAAACTACCACCACGCTCTTATCCTTGTAATATGAATCGTTATTTTTATTCAGGATAAATGTAAATGGGTGGATTTGTGTGGGTGGAGACTGGAGAGGGACTGCGAGATGGGAGGGTGGCTCATATCATTTTTATCCCCAAATACGTGTACAATACAAGCACCTACCTGAAGTCAAGGTTACTAGAGTTCTGCCTAGTAACTTCGACATAAGGGGCAACACCTGCAGTAGAGTTTTGTATTTTTTCTTCCCCTTACCGACCGAAGAAGACATAACAACTTCCTTCTAATTCTACCAGTTTTGGGAGAGGCTGAAACACTAAAACAACCGTTTTTGTTTTTGTTTGTTTTTTTACGATTTTTGTTTTCCTTCTTATTTTTCTTAACATACCTATCAAGCTGATTGGTCACGTTATTTGTACAAACATCATCGTGGGGCTCATGTGCGCATGGGCCTCGCGTGATGCAGTGGCTTCCCTGGTGGTACCTGGCAACTTTTATGACAGGAGGGACCTTTAATAGTCTCCGAAACTTTAAAGAGCATTCATGATTAACCTTGCGTATGATTTAATTATGGTTATTTACATACCGGTAAGTGTGTGAAACGAATATAGACATCAAAATAGAGAATCTTGGAATATACCAGCAGTTTTCATACCATAAATATTTCACTTGTACGAAGTTGAGTGAAGTAAACAGAAAGACGGTGGCACATTTCCGGACACCACAAGGCCACTACATCCCGCAGCAGAAGATTAGTGTGTGTCGGTGCCTTGGTGGTGAAAACGTGCCGCGGTGCACAGAGCCTGGCTGCATTTATTTCTGGTGCCACGAGAACGGTAGTCACGGACATGACTTCTGAAATGCTTTGCTAGACCGTTAAGCTTGCGTGGGGAACTGCTAGCACAGTAAGGTAAATAACATTTGGTGGTGGGCGTGAGGGTGTGCGTCGCAGAGATCAGGCCATCTGGGTGTGTTAGCATCTCGGTGGTGTCCAATGACGTGGTTGTCTGGACCGAGGAACCACCTTCTACAGCGAAAGAAGACGGCGTTACTTTTGTGCATATCTGACCCCGCAGAACGTATATATATGCACATATTGTCCACAAGTGATGTCGATCCAAAGCTGTGAAGGCGTGAACGTCTTGAGTGCATGAGCACGTAGGTACGTCATTGATAAGAATTAAGGGTGCACGTCTTCATTTCTAGACAGTGCTTAATTATGAGGTGTGTGTATGTGTCAGTTATTCTGTTCTGAGAGTGTGGAACCTGTCTTCATTCTCTAATGCATGTCATCAGTGCAAACGGGCATGTAAACACTTTTCAGTCAGTGAATGCACGAATTATGTAATCCACGTGATTTAAATTTCCCCTGTGGCAGTGAGTTTGCCCAGTTCAGTTCTTAACTATGTCGCATTTTTACATCACTGAATATTATTTAATGTTTAGATTGTGCAGCTACAAAGTTGCTCGGTGGTTTTGAAGATGGTGTTGACTTCAGTTTTTCCACTTATAAAATAGTGTTGACTTCAGTTTTTCCACTTATAAAATCAAAATGACTGCCATGAAAATCATTTCATTTTATTGATAGGATAAAGAAGTTCATACAATATGTGAAGGTTACAGTAAAGTAGCATGTTGGAAATAGGGGAGCAGTATATGATGTGAATTACCTATCAGATCAGCCTTGCTAGGTTTTGCTGATTGAATTTTATGTGAGTGTACTTCATTGTTTCATTACTTACAATTTTGTCATGACTGTCAAACTAAATTCAGCTTTCCTGAGGTATATGAACCAGTCCACAAGAGAGAACAAATCGTGTATTATATAGTCTGTGCACATAGTGTATGCTCCTAGTTAATGTATTACATCCTAAAAGTACCTACAGATAAATTACTGTAGATATGCTGCATATTTTAAATATAGGTTGTATAGTAGTATTTCTAATTGGGAAGTATACTTATTTATTGTGTGACTGTTTTAATTTTAAGTTGTCCCTTGCCTAGAAATGTTCTGCATATTGTTCCCAGACAACTTTTCTGTATGATGCAGGTGTATTATAGGTGCTATATTTCTGTGATTTTATGCATCTGTCTGCCTGTATATTTATCCTGAGCTAACTCATTGTCTGTGAAAAGTATCTTGCCTTAAAATTATTTTTTTTTAATATGTTTTTTTACTATGCTTTCAGTTATGTGTATGATATCATCACAATATTTATCTGTTACAGACTGGTATATTATATAATTTGCTTGGCTTTAACCCTGTAGTACTTTGTAAAATACTTAAATATTGCATGTTTTATGAAATTTTGGCTCTCATATGTAATTAGGGTACAGGAGTAGAATGGCAATAATTTTATGTAGATCACCATCAAGAATTATCAAATTGTCGGATTTGAAATATGCCCATATAGAAGAAATAGGAATCTTTGCACTTGATCATCTATCTCTTTCGGTTCTGTCATGGCAATGTCTTTTCTACAAAATAAGAATACTTGACATCCTTGTATATAGTTTCTTTCCATTTCTCATCTGTCCATTTCTTCTTGCTTGGTGCAGTTTGGTGGTCTGACACAATTAATGTGACATCAACATGGTGCTGGTTGATCGCACTTTGAGTGAGTCCTCGGATGACATAGACATCCGTCCTCTAGAATTGGAAGATCTAAGAAGGAGATTAGATGAAAGGTAAGCAGTGATGGGGTTGGCATTATTGTGTTGTGCTTTAGAGTAGCTAGAAGGTCATTGATTGTTTTGATTGATTTGGGTTTTGGTTTTGTTGTACTAGTTCAGATTGAATTGGAAGGTAATTGTAATGTTGGAAAGTCTTGCTGAGTACCTTGAATGTAATTGCCTGGAAGTGCATGTACAAATTAATTGGCCTTGAATGATCTCTGGGCTTATCTTCAAGTTACAGACCCATTAATCATTTAAAGATGATTCAGGCTACAGATAAAATAGAACTAATGCATAAATATTCAAAGATAACATTCTCTAACAACCCAAGGTGCATGATTGTAATTTTTCCAAGTGAGGTTACTGGTCCTTATAGATATGACAGCAGGGCACTAACAAAGACTAAGTAACAATGCTGTATTTTCAAGTTTCCCTTTAATATTAATTAGTGTACAATACTACTTGTTGAATTATCTTTGAAGGTGAAAATACTAAAAATACAGGCAGTCTCATCAGTCATAAACACTGATAAAAGTAATAATAAAATAAAGCTATGATATGTTCATTCTCAACTTCCTTTTGATTTTTTTTTTTTTTTTTTTTTGAGAGAGAGAGAGAGAGAGAGAGAGAGAGAGAGAGAGAGAGAGAGAGAGAGAGAGAGAGAGAGAGAGAGAGAGAGAGTTTTGTTGATAAGTGCAAGGGAGTGATTTTTAATCTTTTATGTCAAATTTAGTCTCGTGCAAAATTGATCGTCCATTTGGGTACGGGTAGTGACACACCTTAGTGTTTTTTTTTTTTTGTTTTTTTTTTTTGTGCAAGGCCACAAGGCCAGCCAGCTTCAATGAAAAAATACTGGTCTTGCTGGCAGATTTCTTTGTATCTTTCCTCTTTCGAACATTTTTGGCATAGCTGGAGGTTGGCTTGATTCTACTTATTGTGTACCAGGCTTAGACTCCACACATCTTGCCTTTCTGCTAGAAATAAAAAAAATTGGGGGTTCAGATTTTCTCACCTTTTAGTATCCCTTGATAATGTGTAGGGAATAAAGTGGCACTATTCTTCAACTAAGTGGTCTACCCTGCCAAGTATTTCTAGCACTTAAAGATCAAGTGTCATAATAGATGCTTTGTATACTAATATATATATATATATATATATATATATATATATATATATATATATATATATATATATATATATATATATATATATATATATATATTGTATTTTCTTAAAAGGACTTTCTCTTTATTCCTTAAAATTGTCCAATTCTCTTTTGTGTGTTGTGTGATGACATCTTTAAAGTGTATCATCTTTGCAGAAATGACACATAAAGAGAAAGTCCTTAAGAAAATACAAATGACTTGCCATCACTTTCAGCTAAACATATTTGAAAGAGAATCTCCTGCCCATATACACTCTTGATTATATATATATATATATATATATATATATATATATATATATATATATATATATATATATATATATATATATATATATATATATATATATATATATATATTAGATAAATTTTGAGTTACAGAAGAGGTGAGCAGGGATACACCAGAGTTTCTTTCTTCATTTATTACTTGCACAATGTCTCGCATAATAAAATTCATTGTCTTTTAGCCTGAAGATGCCTTCTGAGAAGGTGAAACATTGCACAAGTAATAAATGAAGAAAAATTCTGATGTATCCCTGCTCATATATATATATATATATATATATATATATATATATATATATATATATATATATATATATATATATATATATATATATATATATATATATATATATATATATATATATATATATACATACATACATAAAATAAGCTGGTGAAAAATTCATGCTTACTTTCATCCCTTGCATTATGCATTAATCTGTAAGTCTAAGCTTAAATGGGAGCAGGAATTACATTGGTGCTAGAGTACATCGTCCTTTACAGGAGGCTTAAGAATGCCGTTATGTGGAGATAATAGAGCAAAATGTTTTTTTTTTTCATTTTATTCTAGTGATGATGATTGCCATTCTCTACCTGATGGAAGTTCAAACCAGTCCTTCTCTGCGGCATTTCAAATTGGGCTAAAGAGGAGGAGGGAGACAACTGTGAACAGGAATTTTGTGGCCAAGATGGCTTGGAAGAATGCAGTCCGGAAGGTAATGACTGTTACCAAAGTTTTCAAGTTGTTTCTATAAGCATAAATATTATTCTTGGGGTGTAGGTATTTAAGCTATTTTGTAAACAAATCCCAGTTTTTGTTATTTAAAGTACATATATGGTAAAGTTAAGGTTGGACTTGTACAGTAAAGTTATACAGAAATACTTGTAAATCAAATTATGGACAATTTAATTTTAGAGACAAGTGCCCAAGAAAATTTTACATCATTGTTAGTAATTGCATCAAAATATAGAATGTATTTCAGTATTGTTGTTCATCAGGCTCTGGCACTTGGAGACCCATGGGAAAAGTTCCACCTCAATGCATACAAGACAGAGCGGGCCAGGAGGCACCGCTACAATGCCATGCGGCAAACCTGGACACAAGACGAGGTTGTGGTGAAGATGGAGAAAGATTCCTTCAACCATGGTGCCATGAGGGAGTGTTTCCGTATGTAAGTAAACTCGTATCTTTTTATAGTACTGATATACCATGTGTGTTGTTTAGGTAATTTGTGATCTTTCATAACACACACACACACACACACACACACACACACGCACACAGAAACATTATACATAGATTAAAAGGTAAATGTAATGGTTTGACATTATAAGATGGGAAATTTGATTCAGTCGCATAAAGTTATATCATTGGTAAGAGTGAGACAAGTTTTGTCTGTGCTGCCTACGTTCGAAAGGGCATTATTATGGAAAATAGCTGTGTGTATTGATCTTTTATAATTTAGCAACTTTTACAGGAAGAAGCTCAGCAACTTCTCTAAGGATGATTGGGAGCGAGCTCATAATTATGTAGCGAAACGCTACATGGACCTAAACACTCCCAGGGAGACATACTTTGATGATGTCAGGCTTCAGGTTAGTGCCACAAGTGGTCTTTTTTTACTTTTAGCCTTCAACATCATATTGATTTTTATTTTACATCAGCATCATTATTTTGAAAATGAGCTTCCTAGGTCTACATCTTCATTTAACCCGTGTTTTAATTGAATTACTAAATAGAGATTTCTCATCTAATACTGATCCAGTCACAACTTTTATGCAATAAATTTTAAGGAATAATGGTTAACACTGGCTGGCCCCATCACACAATTATCCCAGCCCTCTCCTCCAGCCTACATATCCACTGCCAACAAAGTAACAAATATTCTGCAAGTATTTCTCCCCACTCATTGTACTATGGATCTGACTTCCCAAGGTCATGGATCCTAACCGCATGATTACAAAAGTACACAGATATTGATATGGCACTCAAATCCAAAGTACATGATTTTAATTAAAAGAGACAGACTATACTGTGATCATTCAAGACATGGTTTGCTGTGCTTTTCCACTCTGAGCAAGTAGTTATTTAGGCATTGTGGAGAAATTATACTACTTAAAATGTGAAGGAAATACCATAAAGTAATCAAGATCAGCCATATTTTATTGCAGGATAGCCCATTACTTGATATCGCATTTTTATATGAACAGGTCTTTTGTTAGAAACCAAGAACACTGTTACCATTCATGAAATGTTATATGTTGCTGTTCTTCCATGTGTTTGAACTCAGTTGAATATTTGCAGTGAAGATATTGAGAGAGCACTATTAGATAATAAAATCTATCTGTTATCAAAGCAGCTGTGTCAATTTTAGTTTTGTAGTTAGAGCAGTTGTGCAATTTTTTTTTCTCCAAATTTCAGTACTGAATATAAAACATGTAAATCTTTTGTTACTGTGTTTGCTATTCCATCCATCTAGCTTTTTTTTTCCTCGATGTTACACATTACTAACTTTTCTCTCTCTCTCTCTCTCTCTCTCTCTCTCTCTCTCTCTCTCTCTCTCTCTCTCTCTCTCTCTCTCTCTCTCTCTCTCTCTCTCTCTCTCTCTCTCTCTCTCTCTCTCTCTCTCTCTCTCCAGATGGATGCCAAACTGTGGGGAGAAGAGTACAACAGACACAATCCACCAAAGAAGGTACTTGTATAAATTCTCTCTCTCATTCTCTCTCTCTCTCTCTCTCTCTCTCTCTCTCTCTCTCTCTCTCTCTCTCTCTCTCTCTCTCTCTCTCTCTCTCTCTCTCTCTCTCTCTCTCTCTCTCTCTCTCTCTCTCTCTCTCTCTCTCTCTCTCTCTCTCTCTCTCTCTCTCTCTCTCTCATGAACTCCCAGTACTAGTAAGTGAAACAATTCTTACGTGGTTATCTGTTCATTTTTTTATTACATATTTTAAAATTATGAATAGATGTTAAAGATCCTTAATTTTTCTTGCAGGTGGATATATTCCAGATGGCCATCCTGGAAATGATAGACAGAGAGGGGAGTCCTCTTTTCCATCTTGAGCACTTCATTGAGGGTCAGTATGTGAAGTACAACTCAAACTCTGGATTTGTTCGTTCAGAAGCCATTCGCATGACTCCTCAAGCATTCTCCCACTTCACATTTGAAAGGTACAGTAATTTCAGTCATAATGAGAAACATAATGGAGTGATTAGTGAACAATAATCATTGCTGATTAGATAATGAAATTTTTGTTTTGATTATTTTTCGTCTCTGTTAAATTATATTGGTTTCTTATACTTGGACAAAATAGTTAGTTTTGTAAGATAGCACATATTTATCAAAATAGGACACATCATCATTATCAAAATTAAGAATTACTGCCTTAAGATAATATTCTGTATTTTATGTTTTTTTTTTTTTTTTTTTTTTTTTTTGTTTCTCAGGTCCGGCCATGAGTTAATTGTGGTGGATATCCAAGGAGTTGGAGATTTATACACAGATCCTCAGATTCACACTAGCCATGGTCAGTATTTTGGAAAGGGCAAGGGAGATAATGTACAAGAATATAAGTGAATGGCCATCATTTTGTATATTGTGGCAGAAAGTGATGTACCATAATAGCAATGTTATATAACTAGATTAGGCAAACTGGATAATGGTTAGGGGAGACAAGGCAAATAAGGAAGGCAGTGGAAGCAGTTAGTGGTGGTCTTGGTTACATGAGATCAAGCCTGCCAGAAGTTTGGCAAGATTCTCTTCTTCCCTTTACTATTGTCTCTTATTCTCTCTCTCTCTCTCTCTCTCTCTCTCTCTCTCTCTCTCTCTCTCTCTCTCTCTCTCTCTCTCTCTCTCTCTCTCTCTCTCTCATCTAGAGCAAAGGCTTATGGAGTACATAGAATCTTTACCCTCCAGGGAGTAGGTATGTGCTGTGACCTTATTTGTGTGTGTGTGAAAGAGAGAGAGAGAGAGAGAGAGAGAGAGAGAGAGAGATTTAATAAGTAATAATGGTGAAGGGATGATGAAATGCTTACCAGTCGTGATTCACTGTAGAGGACATTATTTGTAAGCTTATATGTTCAGTGTAATGCTAGAAAAAATGTATTGCCAGCAGCATTTTAATTTCTTTGTGTGTTTGTTTCAGGAGAAGAGTATGGGGATGGTAACCTGGGAACCCGAGGCATGGCACTTTTCCTGCACTCCCACCGGTGTAATTCCATCTGTGAGAGTCTCAATCTCACTCCTTTTGACCTTGCACCATCAGAGATTGAAAGTAATAAAACCATTTCAAGTACAAAGGTACCGTAATTTCTTTGTTATATTTTGTGTTTATTCTCTCTCTCTCTCTCTCTCTCTCTCTCTCTCTCTCTCTCTCTCTCTCTCTCTCTCTCTCTCTCTCTCTCTCTCTCTCTCTCTCTCTCTCTCTTTCTTTGTTATATTTTGTGTTTATTCTCTCTCTCTCTCTCTCTCTCTCTCTCTCTCTCTCTCTCTCTCTCTCTCTCTCTCTCTCTCTCTCTCTCTCTCTCTCTCTCTCTATATGCAAAATATTGTGACTACAGCAACCGTGGCAACAACAAATACTTACATTTATGGACTAACCATGTGTCAAGTGTCTTTATTTATATATTCTGGAATCAGTGAGATTAGAAAATAAAAAAAAATATGCAGCTGAATGTTTCACAAAACTGCACTTTATGACAGGTAATATTGCTTTTAAACAAGACAGGGTGTTTGTCAAGAAAATCAGTTCATTACTATCTTCAATCCATTATTATCTCTAGTCCACTGCATTGGTACTTGCAGTATCACTATTTTCAAGTTCTGGTATTCATGATAGTGAAATTAATAGTAGTGTATCTGCCCTGTCATGTTTACCCATCTATTATCCAAGGGGAAGAGTGGAACATTGGGAGACTACAGATGATCTGTAACCAGGTCTAAAATCTAAAGTTTCAGCAACTACACTTACAGATCTTTACTCTACAGAGAGTGAACATTTTAAGTTGTTTTCCTGACTCTTGTGTATGATTTCAGAATGCATACCAGACTATTGTCCGGGGCACTGAGGAGATTGTGTTGACTCCTTCAGAAGAGGAGAAGGAACACATCCAAGACTATATACGTATGCGTTCTTTGTCGTCAGGGTACCACTCAGGGGATGATCGACCAAGAACCAAACTCACATCCATCAGCTCCTTGGATTCCTTGGTAAGTGTATGTTAAGTGTTTTCAGAAATGAGAACAGACATTCCTCTATGAATGAAATAGTGTATGTGCATAAATTTTGGGTATTTCAGTAGATGATCTGTGCTGGGTTTAATTTATGCCTTTGTGACTCAAGATCCCCACAGTCTGTTGTCTTCACTAGGCTAGCTGATGGTCAGTAATGGAATGGAGATATTGACATGGTACTAAGAAATCAAATTTAATGTACTAAGAAAGAAAAGCAACAAAGAGTGCAGCAGCTGCCAGTTAACTTTCTTGATACCAAAGTAAGGATTTCACTTATTATACTTTAGCATTTATGAAATGCATTAAATGAAGAATGTTTCAGTATGTAATAATCCATAAAGACAGAAAAGATTATTTTCAGATGTAGCATGTGGATTAACAGTTATATAATCTATGTTTTGGATTAAACATCTCCATTGCTTGCTCCTGAAATATGTTAAACATGTATATTTTTTTCTAAAACTATTGTTACAGAGGCATTCAATTTTCAAGTGTATAGAAATTTCATAATCAAAGATACAGCATTCTTTGTCATTAAAGACATGTGGCTGATGAATGTAGCAGATGTAAAGCAGTTATGTAGTGAAACCCAAGTATTGTGACAGGACAGTCCAAGGCAGCAGCCACAGGTGAATGTATATATATGTGTGTGCCTGCTCAAAGAGACCAGATAGGGTATGCTCCACATCCTGAGGGATAAATAAAGTGAGATAGAAGAAAACTCCCTGCTATGATTAAGTTGACAGTTAATTGCTTCTTGTATTTGTGTATTTTAGGAATGTGATGACATGATTTTGATGTCTGAAAGTGAAGACTCTCTCGTGGATTCTGCCAAAAGGGAGAGAAATCACCACCACCACCTCAGGGACTACCACAATAGGCTTCGTCTTGACTCAATGACAGATTCTGGGACAGATACAGAGACTCGAGAGATGGAGATCATGCAAGTAAGAATAGTTATTGGTTGTTTTCAGATATATTGATCTTGGCATACACACACACACACACACACACACACACACACACACACACACACACACACACACACACACACACACACACACACACACACTTACTTTGACTTTATGGAAAAGTTGGATAAAAACAGTTATGGAGACTGGACAGTATAAGCTTAGCTCCTCTCCCATATGCCACAACTAGGTAAATACAACTAGGTAAATACAACTAGGTAAATACACACACACACACACACACACACACACACACACACACACACACACACACACACACACACACACACACACACACACACACACACACACACACACACACACACACAGGGGATTTATAGCCATCCCTTGCACCCTTTTATATGCCACACCAATATTAAGTTGAAATCATAACACACAAATGAGGGAAAGAATTCTAGACATAGTTACACCAACTAGCAACACTGTTGTGAAATTTAACATCTTTATTAATCATATTGACTGAGTTGTGGCTTGAAATGTATTTATATTTTGATGAAATACTTCAAAACTTCTGTGTAGCAACACCTTGTCACTCCCAGCTCCCAAGGGAAGCAGGGAGACTCCAGGGAGAAGGTGTGTGTCTTGCTTCTCATCTGTCCCTCCCCAATCCTTTTCCTTATTGCTTGTTTACTAAAGCTCACTAAGGGCATATCAAAATGGTTACATCATTAGCAAGAAAAGGTAACTTTCTTCTGCAAGAGAAAAAAGAAAAAAACAGGAGCAGCCAGTGTCGAGTCACAAGACAACAGTTTCACCATTTCCTACACTCCCAACCTCTTGCACCCTTCAGGATATTCCATTGTCCTAAGAATCCCTCTCCTCTGTTACTTCTGCTTCTTAGAAGGCATCCCTCCTCACTGCAATAAACACTAGTTTGAAAGATCTTCAGAAAACTTTGCATCTCTGGGACAGGGATCACAAGAAAGCAATGAACAAGAAAACACCAAGATCTAAGAAGCTAGATATTCCAAGATATGCTGCAGAAGTTTTATAACATATTGACACAGAGTAGCTCAGACAACCCTCTTAATTTAAAAGACATACTACCAGAAATGTGAGTCCAGGAACATAGAATAAAGAGCAAGACCTGCATGCTCATAATAAGAAAAGTTATAAATATTTTGTATATAAAGAGAGGATAGAAAGACATATCTAGCTACATATAGAAACATATCTTTTAGATCTGAAAAGCAGTCATGAAAAGTATTAATCTTTGACCATGCATTTCTCAAACATTATTTTTTTTATGTTTAAGGTCTATCTCGTCAATCATTTACACAAATTACATTAAAACAAGGGCTCAGCAAAAAAAAGTGCCAGTATTTTACTGTAACAATGCAATGTTTTAAAATCTTGTGATTTTGGGTGGTTATGGATGACTCCCTCACTCACCAGTACAACCCAAGTCTATTCTCATGTCCTAAAAGAGCCATCATACCTTATCCCCACTCCTTTTATTTTGGAATTAACACTTTCAATTAGTGCATAAGCAAGACTGTTAAGAGATTCCTCTGAAAGTGGAATTTGCATGAAGAGTAGCCCCTGGCAACACACTCAGACACCTTACTCATCACCAGTGGAATCACATTGATCACTTTAGTCCAAATGGAATTTGGGTAATGTTGCTTGTCCCACTACCACCCATGCTTTGTCATTTGCAATATTTCTAGATCAAGCACTACCAAACTCTTCCAACACCATGCTCTGCAGTGACATTAGCAACATTTCATGCTCATGCTTCATTTTTGCATACCAATAGCATTTAAGAGAATTTTCTGCATATTGAAGTTTTTATTGTTATTTCAGCTGATTCAAAACTGTCTTTGCAGAATTGGAAACATGCAAGACATGGTTGTCTGGCTTAGCAACAAGTGACTAAAATCAGAGTATCTCTGATGGAATTCCATTGAATTTTTAAATTTTTGCTTGAGATGGACTAACAGTTATATCACCATTTTAACATCGTATTTCTATAGAAGTGTAAATAATTTCCTTGATCACATTGCAGGACATGGAGCCGTCACTGTAACCATGTGCATGATTGATGCACTCTGTGGATACCTAGATGTTACTCAGTGCAGTACTGAAATTGACTGGTGCAAATTTGGAGTGGGGAAAAGGTTAGGGCAACACTTACACCACATCTGATTGGGCAGTGAGTGAATGAACTCAAATGCATATGCAAATTAAATTAATTAAATAAAAAGTAAGTGAATCAATCATGAACCTGTACTGTCTGAACTTGCAAATAGAAGCATGTTCTGGGTTATGGTAATTTACTAAATGCGTAATTGTACTTTGTTTTAAGGGACAGTTTTCATTACAGCTGCTGTCTCAGTCTCTCTCTCTCTCTCTCTCTCTCTCTCTCTCTCTCTCTCTCTCTCTCTCTCTCTCTCTCTCTCTCTCTCTCTCTCTCTCTCTCTCTCTCTCTCTCTCTCTCTCTCTCTCTCTCCATACCATTTTGATGAAATTTACATTCATCACTAACAAGAAACAAACATCACTGATTAGATATGCTAATCCCCTTTGGTGACAAATCATTAACAATCACTAAAGCTGTAATACATTCTCTCTCTCTCTCTCTCTCTCTCTCTCTCTCTCTCTCTCTCTCTCTCTCTCTCTCTCTCTCTCTCTCTCTCTCTCTCTCTCTCTCTCTCTCTCTCTCTCTCTCTCTCTCTCTCTCTCTCTCTCTCTCTCTCTCTCTCTCTCTCTCATCCACAAGCACATACACACACACACCTTAAACAAAAAACAATGAAAATCCATGAATGAATTTTGGTTAAGATTCAGATGCTGTAAATTAAAATTTTACACTTCAGTTCAAACAGCTGGTGCAGAGGAAGGCTCGACCCTCTCACGTTCTTGGAGAAATTGAACACCGTAAACAGCTGGAGTTACTAGAAGAAAACAGAAGCAAAACTGGAGGTTCAGTTCTTGGACAGGTAGTATATGCATTTAGAAACATAGTCTTAAAGTTGAATTTCAGATGCATTCTGGGAGCACCCAGTTATCTGTACATAAGCAGTGGCTCTCATACTTATGAACATTTCAAGTAAAATAAAGTAAGCAGTAAAAAGAGTGATGAAATGCAAAACAGGTGAAGACAGCTTATCCGTTGTTACAAAAGTGGTCACAAAATGAGCAGTCAAGTTACAGTGAAATCATAGTGGCTGACAGTTATGTTCATGAATCTTATGTTTGTGTTATGTGCTTAGTCACATCATTGTACATAATAGTAACGATGGAAAATATATACATTTCTGATAATATGTCTGTTGTAAATATATTGCTGTCTTGACATTTGTATGTAGTAAAGATAGTTGTAATAAATGAGTATATTTCTAATAGCCTGCCTTTTTCAGGTTCATTTGGATCTTGCCAAGTATCATGAGCTGAATAGGTTTGTGAAAGAGGGTGAATCCTTTGATCAGGAAGCAGCCATTTATCACCTAAATCAGGCAGCCAAGTGTGGTTGCTTGGAAGCCATCAAAACCATGGCACAGCTGCACTTGGGCCTTCCACATGACACACTACCAGGCATTCAGGTACTTCTTCTCAACAACTATAGATCAACCCCAACCCTCAGATCACATTTGTCTGAAGTTGTAATCAAATGTCAAGGTGTATAGATGGCTTCTAGACATTTCTAGATCACTTGACAAATTACAATCTGTCAACTTCCATATGCTGAATACTTTTCCACCATCTAACTTCTCCTTGATATCAGTCAAGTTGTTCACAACCTGATAACCTTGGCCTGTTATTATCTGGTGACTAAGAGTGACCCTTGTGAGAATGCAACAAATGATGATAATGATGATAAGATGTGTTTGTAAGGAGGTTATGATTAGCCAGTTATTTTTTTCCAAAGTGCTAATTAGAATATAAATCTGATGGAATTTCAAGGTTTATTGATGCAGATCCCCTAAGACAAGAGTGATATAGTTGGTATCATTCATAATTATGAAATATGATGCTAATTTTCTTCTCTCTCTCTTTCTCTCTGTAGTTGGATGATAACAAATGTGAGTTGGAGCTTGGATTTGACTACATGCAGACAGCAGCTGAAGCCAAGGACCGAGTTGCTATGATCTACATTTCAAAAGCCTATGAGACAGGCATAGGATTACCCAAGTCTAAGTAATTATTTTCCAGAGATAAATTAATTGAGATATGGCATATTCTTTGTGAAATAGAGCCCTTGTTGTTTTTATTTTCTGCATCTGAAAAATGTGATGTGCATTGCAAGATGTAAAGTTTTCACCAAATTGCATTGAACAGTTATTATAGGCTGTCCAAGAATATGACGTTTAAGTCCCATAGAGTTGTGCATGATTTGATATTCAAATTGAAGTTGTGCGAACAGCTAAACAACAATTTAAACTTCAGATATGTTCAACATTCTCCTTTATACAATATGATTTTTACAACAAATCAGTTTAAATATTCTTTCTCATTCTGTTTTCACAGGTCTAAGAATTGGGATAAGGCAGTGTACTGGTTAGAAAAAGTGATAAATACCAACACTGAGGATGAGGAAGGTAACTTTGATGGCACCATGGATGATCCCCAGTACCAGCTGGTAGCACGCCAGGCGGTCATGTACCTCTCTGGAGGTTACTGCTTAGAGAAGGATCCAAATAAAGCAGGTAAGCAAAGTGAATTATAAAATTAGATAGTCTTTTACGTAGCCCTTTACATATTCGACTGTATTTATATGTATGCATTTGTTCTAGAAGTGGCAAGATATGATGTGAGACAGGTGTAAAAAGTATTTGACAAAACATAAGGATATGTCTTCCAGCATTCATGGATTTAGAGAAGGCATATGACAGAATTGATATAAGAACTTTCTGGAATGTTTTGAAATTGTTTTGACAAAGTAGTAGATTGTTTTAAAGAAGGAACAGATTAAATATTCTTACTTTATGAGGAATTTCAACATTTTTCTCTCCATTTTCATTTTAGGAGAGTTGTATACCTATGCTGCAGAATTAGCAACAGAAGCCATGAAGGGAAAACTTGCTGCCAAGTACTATATGCAAGCTGAAGAGGCTTGGGCAGAGTGTGAGGAGTGAAGCTGTGCAGAGTCCTAATGGTATCTGTTGGTGCTAAACATTTTTGTTACAAAGAGGAAATAACGATCTCTCCTTTATGTGGGTTATTTGAGAAGGCTTCCATTGTTGGGCAGTGATAATGATTTTTTTTCTTTTCTTTTATTTCTTTTCTTTCTTTTTTTTAGGGCAGCAGTGATAATGATTGAGATGTGATCATTAAGAACATATATATATGTAGCTGTATGGTATGAGTATGTTTAAAAAAAAAAAAAAAATTGAGGCCATAATAAAGTGCTAATGGATTATAACAATGAGGAGAGTATAGTATTAAGCAGCCAGACAGACACTCATATTTACATTTAAACCACATTGCTCATAAAAGTTTTAAGTAAATTAGATATAAACATATTATCCAAAGCTATTGGATTCTGCTGAGGAAGAGAGTGTAGTATGGCTGTGTGGATATTGTATAAATTATTATATTGTTGATGTTAATTGTATTTTGCCAGCAAAATTTAAGCAATCCATTTTGCATCTTTCTTTTTTCTCTTTCTTCCTCACTTCATTTCTTAATTCATAATGTGCTGACCTTTTCAGATCCATATTCCTCATGTTACTAATGAGTTAAATTGTGCTGGATTTTTTCTCATAGTCCTATGGAGTTAAATATTTTTAATTTAAAGAAAATCTAAAATAAATACTGAACACAAAAATTACTTTTCCCCAGATGTTACTATGAATATTTTTTGACTTCTGGGATCTGTTTTCAGTAAAAGAACTATTAATATTCTCATATATGACAGAAGTCTCAAATTTTAATTATTGGATAGAGCTGTTAAGGAGTCTTGGGAAACCAATTCTCCAGCATTACAAAATTTCAGTTAATAGGTTTCTTATGCATACATGTAGAAATTCATAAGTAGGCATACATTATCATTGGATTCATTAGGGAATTGCCTATAAGCTGAACTTAAGAAAAACATGAGCACAATTTCACACATTTTATACTGCAGGAAAGAAACCCAAAGAAATATACCGGTACAGGATTTCCAGACATTGTTGGTGCAGATTTTTGCTAACTTTAGATGCACACTTTTGGCATACAATTGACTGTTAATGACCTTTCCAAGTTAGGGGTATTCAAAGGATTGTAGGTAAGGAGGCATATGTGCAGTTTTATCATGTATCAGAATATATACACTTCAAATAGTCATAAGTAGAGAGCAAAGTGCCTTCTTCATCCTTTGTTCATCCCTCTGGATGCCCATGTTTCCAATGATGATTCAGTGTGATAAAAATTATATCTAAAAAAGAAAAAAAAAAGTGAAAGCAAAGCCCTCCCATATTATTTTGCAGGGTGTGAGGGAGAGAGCAGTGGAGCCATTTATTAAAGATGCAGCATGGAAACTGTTGCAAATAGTGTAAAATATAGAGTAGCAAAATTTGTTTATCGATAAATATTGAGAGGACTAAGATGGAAGAAATTATGAAAAGTGTGTGAGCAAAAATGAGAGAGAGAGAGAACTAGATGGAGTGAAAAAACATTCGTAGGATAGAAATATAGGGTAAAGATGCATTGTATGTATAGAAGAGGTGCTACACAAGCTTGAACAAGCAAAGAGAATGTTTGGATGGAGAGAGGTGGAGGCTTTTGAGGAATGCTCCTAGAGATGGTGACTATTGAAACGGAAAGAGATGAAGCAAAGCCAGTGGATATAGTCACTTTCTATCACACAATGCATATGGTCAAACTTTTTTTTTTTCCAAGGAATTTTTAAGTAATATAACATCTTCACTTGAAAAAAAAAAATTGAGATTTGAAATGGATGTTACAATTTTGGTTATTCACCAGATCTGAAAGATGTCATGCATAAGATCAGATGAGCACTGGAGCAACCTTTAAGTGCTGTGTTTTCAGGAAAGACATCAGGGACAAGGAGGCGTCAGTCAGCATGTTGTGACACAGTAGATGTGCCAATTCATTTATTATGGGAAACTTCCATTCATCTGCAACTCACTAGACTTGGATTCAATTTAAGTGAAAGTTCCACACTAAGTAGCATCTTTTTCTCTTACTCAGATTATTTGTTGCATTTTTTTTTTTTTTTTTTTTTTTTTTTTTTTTTTTGTGAATTTGAGCATCCAACAAACATTCACTTGAAAATATTTCAATACAAATAAGTATCATATACCTAAGAGAATTAATGGTGATTAGTACAGTAAATGATAGGGACACACAGATACAGGCTTCATTAATCTAGCATGTATATCCAGTAAATGCTGCTATAGTTGTTAATTCTAATGTGAATGTCCATGATTTAGAATTTTAAGGAACAACATAGGCCCCATGTGTGAGATGTAAAAGGGAGGATAGTGGAGAGAAAAGGGTGCTGTACAAAGAGATAGAGAAAACAATTTGATATATTTACATAATTTGTGTGGGTAGATCTTGTTTTGTTTTACAAAAAGTTATATGTTTTTTGGTACCTGATGGATTCCATGTAGAACACTTATCTATACCACTAAGTGAATGAGGAATTAATGGTCACCTGATTTGATGTATTTACAAGTATTGTTTTAAAATTAGATGCATATCCATTGTTTCCTAAAGAAATGTAGCTGTGATATCAATTTTTCATTCATTTAGCTGTCAAAGGAATTTGTGCCAAGCACTTCCACATAAGAGAGAATTAAGTCTGATATAGTAAATAAGCCTTTTTCCTTCCATTGATTCTAGAAAGCATGACCAAGAAATTACACAGCAGGCTGTGACCTTAGCCCAGATGGTGAAGGGTTATGCCAGAACAATTTCAGAAATATTTGGTGCTCTATTAGTTTTATGTTGGCAGTGTGGTCATCAGTGTAATTCCACTGATCATTTAATCAATCATTACCAACATTTACTAAGCACCAATGCCTTTTCAACACTGCCAGAGAAAGATTAGGGACAGTCATTTATATTTCAGGCTTTGGAATCATTAAGGATTATGATTATGTTGCAGGTAAAGTTGAGTTTTATCAGGGAATACCATGTATGGTATACTAATTTTATATGATAGACTTATTGAATTGGGGATTTGTTAGAGATGTTTCTTACAATTTTTTGTCAGAATTCAGTATCCTTGTCATAACCATAAACTTTAGACCAAAACTGGGATGCATGATTCATCAAGTGAGGTTTTAGGAAAACAGTGATGATCAGAGAAATGTAAAAGAATTTTTAAAGTGGTACATATTTTATGAAAGTCCTGCTTTATGAGTAGATTGGATTAATCCTTCAATAGTCATTATTGTGCCTTATTGACTTACATGAGGAACAGTCAACCATAGCTTTATTATGATTAATTCCCAAAGAATGTCTCTGGACAGCTATGTAGACATTAAAGTTGTAAACATGTTTACTTTTGAAAAATTCATGGCAGTCAGTTGGGGAGAGGGAAGGGGGAAAAACATCTATATGGTCAAGAAGATGGAAGAAAACATATAGGAGAAAAATAAAAACAGTAAGCAGACCTATGGTTAACAAGAGTGTACATGGGACAGTGTTTGAGCCAGTATTTTGAGGGATATTGTGAAAAAGATAGTGAAGAGCCTGTTTAACTAGTTGGAACTTTAAAGACTTGTTTCTAATGCAATCACCCCTTTTCTACACACATGAGATGGCAGCCAAGACAGAAGCATAAAATTCATGCAGCATGCACAACAATATGTTACAGAATCATCGCAATTATTGTCTTCATGGACATGATTGGTTGATGGCATGGCTATTGGAAATTATTTTGTCTTGGCAGTGTAAACTACTATACAGTAAGGAACTGTAAATATTCAGGCAAGTAAATGTGGCATTATCATCTTTACAAAAGTTGTTTGGTGATTTCATTATAATCTTGATTGGCTTGGATAAAGGGAAGGAATGGATTGTATTCTTTAATGCAGCAAAGGTCCAATTACCTAGACTCCTCAATTCTTGAGAATACAGATCCTTCCCTTGTGGATATGCAACATTTACTGTCAAGACGAACCACAAAATGTCAAAATATATCCATTAATCAAATGTACTCAAATCTTAAATTATTTGTCAAGTGGTGGAATATATATATATATATATATATATATATATATATATATATATATATATATATATATATATATATATATATATATATATATATATATATATATATATATTAGCAAACTATATTACTAAAGTTTGGAACTTATGTAAACTAAAGCAGACAGACACCATCACAGGAATGAAGCAAGATGGGTTGTGTCTGATAAGTATTATACTGTACTATGTAGTGGAAGCATAAACAACTGCATTATCACTGTTCCATCACCTGTGAGTGTTACCTGTTTGATTATAATGTAAAGTGGTTTAGTTGTTTTCTTTACACTGGCAGAAAGGAATAAATCAGAAGTCAGTGTCCATAGCGCAAATAAGATTCATCAAACACCTCCATTTGGTTGTTGAGCTAATAAGCTCTCACTGTGTTCGCCACTTTTACAATAATTCGGTGCTACTGATTACAGTTTGCAGTAGGGCCGCCTCTTCTTATATGCTAACTAGGAGGCTGCATAGGACCTTCGAGGCCACCAGGGGTCCTCAAACCGCCATTGTTATTATTATTATTAATTTTTTTAATGTGTGTTGAGTAAAGATAGATCCATCGAAATTTTAATTAATCCAGAAATTTTGTCATTTTCGTGAATTTTACAATATCTCCTGAAATTTGCATCAGGACTCCTTCTTGCACATAAATGTGTGGTGCGTTTTCCCTCAAGCTGAGGTTGTACGAGGCGAATGGCATCACCGTGGCTCAGGCAGCTTAGTCACCAGTCAGTGACGACCAAGGATGTAGAATCCTTGGCGACTGATTGACGGTGGTACGGTGTCAGTATACTTTTCTGGTGCTGAGAAAAGAGTTCTCAGAGCAAAGGTAAGATCATACTATCGATTTCCTTTTTTTTTTTTTTTTTTTTTTTTTTTCAGGCACTCTTTTTCGAGTCTTTCTTCTTAATTTTGTACATATATTTCAATATTTTTGGAAATAATACTTTCACATATAGCATATAATATGGCGGGTGTTTTCACGTTAATTTTGGTGATTTTTATAGTCTAAGCTAGCTACGACTTTCCGTCGTTCTCTCGTGGTATCTAGCTTTGGGTTGGTTAATCTCGCAAATTTTACTCATTTTCATTATTATCTGTTATATTTGTGTACTTTGTAATTGCGAAATTGGGTGTATTCTCTAATGTTAAAGAAAGCCGGTTATACTTGGGAATTCTTTTTTTTTTTTTTTTTTTTTCCCCTCTTAAAGTAACATTTAAATGTGAAAGGAGTGGCCCGAACCACCTTAGAGGGTCGGGAATCCACCGATCAGTTTCACAACACGGGCATCAAACAGCGTTTCGCATAAGGTCCCCAAAAAGCCAGAAACGGCAGAGAGAGAGAGAGAGAGAGAGAGAGAATTACTTTTCTCGGTGACTGCAATATTTCCTCATGATTATGATGGTCGGTATCGCCGTCATTGATGATGCGGTCATGTCAGGTTTTGGTGGGTGCGGCGCGGGGGGAGCGGGGAACGCATGTGTGTGTATACTCGTAGAGCGGAGGTGGTGGACGTGGGTGAAGTGTTTGTGACAGAACGCGCACTTGTAATGTACTGGCTTAGGTTACGTCAGGTTGTTAAGTTATGTCACTGTTAAATTAGACTAGGCTAATTAGCCCGTTGTCGCACTGACAATTTTCAACCGGGAATTTATCACCGAGTTTGGTCACACGGAGGACTCTTCCATTCTGGGAAATATCGGCTGAAAAGAAGTAAAACAAACATGGATCTGGACTTTGCAGCGATTTTTAAAAAACAATTTGAATAAATCAATTAATTAGATATTTGTTTCTCGAAAAAAAAAAAAATGGGGGGAGATAGAACTCCAAAGTAACATCTTAATTTCAGGTGGCAAGCAACTCTCAGGCCCCATAAAAGCTTATTAAACCTAATCTCAACCTCAAATCACGAAATAATAAGCAAAGTAATATTATATGCAAGCTTTCACTTAACTCATTGTGGCAAACTAAGCAGAGTAACACACAGGTGGCGAACTACTGCAGCGATCAACTGACCTTCCTCTTCTTGTGACCACAACTTATCCACCTCTAAAGAAAATAACCGACATGCTGATGGTTGAGATATCGCGGAATATTCCGCTAACTTTCCCGTGAAATATTGCCGACTTTAAATCTCGATACAAAATTCGCGAGAAACTGTCTCGTGCATGTGACTGCATAACGGCGCCAACCTCTTGTCAACAACGAGCAACTCGACGTCGCTAGCTAGCTCACTCATACAGTACCTGTACAGTACGTACGTGTACTCATATGAGGCTACCCCATACACACAGCTTGTTCATGTGCTTACCTATAGGGCTGCTACATATACTCGTTCCCAGCAATATTAATCAAGAAGACTCGAGGGAAGACGAATAGGGGAAGAGAGATGCTGAAGGATAGAAGAGAGGGGAAGGATTCTACGTATATACCTTCCTCAAGTGAGAGCCTTTTGAGTGTAGAAATCTTGTTAATCTGTCACTAGAACCGTAAAAACACTCTTAAAAATTCATGTAAATTTAACTAGTTTTCAGGAAGTACTGGAGATGCAGCACAGAAGTTTTTCAGAATTCGGGCCAGCCAGTGTAGTCTGGAGTCACAAAGTGATGGATCCAGTGCGTACCTTTTTCCCCACTCAGTCTTCTGTCTCATGTGTTCTTGTTGGATTAGCTCATTGACATGCAAGAGCTCCCATATGAAGGGTGGTGGTTGACTTATATGAAGAGGATCAACTATAATCATTCACACCTTTCGGCTGTACGTCTTCCTCCACCCCTATACAATGAAAGACAGCCCCCATCCCCCTACACACACAACTTGTCTGGAAACACCTAGAAATATCTGGAAAAAAAAAAATAGAAATCATGCCAAATATTGACGGAAACTGGAAGGGAGGGAGGTGCCGGTCTGATGACGTCACACCGACCGTTATTTACGTGCGTACGTATTTCATTTTGAAAATGACTCCTCGAAAAAACGCAGCTACACCCGAATGCTTTACATATTCTGACTTGCTACAAATTTTAACTAATACCAAAAATATCAAGAGATTTCAAACCTTAGTAATATTAAAAATTTTTAAGAAGAACAATCAGGAAATTGTTGGAACCTTGACCCCCATTAAAGCCATTGAAATGTCCACTCATTTTGACTTTACAAGAATAAAAAAATATAGATAAATAAATAAATAAACACTTAAAATATATGAACTATTTCTTCAAATGATTTAAAGTTGGTTAAAAGCAGAAATAAGCAATTCATTGGAAAAGAAGTAGAAATATTGTTGGAACATTAACACGATTAAAAATAATCCTACAGTCCATAAATTTTATTCAACATGAGTGAAAAAAAAAAAAAAATTAAAATCATGAGCAGTTTTTAGAAGCCATAAAAAACTTAATTACAGGGTGAAATAAAAATTTTGTAATCTATCAAAAAAGGAAAAAAAATGCCTTATTTACACAAATAACGCAAAAATTGACATGATTCACTTAACAAATATACGAAAAACACTTAAAAAGTAACTGTTTTTAGAAACCGTAAAATCCTACTTACCAGTCGAAAAAAATAAGTATCTAATTTTTTTTTTAATGATATTGAACAGGACAGGCACACCCAATATGGCGGCGGGTCAGTGCCATATTGCCTCACTTAATTAAACCTTCATCAAAAATAAACCAGCCAATAGGGGCTATGAATCCAATGAATAGACCGTAAAGTTGACTCAAACGAATTAAGGTGTTTTAGTTTTACTCACCTTGATTAATAATGACCGTGTTCAGAAGCGCTTTCCTCTCTCATCGCGCCTATTTTCCAAGGCCGCAGACACGATTAGCAGGGTTGTCAAGACCATCTCTCTCTCTCTCTCTCTCTCTCTCTCTCTCTCTCTCTCTCTCTCTCTCTCTCTCTCTCTCTCTCTCTCTCTCTCTCTTCTTTTCACAATGTAGAAGTCTTGTTAATCTGTCACTAGAACCTTAAAATTACTTAAAAACCCGCGTCACTTCAACTAGTGGAGGTGCGGCGCAGATGTATTTCAGATTGTCCCACCGTAGGAACAGCTACAGTCTGGATCACCCCTTCTGCAGGCCCACCCACCGCCCACCACCACCTACCTAGTACCTATAGAGACTGGCGCCACTTGCCTCGATCGGAGTCCGAAAAGTTAACATATATTATCAGATATCAAGTTCATTAATTTAAAAGAGAATTTATAATCACAGTAATAGTAATACTACTACATAGATACCTGTACAACAGCTTCTACACATATATCGCAATAATAATGTAAAATCTAAATATAAAATAATATGAATCTTCGTTTCTCCCAACATTTCCTCCCCGCTAATGTCAACACACTGGCAACACACAGATAAACTCACCAACTAGTACTCCAATAATTACGATAGTTAGCTCGTGAGAGTAGATAGAAGAAAGAGAGTATGTAAGTAAACCAGGGTTGAACGATGAATCAGAGAGGCTAGAAAAGAGCAAAATAGATTGAGAAGACAGTGTAGATGGCTGAAGAAAAGAGGCATGAAAGCAATGAGGCGGAGAATAAGTATCAGAATGCATGGACACCACATGTGAAACAGCAGCGACTGACAAGGCGAATGATAATGAAGGCAAAAGTGAAGTGTGAAAGGAGTGTGATTGAATCTTCAAAGGAGAAAGGCATGGAAATTGGCCGTAAATGCTATGTACAAGAATGACGGCTGTGATGGTGAAGGAAAGGGTGACCTGGCGCTAGGTGCAGTAATTTTCCGGTAAAGTACAGTGGTTGATGCATTACGCGATCTCTAAATTGAGAATGATACTAACAGTTATCGTCACGGTGAATGAAGGCGTTGTGGCTAAATCCAGTTCATCGTCAAACTGTAGGTGTTTTATTTAGTGTCACGACTCAGGCAGCTGGATATGGGACGAGTTGGTTTTGTAGTAGCTTATCAGAGAGAATATGGCAAACCTCAACAAGAAGCTTCTGACAGCGAACCTGACGTAGGAAGAGGTTTGGTGACCGGTGGCCTTAGAGATATGTGTAACGACTTCAATAGACAGGGGACAGACCAGAGCTACATAGAGCGCTTCTGGTTGTCTATAGCCTTGGAGTCAGGCAGTGATGCCTTTGCGTGGTTCAACGTGTCTACCACGCTGTGGTTGAATGTTAGTTGGGAACACTTGTATATTTGTTGCAGAAAAAGATACCAGTTAGAACATATTGCTGGACAGAGGTCTCCGAGTTGAAGACCTGTGTATGTAGGTTTGCAGCTGCTGTTGCTTTTCTTGTCATGGGTTAGATCTTCTCATAACTACAGATAAGTTTCCCAGTGTTTTCATGAAGTACCTAAGTGGGGCATTACACAACCTCTTGCTAGAACACTAAAAAATAATGAAGGAGTAGAGTTTAAGAGAAAGTTGTGACAAGACTTTAAATGGGAAATAGTAGGGAATAATGATAAAGAGTAAAATTAATAAATAAACACGGGGAAGGGGTTGAAAAACGGCGATGTTATGAAGGTGACAGTTGTAGCTGGTAGTGGTTGCGATATATATATATATATATATATATATATATATATATATATATATATATATATATATATATATATATATATATATATATATATATATATATATATATATATATATATATATATATATATATATATATATATATATATATATATATATAATATATATATAATTATATATAATTATAATATATATATATATATATATATATATATATATATATATATATATATATATATATATATATATATATATATATATATATATATATATATATATATATATATATATATATATATATATATATATATATATAATTGCATTCCGTTCATCAGAGAGACCACTGGCAAGCACGACTGGATCTGTACCTGCAGACAAAATTTGAGGCATGCCCCAAAAGAAAAACATGTGAATTTGCGATTTTATTTGCAAAAGAAAACTAATTGTGGTATTGCAGATACTGCCAAAAGAATGTAATCATTGTAGCCTGCTTATCTATTATATCTACAACTGAAATATTGTACATTAGGATACTATTGCATTTTTTTTTTTCTTTTGTTCCTTGATCACTGATGTACAATTTGATTTTGAACTATTGAATGCAAATAATAGTGAATATAGAGAGAGAGAGAGAGAGAGAGAGAGAGAGAGAGAGAGAGAGAGAGAGAGAGAGAGAGAGAGAGAGAGAGAGAGAGAGAGAGAGAGAGAGAGAGAGAGAGAGAGGCCCATATAAGGTCCGTTTTAAGTTGTACTTAGAAAACGGGGAGGTGATCGTTTTCTCTTAAACGTTCGTAGCGGAAGTCAGCTTCAAAGTGTCCGATTACGCTGGAAAACTAAAAAGATAATTGCACGGGGAGATATTGCATATAAAGTAATACGTTTTCAGTCATTTCCATTTTTAGTAACCAATCAATATGAAAGATATTTAAAAAACTGAGATGTAGCAAATAGCAACGCATGGAAATGAGATAAGGTTTGGGCAGGCAGGAGTCGAGACACAGCGGTGCCAGAAGTGACGGCTGAGGGGCGTCATGTCGTATTCCAACCGTGAGTATTACTTCCTCAACTCTAAAATATGAGTGTAAGTCACTGAAAACCCTGCTGAGGACTGTGTGTGCCTTGGATGACCTGTGTGATATCTGGGGAGGCCTTCGTGAAGGTGGTGTGAAGGAAGGCCGGGCTGTGTGGGCGGTGGCTGGCTGGCCCGGGCGAGGCGCTGCCCTCCCTACTCCCTCCGGAACTGAAATGTACCTGTTTGATAAGAAGGCTTGAAAATAAACGGAGCTCCTTATTGCTATATATAAACCACAGCAAATTAGTGTATTTATTTGTGTAGGATGAGAAATGTTGCATATCATGACTTTATTATCATAGTGACGGAAGTCCCTAACTCAGTTGATAACTAAATACAAAGGTAATGATAAGTGGTAATGTCAGATGAAGGTTAAATATACGCGAAGATGCGTGTCTGTGTGTCATGAAATTTGGTAGTGAAGTCTTAGTGAAGCGGGACTCACCAGCATTGCCAGTTACAGATTCCAAATTATGTAGGCATTCAACAAACAAGTAGATTAATTTTTGTCAACACACAACTGATGAACTACTGTGGCGAAAGTATTTAGTAGGGAGATAAGACTGATAAGACATTAGTAATACACCTTAATTTATATAGGTAACAGTAACCCTTTAATTTCACTGCATACATTGGAACACTGAAACTTCCACCTGTTGTTATGCATGTAATGGTCTCAATGACTAAGCAGTTTATCATGCAAATATGTAATGTGCTTTTGTAGACAGGACCACATAAGTCATGAGAACAGTTTAGAAGAAAATAGGCTTGCCCACATTGGTATATAACAAAAAAGGTTTGATAGAAAAAAAATCATGCTTGGAGTCTGTGGTAAGGAGATGAACCAAAATATTTTCCTTCTGTGTGAAGATGAAAAAATCAGGGAGTATCCTTAAAGCTTCTGTACTAAAGAAAACTTTATCTTAAGAAAGTTTTTGTGCCATTTCAGTTATATCAGTTAATAATTTATTTTCAGTTCTCATGAGAATAAATGAGTGATACAATGAGACAAGTTTATGGTCATTGTTATCACTGTTTAGTAGCATAGACAGGTTTTTGTATTTGAATGGCATTTCAGGAAAAAAATCCTTTTTCAGCTTTCAGAACTTCAGATTGCCTCGGTATGATGATTTATCCTCTGCATGAGAACTTTTGTTTTATTAATACATGTATTAATTTTCTTACAGTTTCCATCTGGGCATGTTTGCCCCGAACACAAAGAGGACAGCCTATTGTGCTGGGCACTGATCCAAAGGGAAAGAAACTTCTGTATGTCCATGCAAACTCTGTCATCATTCGTGATATAGAGGTGAGAATTTCTTGAGCACGTTGAGTAAACATAAAGATTGACATTGAGTCAGATTAGCAATTATGATCATGTGAGAATGCCACTTTTTTTTTATTTAAGTTTGACAGTGCATGTGAAATGGTACACTTGCTGGTTTCCTGCTGATCAGGTAATGCATTGCTGCAACTTTTCCTCCTACTATTCTTCCTCTTCCTTTTCCCACTAATAGTAAGCATAGAATAGTTACACAAACAGCCAAGTAAGGACCTCAAGATCTATTGCTGTTTGGATCTCCTTTGTATTCCTGTGTATTCTTCTTACATAGTGTGGAGGGTAGAGAAGGAAAAGAAAGGGGAGGGAAGGATGGGGAGGAGGAGGAGACAAGAGTGGTGGAAGAAGAGAGAGAGAGAGAGAGAGAGATTGGGGGGGGGGAGTACCTGACTTCACCTGACCTCTTGCCTCCCTTAATGTTGGTAATAGTGAGTATATTGTTTTTGAAAAGACAGAGAAGAGGTAGTTCACATTTTGAAACATTATAGAGCATGAATGCTGAGTATGGAAGAGTGGTGGAAGAAGAGAGAGAGAGAGAGAGAGAGAGAGAGAGAGAGAGAGAGAGAGAGAGAGAGAGAGAGAGAGAGAGATTGGGGGGGGAGTACCTGACTTCACCTGACCTCTCGCCTCCCTTAATGTTGGTAATAGTGAGTATATTGTTTCTGAAAAGACAGAGAAGAGGTAGTTGACATTATGAAATATTATAGAGCATGAGTACTGAGTATGGAAGTGTGTAAGTACTTGCCTTGACCAATTTATAAACAACTCTTTGTTCATGATGATAGAGAAAGAGAAAGAAGCAAGAGAGGAGTTCAGAGCATCAGTGACATAGAGAAGCTGGCTCAGTTTCTAACTTATAAGAGGTATGTTCAGGTACCCCACCTTTTCTTATGTAATATTTAAGTTTTTTTAATTGTAAAATGAAAAGTAATTGTAATTCCTGCTTCCAGAATCCTTCCATTGCTGAGGTATATACAGAACACTCCACCCAGGTCAATGTGGCTCAGTATGCTCCATCAGGCTTCTACATATGCTCTGGGGGTAAGTTGGGATTTGTGAATCTAATACTTGATGTTAACACTGTTAACTGTATTTTTGGATGGAAAGAATATTCATAGAAGTAAAACCATTAATTAGTGGCCTTTTAGTAAGTTAACAGTGAAATGTTAGTCTGTTTTTCCTCAAAATATTCCTTTTTTGCAGCATGTACAGTAATGGAGAATTATTCAATATACATTGTAAGTTAAAGGAGATTTATACAGAGTACTGATGCAGATCTTGATATGTACAGATCAACATGGCAAAGTGCGAATTTGGGACACAATCAACCCAGAGCACATCCTGAAAGCAGAATACCAGCCACTGGGAGGACCCATCCGGGACATCTGCTGGTCCCCGGACTCCCAGCGGATATGTGTTGTTGGTGAAGGCAGAGGAAAGTGAGTGCATAGTCTCTTTTCTTAATTAATTTATTTATTTTTATTTTATTTTTATATTTTTTAGATTGGGAGAAGGAGTAAGTGTAAAAACCATCTCAAGTCACAGTGATATCATTATCCTTTTTATTTGCTTGGGCTTGAAGCAGTAAATTTTCCTCTGCAGCTAATTATTGTCTCCTCTTTTCTTCCTCCTTTTCATGTAACCCTGTTATAGACCAATCAGCATGATGATACTTTTGCTTCATATTATGTAATTGTAATGTAATATAAATATTATCATTTCATTTTTCATTGTTGTAACCTCCCAAAACTGACCAAGGTTAGGCAACAAAACTGAAAAAGGAAAAATAATTTAGAATAAAGTTTGGTGCAGTGTCCTCAGATGCAAACCCTGGCTGTGGTCCAAGGTTAAGAAGGGCATCCTCTCAAATGACAAAACCAAATTTCTCCATTAGGAGACATCATCCTGGCCTTTGGTAATCATGGAAACCTGGATGTAAGAAAATAAACTTATCAAATAAAGTAAAAGAGGATACTCATTTAGTTAATGACTGACAGTAAACATTTTCTTTATTCACTGGAAATACAATCATGCAAAAAATTACATATGTCATTTTGACACAACAAACAAACAAAAATATGAACAATATTTTTAATGGATGAAACTGAAAAAAAATCAATTGAAGTTAATATAAAAATCCTAAGAGACTGCTTAGTGTCATTCCCCTTCTTACAGCAAAATGTCATGCTGAAAGGAAACAAATTATTCATGAACAACAATCGTATCATCAGTTTGTCTCCATCAAGTTGAAATTTGGGATTATGCAATAAAGATTTCATGCTGATCACTCCCTTCTCAGGTCTTCACTCTCTCTCTCTCTCTCTCTCTCTCTCTCTCTCTCTCTCTCTCTCTCTCTCTCTCTCTCTCTCTCTCTCTCTCTCTCTCTCTCTCTCTCTCTCTCTCTCTCTCTCTCTCTCTCTCTCTCTCTCTCTCTCTCTCTCTCTCTCTCTCTCTAGCCCCCCTGCTGCTGCTACTTCTGCCTTTGTCTCCAACTATTTGATCAAAGCCATCAAAACTGTACTTCTTTAGCAGCCGTGCTGGATTGAAACCATCTTTTCCCTCGCATGTTCCTCATGTGCATGTCATTTGTGTAAGTTTGTGTCCCTATCTGTACTTTGTTAAAGATTTTCAATTTTTATCCCAGCTGTCTGAGCTGCTGGTGCACTCAAATGGTCTTCCATCATCACAGCTAGTCTCTTCACTTCTATTAGATGCTAATAACTTGAAGCCATTCTCATATACAAGAACACTGCAACATACAAGAAGAAAACTAGAAGAAGAAAGGGTCTGTGTCATTTTGCAATGTAGTAATACTTATAGACTGTAGATATTGTCCATTGGAACAGCTGACTTATGTCAACTTTGTATTTGTCCACTGGAACAGCTGACTTATGTCAGCTTTGTCAGTATTTGTGCAAGTATTTAATTTTTCCATCATTGTTTAAATCTTGTTGATTTATGAGTACTGCTTTCAGCATGATACTGCAGGAATATTAGGTTCTTAAGAACAGTTTTGAGAAGCATCTGAACAGATTTTCATTTGAAGGCAAAGAGGAACCAGGTATTTGACACAAGGCAGCTAGCTGTACAGTGTACGAGTACTGCACTACAAATTAAAATTCTCTCTCTCTCTCTCTCTCTCTCTCTCTCTCTCTCTCTCTCTCTCTCTCTCTCTCTCTCTCTCTCTCTCTCTCTCTCTCCTCTCTCTCTCTCTCTCTCTCTCTCTCTCTCTCTCTCTCTCTCTCATTCCTTCCTTCCTTCCTTCCTTCCTTCCTTCCTTCCATCTCTGTGATGCCGCCTCTTTCTTAGGATAATTTTTCTAAAGAGATGGCCATAGCAGAAGAACCTCCATCTCTTGCTGTGCAAACATTCCCTTCTTGCTTGGTCAAGTGCTTGACCTCTTGAAATTATTGTTTATGAAAATAACACTTTGTAGTGTTTTAGGCACATAAAAATTACAATTAACCAATGTGAACTCATCACCAATAGTTATAGCTTACAGAACTGTAGAGAATGGTACAATATTTATAATTTCATCAACTGTGAATCCTTCAAACTTTTTAGTGTTCTTGTAAATTATTGATTGTTTTATCTACAGATTTGCCCATGTGTTTATGATGGACACTGGAGCATCAGTGAAGGGTGATCTGTCAGGCCACACCAAGGCCATTAACTCTGTTAGCTGGAAACCAACTCGACCATTCCGTATTGCTACAGGCTCTGAAGACAGCAAGGCTGCCTTCTTTGAAGGACCACCATTTGTCTTCAAGTGCACCAAGGGTGTAAGATAAAAATTATAAAAATCATCACTTTCATGTGTATGCTAGTTAATCAGTGTATCTATCTTCTGGTCTAGTTATTTTCTCTTCACATTCTGGTGCATCTCTTAATCTGGTCAAGATTATTTGTTATGGAATCTTCAGAACTTAAGATCATGAATGTTTCTGCACTTCAAAGTCTCTACTAATGTTTCTCAACCCAATACTAAACTAATACATCTATTGATATGTATCTTGTGTGGTCATATCAGTTTCACTTTGTGTTTTTGGTTAGTCAAGTTATCAGTGTCTTTCTTCCTCAGGACCACGGGAAGTTTGTGCAGTCTGTGCGATTTTCTCCCAATGGTGAAAGATTTGCTACTGGAGGATTTGATGGCAAAATTTTTGTATACAATGGTAGCAGTTCAGACCTAGATAAAGAGCTTGGCAGTCCTGCACATAAGGGAGGCATTTATGCAGTAAGTATCTTCAATATTTTTTAAGTTAAATATTTCCTTTGATTTGTTAATATTCTGTCTTGTTACTCTGTTTCTTATTACTCTCTGTTGCTGGTTTAGCAGAATGCTACTGTATTCCCTGCATATTGTAAAAGATAAATAAAAGGAGCAGCACAAGAAGACTAGAGGCCTTCCTTAATACAAGATGTGATATCTTGGTTGCACTACTTTTATTTAAGAGGGATTTCAGCTCAGATATATTAACATATACAACTCCTATGTTAATTCTCTATTATTCTCTCCTGCTCTTGATTCATAAGCTATCTTTATTAACTATATTCTCCACAAATTTCTCAAAATAGAATTATCCTGTTGAATCCAGGTGTCATGGAGTCCTGACAGTAAGCGTTTGCTCTCTGCCAGCGGAGACAAAACTTGCAAAGTGTGGGATGTGGAGTCGGGAGATTTAGTGGCTGACTTCCCAATGGGTTCTGATCTGGAAGATCAACAGATGTCTTGTCTATGGGCCGGAAACTACCTTCTCTCCATCTCCCCTCTCAGGTTTCATCAATTACCTGGATTTGGACAACCCATCCAAGCCAAAAAAAATTATAAAGGTGCATTGTTTGATTTAAGCATAGACTAATTTTTTTACTTAACAAAACAGTAAGTGAATTATTTGCATTATATTTCATTTAATGTTTGACATGCAATGAAACATTAGTTTAGCCATAACTGAGAAAGAAATCATACAATGGAATTTGCATTTGAAAGTTCCCTTATATTGAATTGCATTGCAGGGCCACAACAAGCCAATCACTAGGGTGGGACTCTCTCCAGACAAGAGCACCCTCTATACTACTGGGGTTGATGGCACAGTCACAGTGTGGGATGTTGCCACAGGTAAGTCACAATGCTGCAGCTGTATATTCCAAACACACATATACACTATGCCATACCATATACCTCACCACACCCCACAATATACTTCACCATACCTCATTGCATCATACTATAGCACACCACGTCATACCACATCACACCATACCACACCACACTACTAACAATCATCCTATTTTAAAAACTGTATGTCAATGTATTTCTTTTGTCTGTCTATATTATCTACATGTGCCATATAGATGTGATAACCATTTATCTGTATGGCATATGCAGACACACTGGCCTGCATTACTTTGCAGTTCAGTCAAGCTCTTTGCCTAAATATCCAGCCTTGAGGCAGAAGGCATAGAATACATTCTCTCTCTCTCTCTCTCTCTCTCTCTCTCTCTCTCTCTCTCTCTCTCTCTCTCTCTCTCTCTCTCTCTCTCTTTTGTTATATATTTCTGATTCTCAACTTGTTGCACAGGTGACAATGATCGCATTGCTGGCAAGGGTCATGGAAACCATGTCAGTGGCCTTGTGGTGAAAGGAGACACCATCTTCACAGCTGGCATTGATGACAGTGTTAAGTATATAGGTAAGTAAAAGGTAGTTTTATTAATGTCAATAACTATGAAGCATGTAAGTATAGTGGGTGGTAGGAGGACAAATGCTGCAGTAATGGTTTGCTGCTTGAACAGATGGACTGATTCATGTATCCATCCTGTAGATGGAGGAGCAGATGTAGAGGTGGAATTTTTAGTTGCTGAACAAATAATTAGATAGGGTCAGTTAGGGCACTTGCTTCCCATGTGTCATTTTGCACATCCATACCTGTGCTTGTGCCTTGCCTCTCTCCTGTCCTCCACTTAGGAACAGGAATGTTGGTCATGAACCAGTACCTGTCTCTGCTATAATTGTGAGAGGTGCAACAGTTTATTATACACACACACACACACACACACACACACACACACACACACACACACACACACACACACACACACACACACACACACACACACACACACACACACACACACACACACACACACACACACACACACACACACACACACACACACACACTTAATTTACATCAGTGTTGTGTATGAAATCTTTTATTGTGATTAAACTAATCTTATTTGTTGAAAATCTTTGGAGTTTTATGTTGGTGCCTTCATGGAGTACATTTCACCAAATTATTGAGATAGGTCACTATTTCCATAACTAACTATTTTTTTGGGTGTGGGGCAGATCCGGTTGAGAAGACCTACACAGGAAAATCTATCTCACTTGGGTCACAACCCAAGATGATTGCTGCTGTGGATGATGGCATTATTGCAGTAACAACTCAGGAGGTGGGTCTTATGATATAAGGATTTAACTATAGTGGAATAGAAGAATAAGGTATAATGTAACTAATTTTAGATCCTCTCCAACAAAAATAATTTTGATGAATCCCTCACATTTATGGAGCTGCTTAGTAGAAGAACTTAAATTTTCTTTTTATAAATACTAAGTCAAGTAATTGTATTACTTATATTTAGTAAATGTCTGTCTGTAGTGGTAAAGGTGAGAATGTTTGATGTAACTGTTTTATCAGATGCTGACAGTGAGACTTGGGCTGCAAAGACAAAGAGAAGGAAACAGGATTAGAGTTGGAAAATTAAGAACTTGCAAAGTTACTGATATGATAAACAGTAGTTACTAATTACAATGTTCAATTATATATGTGTACTGGTTATCACCAGTAGGATATCACTATTTCTTTTTCTTCAAGATTTGTGTGTTGAAAGATGATAAGAAGGTTGGAAGCTTCCCCATCAGCTGGGATGGGCTGTGTGTATCAGCTGCTGGTGGAGGGAATGATGAGGTGGCAATAGGAGGAGCTGATAACCTTGTTCATATCTATGCTCTCAGTGGCAACACACTGACTGAGGTAATATTTTTTTCACATTTTAACATCTTATTCACCAGTGTATCTTTTCTATTGTGTGGATCCAGCAGAATAAATTACAAGTAAAGATAGATTAGTCTGTACTATGAATGCCAGCAACATTTAATTCTGGCTTGTGTAACTGCCTTAATCAAACTAATTCAACAGTTCCTTGCCACCTTCCAGAAAGCAAATGCAGAATTTATGACATACTTGTAAATTTCTTTTCCAAAGACAAAATCCAGTACACTACTACCATATGTTTATTATTTTCTATGCTAAACCAAAATTATTTTGGAGAAAAAAATACCAGTACCAGAAACAAAATATAATACTGTATTTATTTATCTCATAGAAAAAGACGCTGGAACACTTAGGAGCAGTGACAGACGTCGAGTATTCCCCTGATGGCCGTTACCTGGTTGCTTGTGATGCTAACCGTAAGGTCAGTATTTATGTAAAATTTTTATGAATAACATATTTTTATTTGGGATCGATTGATATAATTTTTTCCTACTAGCCAGTACCTCTCTGTGGGCACTGATAAATTGCAAACTGTATGTTCTAAAAAAGAACAGGACCACAAGACATTCAAATTGTAATGTGCTGAATTAAGGGACTTCAACTACACTTTCTGAAAGTTTTTGATACTTGGTATATTTCTATGAGATCCTCATATGTTTTACTATTCTCCTTCAGTCAAACTAATCTTAAATAACTATAGAAGGTTTATTTTTATTACAGAATGATTTACAGCTTCAAAAATAATGCATTTAATTATTCTTCCAGGTGGTGGTTTACTCCCTTCCCACATATGAAAAGTTCAATAAGATAGAGTGGGGCTTCCACAATGCACGCATCAACTGTGTGGCTTGGAGCCCTGACAGCCTCATGGTGGCTAGTGGCTCCCTGGATACAATGATTATTATCTGGAGTATGACTCAACCCAACAAGCACATCATTATTAAAAGTAAGGCTTATGTATATTGCTTTTACTTCATATTGATGGCTGTGTATCATCGTCATCATCACTAAAAGTAAGCATTACATATTTATTGCCTTGATTTTGTGGCTGCATAGTATATTGTAGAAAGTATCAGATGTCTTTGATTGCTATTTATAGTGTTGAAAGCATCAAATGGCTGCAATGGCTTTAGATGTTATTGTTTATTGTATAGGTACAAACCACTCTGTTTAGCATGTCTTGCCTTTCAACACAGAAAGAATGTGATCAGTAGCAAATGTAATGTATTATTTTTCAGCACTTTTATACATTGAAGATTTTTAAGGCACACATGTTAATTAGTGTCGTTGTGTCCATTTTCCCCATTTCATCTGCATTTTATTTCATGCATTTAAGGGGAGTGTCACACCACTTCCTAATTATCAGTATAACTTCATGGTTTCATGTGAAATTCATATCAGTGCCAGGCTCATTTTCACATGTGTGTGTGTGTGTGTGTGTGTGTGTGTGTGTGTGTGTGTGTGTGTGTGTGTGTGTGTGTGTGTGTGCGTCCGTGCGTGCGTGCGTGCGTGTGTGTATTGTATATGAGGCGCCTAGAGCCAGAGTAATGTAAGCGACACTCCGGTCAAAATTATAATTTTTATCGCATTTTCTTCCCCTACCTTCCTACTGTGGCAGGAAGCAGAGTAGAAGTCAGGATGGACACCGCAATAGGGTCAAAAATCCACCCAAATGCAGTTATCTGTAGACCCTTCGTGTCGCTCTCGAAGCAAGGTGATGAGCAGCTGGTGCCAGAATGAAGTAACTGCTGCCTAGCAGCCAGTGAGCCAATGATGGCACATGCTGCACTTCACGTGACACGACTGACAGCAGCCTGCCTCCCCCACACCTAACACCCACAGACACTCATGCACCCTCCGTCACCTCGCCACCACTCTGCCTTTCTTTTACACTAATACGCAAGATTTCATCATTATGGCAGACAACAACATGCCCTCTGAGGAGCCAGAGCCCTCAAGGGGAAGGAAAAGTGTGCGTAATCCTGCAGAGTGGAAGAAAAACTTTGCTAAAAGACGAAGCAATATGGAAGAAGCATATATGAGCAAGTCTTACAGGCTGCCACATACAGGCGCGGGTAATGGAGCCTCCCTGTGCTGATGGCTGCTATGATAAAATTACATTGCCGATAGCCAAAGTCTTGGGAATTTTGGGCCATCAGTAATTTTGCACTACAGAATGCCTACATACAGAAGCTGTTTTTCTACCGTTTATCATTCTCCCCTGTTATTAGGTGGTCATATTAGGAAGTACATGCATGAGTGTCGCTTACATTTTTGCTTAATAAAATTAATACATTAATCAAGAATGGCTTCAATGGCGTTGAATCTCAATAAACTACATGCTGCTGAAACAACTTGACACAAGAACAGGAATAAACAATGCATGCATGTTTGATAAACAAAATATTGCAAGCGTTGTTGTTTTTTCCACAAATAAACCAGATAAAAAAACAGTCATCCATTAGCCTTTCAGAATGCTTTAATTTCACTAAATGCCCAGGTATAGGCTGTAAACCACATGCAATAACAAACATTTTGAAGCCAAGCCCTATTTCCTATCTCAATTAATTGAGGAGATATTGCATTTTGAATGTTGCAGAAGTTTGATTGCTTTTTTCTCCATTTTCTATTTCTGGCGCTTATGTTATTCTGACTAGGTGCCTCATGTGCGAATGTGGTAACCTCAGATTTGAATCCTGACCCTAGCTGGGATTTTTTGGGGATGGCTGCCAGCCTTAAAATACTGGTCAGCTATGACTGGGAACATAAAGGCAATAGAGAAAGGAACTGGCCACCTTAGTCCATATGCCAAGGCCCAGGAAGGGTGGTGCTGACAGCCTTACACCAACACTTACATTTGTGTACGGCACACTTTTATGTTATTTTACATTATGGTATATAAATTTATTTATTTGTTTGACGTGTGTGTGTGTGAATATGTATGTATGTTTATTAATTTATTCATTTAATTATTCATATACTATTTGTACCTTTTTATTATTTCTTTTTAATATATTTATTAGTTTTTGTTTATGATTTATTCAGAGTTTCACATGTGATGCTCCCCTTAATCATCTGTTATCATTTGATCATGCCTTACTGCTATTGCTCACCCAACAGATTCCCATCCTCAAGCACAAGTCACCAGTCTTGTGTGGCTTGACAACAACAGAGTGCTGTCTGGTGGCCATGATGGAATAGTGAAAATTTGGAGTGCAAAGTTTTAAAACACTGGTCAGAAAGGGAGTTAATTTTGTGTTGATTGCTACAAAACTGCTGCATGTTGGGATATTAACATAAATCTAAATTCTAATTTGACAGGAGACTGACTGGTTGTGGTGTTTTCTTAAATATTTTAAGGTTTAACCAACCAATTTATTTTCTTACTTCACTTTTCCAGAAGAGAGAACTACAATTTCTGACAAGCTTTTTGGATGCTGTCATTAATATGTAGTTTTCTTTTTTTTTTTTTTATATAAAGCATGGTATTTCCTGCACTAATAGTCTTATAGAACAAAAATTACAGTAGAGTCCTTATTTATGTAGTTAACTTGTGGGATAGAGAAACCATGTAAGAAAAATTGCAATACCCACCATGATACAGCCAAAGAGAGGAAGAGAAACATTATTTATTTTCAAACAATGGGGAAGAGTTGTCAGCATTATCAGATACCAATTAGTATCTTCAGCTGAGCTTCTCCTATGTTGCCTCATAAGGTAATGGTGATAGTGGTCATCTTCACCTCTCTTTGAGCTATCATACATCTCATCACTATCTTCTTAAGTCATTATTAGCTCTGGGTTCATAAGATCATTGCTGCATCTTGCACATTGCCAAACCATAGCTGTTCCACTTTATCTTTATTCAAGCACATAGATTTAATTGTTGAACTGTTCACTTTGCACACTAGCTGTATCCATCGATTATGTTTGCCATTGTCGAAGCACTGTCTGTTCTTTTCTGCTACAAAGATGTATAACTTTCCTTTTCTAACTCATGGGAAACTGGAAAAAACATGATGTCAGTCATAACAGAGAACATTATGGTGAATATCATCTGTTGTGGAAGTAAACATATTTACATAAACACATTCACTTGACAACACAACATGTCTCCAGAGAAGTGTGTCGAGAGTCATATGGATAGGTTTTTGTATATGAATAATATGTTAATTTGTTTCCACTGTTTTCTGACGTGTTAACACTTACTTGACATTATTGTTTTCTAATAATATATTTGAAAATCAGGCTAAGAATATGAGTATTTGTCAAGCAACAGAGGCCATATAGCATTACTGGGGAAAAAAAAAAAAAGTGGGGGGAAAGCACATAAAAAAAGGGAGAAGTTAAGAAAAAACTTAGATCAGGTGAAGGACATGAATGAGATGAAACTAGGAAAAGAAAAGGAGGGAGACTCAGAAAGTTCATCAGACAGGGGTATAAGAGAGAGGAAGAAAAAAAGGTTAGGAAAAGCAGCAAGACAAGCATTAGCAAAGCAAAGAGAATGTATGTAGAAGGGAAGCAGGAACATAACTGGATGGGCAGAGGGTTGGGGAGGAATGGAATATGGGGTGAGAATGGGTGAGACATGTATGGCATATATAATTTGGCAGTACAGTCTCCCAGCACTTGTTTTTGTGAAATGAATGGGACCAGGGAGTGAAAGGTCTAATGACACAAAGCCAAGATAATTATAAATAGGATTCAGGAAATACGTTCACTAATGAGTAGACACAGTCATTCCTAGGGATTTCCACTTGACTGGACATCCAGCAGAAGTTGATGGATTTAGGGTAAGTAAAGGGGCAAAACAGGCGATCCATGACTTTACAGGTAAGTGAATGAGGTAGGAAAGTGATAGTAAAAGGGAAGAATTCCAAGTCAGTAAAGATATTGAAAGATGAAGAAGGGAAGTGAAATAAGCATTTTAAAAATATAAGGGTTGGCATACAATTCAGAGGTAAGGACAACTCCTGAGGAAGACAGATTTAGGAACAAAAAGTAGGGGAAAGGAAAGCAAACCATAAGTAAGGCAAAAAAAGTCTCTCTCTCTCTCTCTCTCTCTCTCTTTCTCTCTCTCTCTCTCTCTCTCTCTCTCTCTCTCTCTCTCTCTCTCTCTCTCTCTCTCTCTCTCTCTCTCTCTCTCTCTCTCTCTCTCTCTCTCTCTCTCTCTCCTAGAAAGGACCTGCCTAGTTTGGGTGCACCTTATAAGCTAATGCATCCTGTATAAACAAATATGGTACACTGACAGGCCCTCAAAGACGTGGCATGTTGGTATGTTTGCACTTGTGTTTGGGATCCTAATTATTTATTCTTATTTGCTTTCAGATTCCCATCCACAGTCTCAAGTGACAGGCCTTCTGTGGTTGAACAATGAGACACTAATATCTGTAGGGCACGATGGACTGGTGAAGACTTGGAGTGTCACCTTTTAAGAAGTCACCCTATTTAACCTATTAATTTTTTACCAAATTGGTATAAAAAAATGGTTTGAATAAATGAATGATTGGCAAATTATCTTAGGAGTGTTACAAAATACACTGACAAATAGCTGTTGCCCATGAATATATATGCCATTGCATTGGTTAATTTTTATCTGTTCAACTACTTTTGATTATTCCTCACTGAAAAATATCTACATATATATCTAAGAAGTTATCAGTGGAGTAAAGTGATGATTTTCAGATTCAAAGATAAAAAATCAATTTGAGCTTTATTATGCTTTCAAGAATTACAGAGTTATTTAAATTTCTAGCGCACCTTCATGCCCATTACCTCAGTTTTACTGTATTTAGGAAAAAAAAGGCAAGTGATGGGAAACCACATGAATTAGGCAGTCATCTCAAAAAACAGCCAGGAAGAAATAGGATTCTTGTCACTAAAGCAAGTTACACCTAAATGCAGTAACATATGTTTTAAATATTTAAATGTGCCAGTTCATTCTGCTTTCTGTAATTCACTTAATTGCTTGCATTTTCCTGAGCTTACATATTCAAGTATATTGGTCAAATATTACTAACCACAAGTACATGTTGTACATAGTCAAACATTTGACATCCATGGCAGATCTGAAGTTATCAAGGGTGAGATTTTAAAATTTAAACAACTACTCCACATTTGGCAGGGTAAACTGACCTTCATGTTAAATCACTTTCAATCCTGGAATTAGTAACTGGGTGTGTTATAAATGCTTTTTGAACCCTTAAAAATCATAATAAAATCATGTCCTGGCATTCTTATTTACACAAGTTCATCGTTAGCCAGATATACACTTGCCTCTGTTATATCTTTAAAGACTTTGTAAAGATGTTAAAACTTCATCAACTAACCCTCAGAGAAAACAAACATTGCATAATGAACTGGTAAAGAAATAGATCACAAACTTAGATGACAGAGTAAACATTAAAATTAAGAGGTTAAGTAACTTCCATCTACTCAATGCCTACATCCTTTCAAATCTTAGATTATATTGACCTGGCTGTTTTCTAAGGAATGTTCATTTACTGCCCAATAGATTAGTGTTACATTTCAGTATAATAATAAAATAAAAAACTATTTTACAGAAGTGACAGTAAATAACTTTTTGTGGGTGTTTTTTTTTTGTTCTGAACTTTGAAAACTTTTATTTCAGTTTCAGTTCATGGATTATGAACAAAGTAACTGAAATGTTTGTGGTTTTGGGCTAATTCATGGGACAGGTATTTACAAACTGCATTTACGTACCATATACATTTGAGTGTTGTATGGCATTTTATTAAAAATGTTAGACAAGGGATTCTTGAGGTTCTTGTACTTGCAGTAAATTGCTTCCATGCTTTTTACTAGTATTTTCACTTTCACAAGTTTACATTTAGGCAATGTTATGCTGCTACAGTAAATGCTATCACAATCTGGCATTTTAATGCTGCCACCATAAAGGCCATCAGGTTTTTAATTCATTAATGCCCTCTGAAAAATCTTTAGAGAAGAATTTTCCATCAAAATTAAAGCAGTCATAATATGCATGGCAGTAATTAGAAATTTATATTGTTAAATTTTTGTATCTTTCAATTGACTTCAAAAGGTTTTATGATAGTCTAATAAGACCAGTCAGTAATGAATGCACATAAATCCCTAAATAAAAAAAAATACTGAAATTGTCTCCACAAGCAAACTTTGATCAGTGTTAAAATCTCCTCTATATGATATTCTTTCTTGATGTAAGCAAGCTTTAGTCATTAACATCTCATCTATACCTGACTCCCTGGAGGTACCACAGAAACCTAACTGGATATCCTGAGACCCTTGCCTATGCCCAGATTTATATGGTACATCACTGATGAATGATGAAATGTAAACAACTTATATTTTTCACATACTAGACTTTTTTATCTTAAACTCTATGCAGGATCAGTAGATATCAACCACACTGCCTAATGGCCAATGATTCATAAAAATATTTTATCAAAATACCACTGCCTTTTGTATGAAGTCTCAGCTTAGGGTTTTGGGAAGCTTAGTAATTCTTTGCAACTGATTTCTTGAACAAGTGACCATATTTGTCATTCATTTACTTATTTACACATTTGTAGCCATTGATAGACATAGTATGTGTGTGGTTCCATAATTTCACTAGGTATTGAAAGTACTGAAATTATTATTTGGGATGCCATGACTATATTATGCTTTAAATTCTTTTATCTAATTTATTTACTATTAATTTTAAGGTCTAAGTTGTTAATTTCCTGATTTCAGTAATTTAATATCATCCATGGAAATGTGGTTAAGTCTGGGAAATCTAAACATACTATTAAACACACTGTGATTTAATGCAGAATCAGTTTATACTATAAATATATGCAAGAAGGTTTCATTTTATATGTTAGTAATGGAACTAAGATTTCTCTTCATGTCAGTTCTTTTAAAATATATCAAACATTGAAATTTCTTTGTGAAAGCAAATTTGCAGAAGTGGTGCCTAATAAGAGTCAAACTCACTTCTTTCCCAAAACAACCAGGGCATTGAACAATATGAAATTACACTCAAGTAGAAATATTTAAGCATAAAGATATCAAAGAGGTAAATCATTTGTTTCCTAATGATGTAGAAATGGCATTTTATTCAGGAACTCTTGGCAAGCCCCAGTAAAGAAATTAGCATTTTTTCTTTTATTCTGATGTCTGTTCCTTTAAATCCTCTCATGGAGATATTTCTGTTGTATGATATGTCCATTCTAACATTTTTCTTTGATACTTGATGGCTACCAAGTCAGAAGTGTTTCTACTTGTTCATGTTTATACACTTCATTTTTCACACTTCAGTCCTTCCACTACCCTACCATCTCTATTAGGAATGTGACCATTTTGTCCTCCCATTTATAGGGGGTCTTCCTGTTACACCATCATCATCCACTAACTCATTTACATATATATACTCTTGTGTTGTCTTGTTCACTCATTTTTTTTCCAAGTGACTAAACCACACTAAAGTCTTTCTAGGATATGAAGTCCAATTGAGCTTGTCTTTTTCTGGAATTCCCCCACCTGTAGCTCAGTCAAATTAGACCTAGCTTACATCTTTGTCTCACATGTCAGCTATTTGTACTTCTGAGGTCATTTGAATTACTATTTGTATATTGTATATTTGCTTTGCTAGTAAGGCTATATAATGACATGAATGAATTGTTATTTTATGTATAATATCAATGACATTGTATAAAACATTACAACATTCAGTAGCATTGGTGTCTAACATTATAAGTAAGCCAAGGATGGACCAGGCCTCATGGTCGTGGGGTGACTGTTTTAATACACAGGACACTCCCTTCTGGCTGCCACTCAAGCAGTAACTCATCTTTCTGTGCTTCACACTCGAAAGAAGAAAAGTATTTCCAAAGGAAAAACAAATAGATACACAGACAGTCACATGCTTCTCAAATATGAATAATTCATCACACTCTATAGCCTTATCATGTACATGAATGAATCTTTGTGAAGCATATAATGTTCCTTTTACTATACAGAGAAAGAAGTGGATGGTGTGCTGTAGAGGGGGAGGGGTGAGGGTTGTCCTTTTTACCAAGGATCTAGTCCTATTATTGACTCAGTACAAGGTTTGACAGTGCCCAAACAGACTTCATATTTTAGAGGGATTTAAAGACCTTTGCAGCTGACCATTACCATCACTTAACAGTTCGATGTAATTTACTCATACAACTGAAAATTATAACGTATTGTCTGGAAAATACTGTACATCCATATATGAACTTCATTGTTATCCACACTAAGGAAATTGTCAAGAAAAAGAATGAAAACCAAGGTGAAACCTAAATTATATGTATGTGGTGTTATGGCTTCATTAACTGACAAGAAATTCTGAATTATGCATATTTAGAGGTCCTGTATGATGATTGTTCTTGTGATGCAGTTAAAACAGGTTTAAGTTGTTTCATACTTATATAGATGTGCAGAAAGATAATTTAATTCATGTTTTACAGCTCCATTCTGATTGGCACTTGTGTTTTTGCCTTCCTGGATTACTTCCCATGTAACTAATATCTTTTTAAAATGACCACCAAAATTAGATATCACTATATGAAATTGACCAACATTCAACACCTTCAGTGTCAGCATGTAAATTCTAACTTGTGTCACTATTTTATTGCCAAGATGTGTCCAAGTTTTAGGACCTATTCAGAATTAATGGCAGAACCAAGTGTCATCAGTGCATAATTGTGTGGGTTTATTTTTTTAAATGGCATTCTAATAAATGAGGCACCACAATACCAGAGAATGATAAAATTATTATCAGTATTATACAGAAAAAATTAATGTTTACAAATGCAACAGTTTAACAATATCAACCACAAAATCTTAAAAGAAATATTAAATTCCATATTGATTGATGCACAAAATATTAATTGCACTTCATTTTAGTAAGCATAAATTTATGTACCAAGTTGCAGAAAGTAAATTAAGATCATACAGCTATGTAGTATGAGGGAACTGTGGCATATGCAAAGATGAACAGTAAATAACTGAAAGGCTTTATTTAAACAGTGGATTTCTGCTGAGTATTCAGTTTTAATATTTGTGTAATTTGATTTACTATCAAGGTATCTGGTCACGATGTGAAATTGAAAGCAATTTTACTGTACAGATTAAATTATGATACTGATATATGCCTTTTTATGCTTACAATAGAGTAATGCTTTTCTGAAACTTTTGATAAAATCCTAACCATAAGTTTGTATCATCCAATGAACCTTCCCTTGGTAATAATAAAAAGAACCTTGCTATGGTATTTCAGTGCAACACCTCTCTGAAAATGTACAAGCATTGTAAGGTGATTAACTGCTCTCTCCCAGAAGTGACTGGTTCCTCTAACATATATGTTATTTTTGTATCCTTTCCTCTTCATAAATAATCATAGAGTGGTGCTGGGCTAGGGACCATGGAGGTACTATAATACCTCCATGCCAGGAGCCCACTGGTCCATATTTTATTTAATTTTATTTATTTATTTATTTACTTATTTATTTATTTATTTATTCATTTTATTTATTTATCTTTATTTTATTTATTCTTTTTTTTCTTTTTTTTTCTTTTTTTTCAGAATATACAGGAGAAAAGAGAGTGCAAAAGATCAGTTAACCCATAAAAGGCAGCATCAACCAACTTTAAACTTAACATCTACCATGTTCATCCTCAGAATCATTATAGATTTTTTTTTATTTATTTTATTATTTATTTATTATTACTTATTTTAGGACCAGGAAATTTCAACCCATCCATTGAGGAGACTGGCCCCTTTCCACGAGATTAGCTTAATTTTGTGGCTGAGAATATTTTACTGAGTTGACTAATTAAACATGTATGAGAAGGATTATTAAATGCATACATTCAGAGGATAAAATGCTATTCCATGTCACTAAAAGAGGGACGAGAGAGATCTCACGGCGAAACTACCAGTTCCTCCCCGTAGACTTATACATATAATGTGAACGCACATACTTTGCAAAACATGAATACATTCTATTATTTCCTGAAACTATCATTGACTCAAATATGAGAAAACAAAATATCTCACTATTAACTGATGAAAGGATCCAATCCATAAACTTTAAAATACGTCTATGATATTATTGAGTTATAACAATGAACACGAGTGCACACAGTTGCGTGCTCTAATTAAGAGTTCCTGCGAGCATGCGTTCATTGCATGGTTGTGTCCACATGTAAAAGCCATCCACTAAGAAGAGGACTTCTAGTAACACATTTTGGGTTTAGTACAAGAACGTGTATTCAGTGTTTTTAGAGAATTGTTTTTCACTCACAATTCGATCTATTTTCCTCACTCACGTCTCACACTCATCACAAGCATGTTTTCTCTCAAAGCATTCCTGTCTTCCTGTCTTTCCCCTGCTAGGAAGATCCATTTCCAGTACTCTTCGTCTCTTCTCGATAGATATGTCCAAACCACCTGTCTCACCTCTCATACTTTAGCTTTGTCTCCAAACCGACGCACTTAAATGTATCTGCTGTATTCATTCCTTATTTTATTTTTTTATTTTTTTTGTTTTTTCCCCCAGCCTCTAACTCCTGGAGAAAGTCGCAGCATCTTCATTTAATTTACTTCGTCTTTACGTCGGAGGTGCTATCTCCATACCGTGAATCATACCTGGCCTTACACCTTTTTTTTTCACCCTATACTACCTGTTCAATCCAGACTGCGCTCTTCTTAACCTCCCTGATACAATATCCATCGCTCTTAACACTGGACCCCAAATATCTAAATTTCTCAACCTTTGGTTTTGGTCCTGCTCACTCATTTTCAATTCCCTTCTCTCCAGTGCAGTCTTCTAATTCTCCAGCCCTGCAACAAATCACGACGTCATCTGTGAACATCATAGTCCATGAGATTCCTTTCTATATTTCGTCAGTTATTCTGTGCTGCAAACAAGACGGGATTCCAAGCCGATACCTGGTGCAGTCCCGCTTTCACTCTGAAACCCTCTGTCATACCTGCTGCACACCTTATTATTGTCATGTTCCTGTAAGTATTGTGTAAGTCAACACTATCTTCAGACTTCAGCAGATGAATAATTAGTATCGTAATATAAATAAATAAATAGATAAAGCGCATAGTCAATCTTTGAGACTTACTTAGCAGCACTGTTTATTTTTTGAAGCAGACGTACAATAGTGATACAACAGTGACGGAATGTATACAGAGTCACCAGTGTCACAGATTGCTATAGGTTGTCATGATGCAACTACCTCATTATTACTATATGATTATCCGGCTTGTTTGCTGTACGAACAAAGGAAACTCACTATTCAGAGAATTAACATTAAAGAGGGTTATTCGATATCTACGTACATGTGATAGGCGTTACTAATCTCTCTATCAGGAAACTTATGAATTAGATGTAATAACCCTTTAGCAACAGATTGTTTAACTATTAATTATTACCGATACTCCTACGAGTATCGGTAATCTTTCGATTCATCATAGTTAGATGTTTGTACTGTGCTCTGATGACAAATTTCGAGCAAATAACTATTAAATCCTGAATCACGAATGGCAGTAATTATCAAGGAAGTCGCAAAAGTATGGATCTGGTGACCCCAAGAAGATTTATAGACTAGCAATTATTTCTTAACAGTAGTTCGGGAGTAATAATTGTTAGTCAAGCTAATGACACTCTTCACCTCTCCCTTCCATCCTTCCAGCTTTGCTTTAATTAGCCCTGTTCTTTTCATCAACTCACCACTGTATTCTTTTCACCCCACTTTTTCCCCTTCATAAAAATAAACTCATATATATATATATATATATATATATATATATATATATATATATATATATATATATATATATATATATATATATATATATATATATATATATATATATATATATAAATAACCCCTCCTTCAAAATCAGTATGCTTATCTCTCTCTCTCTCTCTCTCTCTGGTATTTAAACTGCGGCGGTATAATAAGCATGCAGTTCTCTAATATCTCCGTTTTTAAAGGTCGCGCTCCCCTTTAGCTCAGTTCACGGTCGGGAATCACTTCTGCATCGGGACTCCCTGACTACTTTTCTCATTTTGGGTCTTCTGTTTTCTTCCTTCTCTTTCCTACTTTTTTTTTTTTTTATTGTCCAGAACTTACTTATTGCTGTTTTTCTTCTTTTGTATTTTCATTATCAAACAGGTATATTCTCTTCTTTCTTGCACAGCCCTTTCTTTCTATATTTTGAGAACCACGACAAAAAATGGCGTATAGGTCTTCATATTCTGCCTCACGTAGTCAAATGTTGCTTTGTTCCGAAGTCTGATTATATTCTAACAGCCCTTTTTCTGACGGCATTTCTTGCCTTGAATATTCCTTATAGAATCTAGTGTTTCATAATATGGGTCCGAGCTTTTGAGTGAGAGCGCGAATATTCAAACCATGGAAATATAATATAAAAGATAGCTACTACTTACATTACTACCAAAGTAAGGCAAAAAAAACAAAAAAAACTGTTCCTAAATAGATTGGTGAATGGAAGACTCGATAATCTAGATAGCACCGGTTCAACAGGGATCTTTAAGATTAGATAAATTTATGGAGAGGGGGGTATGACAGGTGGAAATACGTAGGCATGTTGGAGATTATGGAAATAACCTTAGCCTACTAATTTCCAGACAGTGACATTATATTTTCAAGTGAAAGGATCAGTAGTGAAGCTAACCCTGCCCTCATCTAACTTAACCTAGCTTGGCCCTTAGACGAAAACACGAATATTTCAGTATTATCTGGTTTGTATCCTGAAACTATTTTATCACCATGACTATTTTCAAAGGCAACATAAATTATTAGCTGGGTTCACAAGAGTATTTCTCCTATTAGTGGTATATAAATATTGTTTATCTGTCACTACAACCATAAAAATATTCTTAAAAATTCATGTAACTTCAACTATAGAGCCTTTTGAAAACACGTGGGATGCGCCTCAGTGTTTCAGAATATCATATACGGATGCCACGTATATGCCTGATGGCTTCTTGCTGCTTCCCTTGTTCTTTTTTATGCTCTTATAATCCGAATATCTCCAGGATAGGGCAAGAAAGGAAGAAATTGATTCTCAAACAAAGTGATAGATGAATGGAATAGACTACGTACTAATACGTAATCAGCTTGGTAGCACCGATTCAGTACGGAGCTTTAAAAGATTAGATAAATTTATGGATAGGGAGACGATAGGTGGAAATACGTAGGCATGTTGTATACAGAGAATGCCACGTGTAGGCCTGATGTTTCTTGCAGCTTCTCTTGTTTTCTTATGCTGTTATAATTCAAAGGTCCCGCTGCAGCGTCGCCACTCGCCCCGCCGCCCTCCACTTCCCGGACCGCCGCTAGAGCTCCTCCGTCACTTTCGTCATCCGGGAACCTACCGCCATATTTCTATTTTTGCATCAGTGTCTGTTGTTTATGTGACTTTATTTTCCAACTTTTCCCTATTGCTCGCCTGTTGTTTCGTGCGTGTGTCGTGTACAGTTGTGTGAATTGAAAGGGCAGTGTAAGTGAACGTATATAAGGGGAGAACAGCAAGAGTGGCAGCTGCTGTCACCTCCCAATCTAGTTAATTTTTTTCCAGTCATGTCAACGAAAGCCAAACAAGACGGGGATCCTGCCACTATAGGTAATTATCACATACGCTGTCCACTTTCTATGGATCTTGTGGTATTGGACTTGTATAGTTGTTTTTGTCTGCTGTGAGGGAGGGAGGTAAAATGAAAGGGGCGAGTCTGGGTTTGTTGTGGTTGATGGCCTGGACAATTGCTGCACGATTATTATCCCCTTATTGTAACTATTTCTTCTTACTATTCCCGTGATAGTTCTGCGTGTGTGTTATGTCGATACTGGTCAAATTATGAAGTTTAAAGTTCATGGACATTTGTGAAAATGCACACCGTAGTGGATCCACACTTACTTCCTTGGTTGGGAGAAAGAAAGTAATAAGGTTAAGGTCAAGAGTAGCTCCTTAGATGCTCAGACCCAATATCGACTAGTTTTGCATCTGAGGATTACTACTTGTGGAAGATGCCCTCAGGTACAAACACCTTCATTGTGTAAGATTTCAGTTAAGATTCATGTTCTGTGTAGTTGTCTGCCCATCAGGAGAAAGCTAGGTGAGTACTAGACATACAAACCCTCCTTAAATTTGGAAATAGATATATGTGATAGGTCATCATATGTTTCTTTTTATTTTTTCTTATATTTTAACAAAAATAAGGATAAAATTGCAGCTCTTTGTATGGCCTTAAATTTAATCAATACTCTCTTTTTTTAGAGCCATGGGACTTGATATATTAATGTCAAGTCTACATTAGCATGAATGTGAAAATATTTCAGAGTTAAGGGAAGGACCAACCCCTTAAGTAATGTTGGGTTAAGTTTGGTTAGGTTAATCACTGAGGGGATTAAGAGTTGAAGCCATGTTACCTGTCTTGTGGTTTGCAATTTTCTGAAAACTTACAAAAATTGGTTTCCAGATATATGAAACTATCTGGCAAATCTTGTTTCATATGGTACTTTGATTTCTCTTCAACTCTTTTCCCCATTGCATAGGGAGCTTGGGGGCCTGATGGAAAGTTATGGTTTTAAGGTTGGGTAAACAAAGATGTGCTATTTGAATCTTGTGTAATACAAACACTTTTATCATGTTTTGCCATCACTTCATTCTTGATAATGCCACAGTACAGAGACTATACAGTGAGGACAACTGTATTAGCTCTGTCCACCAAAATTATGATCCTCCCCCATCCTTTGTTGTTGATGTCAACTGATGCTGGCCACTAGACAGATATGTGTTTATATTGTTTTGGCACCCACCACTTACACCATCACCCAGAGCTGACCAGCCACTAGTAACACTCTTAACCAGGGAGGCAGCAACTCACATGGAGAATTCAGGACAGCACACACTATGTCACCAGGCATCTTGATGCCTCACAGGGATTAGCATACTAGTGGAGTGTGAGGCAAGAAGGGCATGTAAAGACTATATGTACAGTACAGACATATTTTTCCTCAGTAGAGAAAGGGGCACAGTTATCTTGTGTCTCGTAGGACACCATAGGCACCAAAACTCACTCCAGGCAGACCACTGAGTCTTAGGTGCAGCATGCATTGTCCACATACATGCCTGGCACAGTTACTTAGGCATCCATGCTGAACTCACAAGTCTAGATGTGGGCACCACAAGCCTTGCATCACCACAAATCTCAGCACACCCACCCAGAAGGACAAGAATCCTGCATCCCAACACACACAAGGTAAACATTGTAGCGGGAGTGCAAGACAGATCTCTGAGCATAATGCAGGAATTGCATCTGAACATGGTGAGGTCCCTCTCAGCTGCACTTCCCAGCAATGGTAATCCTCACAGCTACAGGATATCATCCTCAGGTCAACCCTCAGGTACACATCCTAGAGACTCCTCTCTGTCTCTATCCTTCCAGCAGCAAGGAGGTTCCACAGCCAGCTATGATATCCACCCTTCACTGTCCTCCTCAGGCCAGCACTCTCTCTGACTGCCACATGTTCAGGTATCAAATCTCCGGTCACCACACCATGTGTGCATCCATCCTTGCCCCAGGTCTGCTTGCTAGGCCATCTGCAGCTGCTGTTTCCAGACCTGTGGACACCAGACTCGTCTTGCCACTGCTGCTGCCTTTGGTGCTCTGTTCATTGTCTGCTGATGTCTATCTGGCCACCAACCACACAGGATGTCTTCTCCCCTCTGACCCTTGTCACTGACTCTCACAGCCACCTGCCTGCCCAGAAGTCTCCTTTGTCCTACATCTCGCTCGCTGCACATGGCAGGGGAAGCAGGGGCCAACAGGTGTAACCCTTCTCCCACACAGTAGTGTCTCACCTAGCAACACCCCTCATCACACTGTACATCACACCCACACAGCCTTTGTGTTCCTGCTGCTGTAACAATATAATATGTTTGTATATATTAGTCAACACACACAATAGGAACTCCAGTTGATTTTTCAGATGTTTTAATGTTGACATGTAGTACACATTCAGCAAGATCATTCCAATTGTTAACCACCCTATTTTTAAATCCATACTTCCTTACATGTAATTTACCAAAACAGAGATTGAAGCCAATCACAGGAAGATGATGTCTTCTTGCATGATCCATTGAGCTTACTGTGTGGAAAGATGCCAGTGGAAGATATCTGTAGCCTAAATGACTTGTGACAACTTGTACACTTTTTTTGCCACCACTGCAAATATCAGGGTAGCCATATAACCAACTTGTTTACAGTAATTGGTAAGACCTTATATGTAAACCAGGGTTAAGACAGAAATTTAATAGAATCTTCAAAATTGATTTTGCCAATATTCAAAATACTTCCTATAGTGAGATCTAAGACAAGGGAACATATATGCTGTGTATTATGTGAAATTACACCAGTACCAAACATCTATATTAGAAAATGCTTCCTAAGATATCCCTATTTTGAAATAAAATGTGTGACTTACTGAAAGTTGACCTGACCAGACATGACATGACTCATTCAAGCTATAGTTTGAGTTTTTGTGCAGAAACAAATTACGTAATGAGTAACTACTTGTTCACCAATAGGTGACTCAGGTCTAAAAAAATGTAACTTCTCTGTCATACTGACCTAGCACATGACTTAAAGAATGATGAAATGATGGTGAGAACATTAATGGTATATAAGAATTGTATTTGATAAGATAGGAAGTAGATAGATACTGGAGGGCTTGTAGTGTAAATCTGTTGATGAATATAGTAAATATTTTCTTCCAGGCTCTGCTATTCTTAATTATTTTTAATGGGCTTTGATGTGGTTTCTTTTTTTTTTTCTTTTTTTTTTTTCATTTTGAGAAGTTATGATTTCCAGGGGGAAAAAATGCATCATTACCTTATAGAAAATATAATTTTTAGAGTGAGTTTTTTTTCTAGCAGAATTGACCAGACCTGACCTGGCTTTTAAGTTGAACTAACATAACAAAGACTTAAACATATCTCATCCTAATGCTGTCTGCCCTGAACTGTTTTATTGAATGTATTGAAGGTTCTTTAAATAGTTTTGTATCAGTTGCAGTAAGTGTATAGTGATGTGATGTCTTTGGTCAACTAATCAACCATTAGAATTGTGATGGGAAAAAACAAAGTGGCTTTTCAAGTGCCCTGAAGTTCTTTTCTTCAAAAGACATGCCATATTATCAACTTGAAAAACAAATTGCTGCAGTCTTCAAAAACAATGATAAGATTAAATGCCTCCAAGCATTCCTCTTTTCAAAATTGTATTTAACACAAAAAGATTAGATATGACTGTGTGGAGAAATAACATGTCAAAATTTAAACAAATTAGGCCTTCACATTTCAAACATTTGCTGCCAGCTGTCACAAAGCTTAGCTCTGGAGGAATTGAAGAAGTGAGTCATTGTAGTTTTTTTTTTTTTTTTATGTAGGAAGGACACTGGCCAAGGGCAACAAAAATGTTTGTAGTAAACAGTTGTGCATTGTCCCAGAGTAAACATGGTGATAAAATAAGTAGAAAAGCTGTTGAAAAGTCTGATGCTTAATTTTATTTATTTATTTATTTTTTTTTTTTTAATGAATTTTGGACAATTATGTGTTTCATATATAACCATGTATTTCTGTTGTCTTGAACCATATACAATGGCTATCTAGTGTTTACTCATAAAAGTTTATTTTATGTGGAAATTAAGTGCCTTATTTTTGGTGACAATGCAGCATAGAGAACTATTATTATTTAAAATACAATTGACACATTATTCAGTTACGGAAAGAGAAAGAGAGAGAGAGAGAGAGAGAGAGTGCATGTTTTAATATAAATGTTACTAGAATGACCCATTAGTAAGACTTCAACAATCAATATGTAGCATACATCTGATGCCTCACCCATTTTAGGGAAAAATTCTTCCCATAGCACGTGGTCACAGTGAAGGAGCACAAGAGGAAGAATAAGTTAATATCATTCTTAAACATCTACATTATGCTATCCGTCACATTAGTTTGATCTGTTTAGTTAATTGATTTTCAAGTCACTAAAATAACAGAAATATGATTTTCACATATTGATTATTGATGCTCCTTCCTTCTTGTAGTACTGTAGTATTGGGAGGAAAGCCTGGCTGAGCAAAAGTTCAAGGATATTGAGAGCTTGATGTCATTATCATCCTCTTATATGTTACTTATATTTTCTAGTAGTGTATTATTATTATTATTTAAAGATTCTTGCAATAACTGAGTGATAAAATGTGCATCAGAATGATAAGTATTACTTGATGTGTGTGTACAATATGTAAGCTGTGACAACTAGAGAGGAGGTAGACTTAAAATAGGTTGATTTGAGCTTGGTTTTCTGTTAATTTCCAGAAACAGATGGAGATAGTCCAGAAATGTGGTCTAGTCAGCAGCAGCAGTCGCAGTTGCAGCCGCAGCCGCAGTTGCAGCAGCAGCAACACCAGCAGGAAGATGGTGATGATGGCTGCAGTGGTGGCGGTGGAGGTAGAGACTCCTCCTCCCCTTCCACTAAGCCAGAGGAAGGAACTATCAGTGCATCCTCAACAGAATCTAGTGGGTTAGATTCACATAAGGGAAGCACCTCACCCTCCATTTCTTCATCACCCCTCAATCTTCCACACTGGCAATATTCAAGAGTAAGTTTAGTGAGAACTGAGATGATTTTGATGTAATTAGTTGTCCTCACCTGTTGTGTAAATGTATATATTCTAATAATTTCTTAATATTTTCCAATAGGATGAACTTCTAGCAATTAAAGAAGCCCCTTTGTCTATGAAGTGGCCCTCATGTTTGGACATAGCATATAGTAAGCCTGCAGGACGATGGGATCCTGATAGGTGGATCCGAGCGGTGCATGATGAGCGACGTCCGTCCAGCACCGCCCCTGTGCCCTCCACAGTCACCAGCAACAAGCCCGACCGTCCTCCAGATCTAGAGCTAAAACGGAGTCGGGACCCTCGAGAAAGGGTGAAGGTATGTTACTGAAGAAATTGGTAAATTGGAAACTTGCTATGATCTTCATCAGTTGTGTATGGTTAGGTTGATTAGGAGAGATTTTATTGATGAAAGACAGGTAATAAGCTACTATTCTGAGAAAACCCTTCCTGTTCAAAGATGTAGACCGTGTATTTCTTGCTTGATGTCAGTTTTTAGTGTTTTCCCAAAATTAGCTTATTTGAATTAAGAATATTTTAATGATTTATTTAGCACAACTTGGTGTAAAACCTGTTTGTCACATAGTGTAAAACAGTTGTGCTCTATAATTTCAGCAAGAAGAGCAAGATGGTCTTGTATTGTCCCCGCAACGAAGAAGCTTCAGCACTGGATGTCATGGCCTCCAGCAAGCTTCAACAGTGTCAAAACGTCCTGACTCACCCACGGAAAGACCCCAGCGTGAGTCTCACAGAGAGATACCAACACGAAGAATAGGGTCTGGCAGAATTTCCCGTAGAGATGACTCCGAGGCTCCTGTCACTACTGAGCGTAGAGAGCTTCCTTCTAGACGGGAGAGGGACCTTGAACGAGAGCGAGGCCGGGACAGAGATAGAGAGGCAGACCAGCGACGGGATACCAGGGACTGGAGATCCAAACATGATCAGTGCTTTGATGGAGATAATAGGTAAGCTATGGTACATAACTAATTGTTTTAGGACTAGATTTGGTTTGCTTCCTTTTCTTGGCTAGGTCTTAGCAGGGCCAGGATGCAAATGCTATAGCTCTGGGTCATTTGGCACACTCTTCATACCTGGAATGATTTGGCAGATTACCATTTCCTCTCATTTGATATATGATCATATAGTCTACTCAGTATATGGAATATGATGTGCAGAGAGATAGTACTAATAGTACTGCCTAGAGACAGATTATCTTTCTTAATTTGATTGTCTGTAGTATGATAAGTTTTATGTATCTTTTTCAGATTTGATAGTAGAAGACGCTTCATCTTTGAAGAAGAAGAAAATGAAAAGCGACCTGACCGAAGAGAGCGAGAGAAGGATAGGCGTTACCAGGACCGCAAAAGAATGTCTCGTGCTGATGAAGAAGAACAGCCTGAATGGTTCACAGGAGGACCAACAAGGTAGTAATTAGTGACTGCTGTTACTGCATATCATAGTTCATAGGTTTTCTTATATGATGGACACATTTTTCCTTTTTGAAAACAGCAGCATCTAATGAAGAAAAGTTTAATTTTGCATTTATTAGTTCTGTATAGTTTTGTAAATATACTTTTATTAGTAATTGTAAGTTCTTAAGATAGTTTCTGTATTTTTAGCCAAAATGAATTCATTGAGCTGGTTGGATTTGATGACATCCCTGAGGAGAACTGCACCTCTACCAAGGCTCAGCACAAGAGGGAACGTCGCCGGTCTAAAAAGGAAAAAGAAGGTGTAAATCTTTGTGTTTTGAGGCTCCAAATGTTTCCTTTTGAGGAAGGTATTAAAAATGATGGAACATTGATGCATTAGAAGATTAATGTAAATAGCTAATGCATGAAATTTATTTTTGCAGGTGGTGGGAGTAGAAGAGGCTCCCGAAGTAGCACTCCAGTTATTGTTGAAGAATCAGCTAGCAAATCCCCAAAGTTGCAACAAGAGGAACCAAAGCGAGTTGAGGAAAATGTTAGGCAGCAAACTCAACCAACTGTTATTGAACCTGTGGAGCAGGAACTTCCTGGTTTCAATATTGATGATTTCCTTGGTGATATCATAGGTTATCCTGGTAAGTCGGTGCCATTTCTTCTTATCATCATACTGTTGTAGAGATCATTCTTTTAATTCTTAGCCTCTTTGAGACATATAATCATATTATATTTGATCAGCAAAGTTCTACCAGCCAGGTGTCACCATTGGCATTGTAAGGGGACCTTTTCCTGACCTCTAATCCTTCTGCTTATGCTGTCACCCTTTCTTCTCCGTTGAGCTCCTCCGATCACAATCTCACATCTTTATCTTGTCCTATCACTCCAATCCCTCCTCATGATCCCCCTAAGTGAAGGTGCCTCTGGTGTTTTGCCTCTGCTAGTTGGGGGGACCTGAGGAGGTATTTTGCTGATTTTCCTTGGAATGACTACTGCTTCCATGTCAGAGACCCACCTTTGTGTGCTGAGTGCATAACAGAGGTGATAGTGTCTGGGATGGAGGCATACATTCCTCACTCTTTCTCTTGTCCTAAACCTTCTAAACCTTGGTTTAACACAGCTTGTTCTCGTGCTATACATGATAGAGAGGTGGCCCACAAAAGGTACTTAAGCCTTCCATCACCAGAATCTCATGCACTTTATATTTCTGCCCGGAACCATGCCAAGTCTGTTCTCCAACTAGCCAAAAACTCCTTCATTAACAGAAAATGTCAAAACCTTTCAAGATCTAACTTCCCTTGTGATTTCTGGCATCTAGCCAAAAATATCTCCAATAACTTTGCTTCTTCTTTCCCTCCTCTACTTCAACCAGATGGCACCACTGCTATCACATCTATTTCTAAAGCGGAACTCTTTACTCAAACCTTTGCTAAAAACTCTACCTTGGACGATTCTGGGCTTGTTCCTCCCTCTCCTCCACCCCCTGACTACTTCATGCCTCCTATTAAAATTCTTTGCAATGATGTTTTCCATGCCCTTGCTGGCCTAAATCCTCGGAAGGCTTTTGAACCTGATGGGGTCCCTCCTATTGCCCTCCTTGCCTAGTCAAACTCTTTCAGCTCTGTCTGTCAACATCTACCTTTCCTTCTTGCTGGAAGTTTGCCTACATTCAACCTGTTCCTAAAAAGGTGACCATTCTAATCCCTCAAACTACCGTCCTATTGCTTTAATTTCCTGCCTATCTAAAGTTTTTGAATCTATCCTCAACAGGAAGATTTTTAAACATCTATCACTTCTATCTGATCGCCAGTATGCGTTCCGTCAAGGCCGCTCTACTGGTGATCTTCTGGCTTTCCTTACTGAGTCTTGGTCATCCTCTCTTAGAGATTTTGGTGAAACTTTTGCTGTTGCCTTGGACATATCAGAAGCTTTTGATAGTCTGGCACAAAGCTTTGATTTCCAAACTACCCTCCTATGGTTTCTATCCTTCTCTCTGTAACTTATCTCAAGTTTCCTTTCTGACCGTTCTATTGCTGCTGTGGTAGACGGTCACTGTTCTTCTCCTAAATCTATTAAAAGTGGTGTTCCTCAGGGTTCTGTCCTGTCACCCACTCTCTTCTTATTATTCATTAATGATCTAAACCAAATTTCTTGTCCTATCCACTCCTACGTTGATGATACCACCCTGCACTTTTCCACGTCTTTTCATAGACGTCCAACCCTTCAGGAGGTAAACATATCATGCAGGGAAGCCACAGAACGTCTGACTTCTGATCTTTCTAAAATTTCTGATTGGGGCAGAGCAAACTTGGTATTGTTCAATGCCTCATAAACTCAATTCCTCCATCTTTCAACTCGACACAACCTTCCAGACAACTATCCCCTCTCCTTCAATGACACTCAACTGTCCCCCTCTTCTACACTGAACATCCTCGGTCTGTCCTTTACTTATAATCTGAACTGGAAACTTCACATCTCATCTGTAGCTAAAACAGCTTCTATGAAGTTAGGTGTTCTGAGACGTCTCCGCCAGTTTTTCTCACCCCCCCAGCTGCTAACTCTGTACAAGGGCCTTATCCGTCCATGTATGGAGTATGCTTCACATGTCTGGGGGGGTTCCACTCATACTGCTCTTCTAGACAGGGTGGAATCAAAAGCTTTTCGTCTCATCAACTCCTCTCCTCTAACTGACTGTCTTCAGCCTCTCTCTCACCGCCGCAATGTTGCATATCTAGCAGTCTTCTACCGCTATTTTCATGATAACTGCTCTTCTAGTCTTGCTAACTGCATGCCTCCCCTCCTTCCACGGCCTCGCTGCACAAGACTTTCTTCTTTCTCTCACCCCTATTCTGTCCACCTCTCTAACGCAAGAGTTAACCAGTATTCTCAATCATTCATCCCTTTCTCTGGTAAACTCTGGAACTCCCTGCCTGCTTCTGTATTTCCACCTTCCTATGACTTGAATTCCTTCATGAGGGAAGTTTCAAGACACTTATCCACCAATTTTTGACCACTGCTTTGACCCTTTTATGGGACTGGCATTTCAGTGGGTATTTTTTTTATTAGATTTTTGTTGCCCTTGGCCAGTGTCCTTCCTACATAAAAAAAAAAAAACTACCATAAAGGAAAACTCCAGTGTGAGAAATGAAAGCCGTATAAGAATAGGGTATCTTGAAGTTCATCCTTTGAAGTGCCAGTGCAGAAATTGAGAGGAAAGGCATAGAAAAAAAATCAAAAGTAATTAATAAGATGATTAATGTGAGAAGAATGTGGCAGGAAGGAATAGGCTAAGAAACTACTATATAGAAAATTAGCTGAATAGAATGGGTGACATGTTCATTTGCATGTGTCATGCTTTCAGAGGCTGAGGGGGCAACATCAAAGTGTTATAGGTGTAAAAAAACATGCCATTGTGTGCAATTATGTTGATAAAGTACACAAAAACTGAACCATTAGATTTATTGATAATAGATGATTATTAATAACAAAATTTAAATCTATAGGGAATCCTGAAGAGATAGTTGGTGTCAACAATACCAATGCTGGTGGTGGAAGTGGATCATCCCGATTGAAGCAGTTCTTCTCGACCAAGAGAGAGAGTCCAGTCTTTGGTTCTACTGGTAACTCACGTCGCTCTTCTCTTGATCTACCACCACACATCAATAATCTTCTCAATGGTATGTCTCTTAATACTTTACTAGATTTATATCATGTATATTTATAGTGATGATAATGTTGCTTATCATTGTGATGCCAACAGTTTAGGTCTAGGTGGCTTTATAGCAACCAGTGTACATTTATGTAATATTTATCTTGATTGATATTGCTAAGGATATATGGTTATGAACATGCTCCTAGAATGTGATGGCTGCCTGACACTTCTAGAGGCACAAACCTAAGAAACTCAGCAACTTAGAATTATACCTCAAAACTCAATGGCTTCACCTGTTTTCTTGACATAACCCTCCAGAGTATTTTCTCCTCTTTTCCAGTTACTCGGCTCTTCTTGCATTTAACATTAAATATTTCTACAGATATGTATAAACTGGAATTTCTATATTCTATCTCTTGCTTAAACAGTCTCCATGAAGCTAGCTTTCTTGTATCATGTATAAACTGGAATTTCTATATTCTATCTCTTGCTTAAACAGTCTCCATGAAGCTAGCTTTCTTGTATCATCCACTTGTTCTTCATCCCAGATGTTAACTCTATACAGGGATCTTTATCCATTCTTATATAGATCCCATTTATGACACTTTCCATACTTACAGCGTTATTAAATATATGTAATTGGTCTAAGCCTTTTTTTGTCTGAGTTCCCCTTCTTTAACTCATTGCCTTAAATCTGTTGCAATGTTGTATCTCTTGCTGTATCTTGCTGTCATTTCATTTTTAACAGTCTTCTGAACTTGTTATCTGCATGCTGTTTTGAGATTATATTGGTCAGGTGGTAGATCATTAAAGGGAGTTAATGATTTGCCATTAAAATAGGAGTGTGGCAAGGATGTATGATGTCCCCATGGCCATTAATAGGGAAGGTATTGTAAGGGAGGTGAATGTGAGAAGGTAAAATAGAGGTTTGGATGTGGGGAATGCTGATAGAGGAGTAGGATCTGAATTAGCAGATGTTGGAGATCATACTGCTCTTGTAATCAATTTAGAGGGGAAATTGATATACCATAAACCCTGCCTAATTTGAATGAATTAAGGGGGAGTGCCAATCAGAGGTATGCAAAAATCCAAGTTATCAGGGAAATCAAGATGTAACCTTAGAAGCCATCATGAAGACCAGCTAACACAGCAGGAGTTGGGCAGGAACACCAGTTGTGTATGACACAGCAGGACAAAAGCCATACAGAGAGCAGACAGTGCTTCCAGTGTGCATACCAATGTAAACCCCAATTGGTTATGTATCATGCACTGAAGAGGGAAAAAATTAATATTTGATATCTAGATTATATATTAGATATTTAATGGTTAAATATGTATCCATCTTTTCTGGTGCACATCTTGAAAACATTTTTCTCAAGCACTAGCAGCATTGACTGCATCACAGCATCCCCACACTCACCTCTCTCAGCAACACAACATTTCATTGCAGTTTCTTCTGTTCTTGTAATTGTGTTAAAACCAAAAGTCATTTCAGTCACTGGTTATTTTCTCCTATTCCTATATTTGGATAACTCAAAATAACACAAGATGTGATGCTGTGCAGTAGAATATTGCATTAGATATGTATCCAATGTCTATCCGAGTGTCCAACTTCCCCCATATATCTCAGAGAATAATCTGAGACAACAGTTGTCTGTCCTAGTGCTTGAGTGTCCAACTTCCCTCACATATTTTTATCAACAGTCTGAGATATCTAACACTTATCCGAGGGCAGGAAAGTGTCTGACTTATCTGATATCTGAGTTATTCAGCTCCAACTTAGGCAGGGTTTAGTGTAACTGATTAAGGAGTTTGGAAGGGTGTGTGAAAGAAGGAAAGTAAGACTTAGTGAGAGTAAAGATAACATACTAATAAAGTATGTGAGGGTGGTGGGTAGTAGTGATAAATGTAATTCTGAATATGGAATTGCTAAACGGAAGTTGATAGTAGACTTCTTTTCTGACTGACACCCATGTACAGTACCTCAGGTTTTCTCAGTTTTCTGGATTGAATTATGCACATTTGTTAGTTCAAACATTTAGTGATGCCTTTAAGTAAGCTTTTTGATGATGTGTAGGAGTAGTAGTTACGCATGAATTTCATGGTAGTGAAACAATACTTTGGATGCAGAAGTCCAAGGAAAATAAAGTATTATGTACCAACAGAAAGAAATCTTTCATAACGCAAGGTTATGAAAACATTGGACGGAGCAAAGAGTTGTGCAATAATCTTAAGTTACCAATTTGAATAACACAGACAGGAGATTTTAGAATAATTAATATCTCAAATAGATGCACAGTCTGGTTGAGTATTGTTGATTATGATTAAGGGAAAATAAAGATGGGATCACTTTATGCTGAAGAATAAGGTAGAATATTTCTTCACAAGTAGCAATAACAAACATAATAGCTTTATTTTACTTTATATGTAGATTTGGTACTAACACTCCGATCTTGCTTAGATGCAGTTATCTGTTGTAACTACTAATTGCTCTGAAAGGCAAACAACAGCATCTGCCTATTGCCATACCTGAAGATGGTTCTGACCATTTGGCTCCTTCTGCAGAAATCACGGCTAGCGAACCAAACATTGTGATCCCTTCAGCCACGGCAGGCCTCGACTCCAACCACTTCTTTGCACCAATTTCTCCAGCAGACAAAACTGGTGCGAACTCCATAGTGGACCTATTACAGCAAGCTTCCTCAGCGGGTTTAGGAGGTCCAGAACCCTTAGGACCTTCTACTCAACCTCCTATTGGACCTCCAGGGATTCATGGGTCACAGCCTCCACCATCTATAAAAGATCTCAGTAAGTTACCAATATCATGCATCCATGGCAGATAATTTAATTATATATCTTTGTGTCTCTCTCTACTTGCCAGTCTGACAAGAGATGGTCAGATGTGTAAATCATTGTGATTTTTTGAGCTGCAAAAACTTATTGCTGAAGGTAAGTGATATAGGAAGCTGACAAAACATTTTTAGGTGAATATTTTGGAAGAGAGCAAAGAGAATGTGAAAGGGAGCATCAGAGAAAGAAGAGGGCCTGAATGCATAGAATGGCAGGTTGTTAATTGAGATGGATGCTGTAGAAAGTTAGAGAATTGGATTTTTGAGGGACTTGAATGTAGAAGAGGATTATGAGCATGAGATTGTTGCTGTAGAGACAGAGTAAGGAATGATACATTTGAGTGTGGATTTTCAATTGTGGGGTATCTCTGTTACCAAACTCCTGTGGATGTCAAAGGATGACTCCTCGACTGGTATTTCCTGTTAAAGGGAGTATTAGATACAAAGTATCTAAATGCATAGATTTACTCTGTCACACTCACAAACCTTGGCCCACATGCCTCTAATGGAGAAGAGATCAGTCCTCACTGTCCTTTCTTCAACATACTCACCAACCTCTTCATCCCTGTGAGATGATAGAGCTGCACTTTAGTACATCCATCCCCTTTGTCTTATCTGAATTCGTCAACTGGTCCCTGGTAACCACATTATCATTTGTACATTTGTTACTACCCTCCCTGCCTGGTGTTTTCCATTTCCAAAGTATACATCTTGTTCATCCAGCTTTTTGTGGGAGATATGGTTAAGGTAATGATGAATGAGGATTATTGATTGATTAATTAATTAATTAATTACAGTGATGGATGGGAAGGGACAGAGTTTGGAAGAAGTTGAAGCTGGTATACGCAACATGCGCCAACAGAACCGCCCTCACCACAGCCATATCAGTCACAACCATCATGGGCTCAGCAGCCAGATGAATGCATTTGATGATTTTGTAAGTAATGAATTTTGTGTCATGCATGTACTTAGCTTGTCTCATATTGTTATCAGTAGAGCATGCATATTTGTATGACACTGTATCTTTAGTATTGAAATGCAAGCAAATTCATATTTCCAAAATAGTTTTTACTCCTAATTTAGCGTATGTCAGAAAGTGAAATTGAAATAGATTTTTTATTAATTTGTATTATGGTCTGACATCTCTAAACTGGCGGCTAGGATGGGGTCATGTTGGGATTTCCTCTGTGAACACTTGTTATCACATTTCCAAAGCCCATGATAATCTCTCTCTCTCTCTCTCTCTCTCTCTCTCTCTCTCTCTCTCTCTCTCTCTCTCTCTCTCTCTCTCTCTCTCTCTCTCTCTCTCTCTGTCTCTGTGTGTGTGTGTAATAATAATAATAATAATAATAATAATAATAAACGGTTTATTATTTAGGCAGTTAACAAACTGAAAATGTACATAGGGGGCGGGGAAATACTTAACATTAATCCTAAAGTTTTTTTTTATTTTTTATGTAGGAAAGATACTGGCCAAGGGCAACAAAAATCTAATAAAAAAAATGCCCACTGAAATGCCAGTCCCATAAAAGGGTCAAAGCAGTGGTCAAAAATTGGTGGATAAGTGTCTTGAAACCTCCCTCTTGAAGGAATTCAAGTCATAGGAAGGTGGAAATACAGAAGCAGGCAGGGAGTTCCAGAGTTTACCAGAGAAAGGGATGAATGATTGAGAATACTGGTTAACTCTTGCGTTAGAGAGGTGGACAGAATAGGGGTGAGAGAAAGAAGAAAGTCTTGTGCAGCAAGGCTGCGGAAGGAGGGGAGGCATGCAGTTAGCAAGATCAGAAGAGCAGTTGGCATGAAAATAGTGGTAGAAGACAGCTAGATATGCAACATTGCGGCGGTGAGAGAGAGGCTGAAGACAGTCAGTTAGAGGAGAGGAGTTGATGAGACAAAAACCTTTTGATTCCACCCTGTCTAGAAGAGCAGTATGAGTGGAACCCCCCCAGACATGTGAAGCATATTCCATACATGGATGGATAAGGCTCTTGTACAGAGTTAGCAGCTGGGGTGGTGAGAAAAACTGGCGGAGACGTCTCAGAACACCTAACTTCATAGAAGCTGTTTTAGCTAGAGATGAGATGTGAAGTTTCCAATTCAGATTATAAGTAAAGGACAGACCGAGGATGTTCAGTGTAGAAGAGGGGGACAGTTGAGTGTCATTGAAGAAGAGGGGATAGTTGTCTGGAAGGTTGTGTCGAGTTGATAGATGGAGGAATTGAGTTTTTGAGGCATTGAACAATACCAAGTTTGCTCTGCCCCAATCAGAAATTTTAGAAAGATCAGAAGTCAGGCGTTCTGTGGCTTCCCTGCGTGATATGTTTACCTCCTGAAGGGTTGGACATCTATGAAAAGACGTGGAAAAGTGCAGGGTGGTATCATCAGCATAGGAGTGGATAGGACAAGAAGTTTGGTTTAGAAGATCATTAATGAATAATAAGAAGAGAGTGGGTGACAGGACAGAACCCTGAGGAACACCATTGTTAATAGATTTAGGAGAGGAACAGTGACCGTCTACCACAGCAGCAATAGAACGGTCAGAAAGGAAACTTGAGATGAAGTTACAGAGAGAAGGATAGAAACCGTAGGAGGGTAGTTTGGAAATCAAAGCTTTGTGCCAGACTCTATCAAAGGCTTTTGATATGTCCAAGGCAACAGCAAAAGTTTCACCAAAGTCTCTAAAAGAGGATGACCAAGACTCAGTAAGGAAAGCCAGAAGATCACCAGTAGAGCGGCCTTGACGGAACCCATACTGGCGATCAGATAGAAGGTTGTGAAGTGATAGATGTTTAAGAATCTTCCTGTTGAGGATAGATTCAAAAACTTTAGATAAGCAGGAAATTAAAGCAATAGGACGGTAGTTTGAGGGATTAGAGCGGTCACCCTTTTTAGGAACAGGTTGAATGTAGGCAAACTTCCAGCAAGAAGGAAATGTAGATGTTGACAGACAGAGCTGAAAGAGTTTGACTAGGCAAGGTGCAAGCACGGAGGCACAGTTTCGGAGAACAATAGGAGGGACCCCATCAGGTCCATAAGCCTTCTGAGGGTTTAGGCCAGCGAGGGCATGGAAAACATCATTACGAAGAATTTTAAAACGTGACATGAAGTAGTCAAAGGGTGGAGGAGAGGGAGGAACAAGCCCAGAATCATCCAAGGTAGAGTTTTTAGCAAAGGTTTGAGCAAAGAGTTCAGCCTTAGAAATAGATTTGATAGCAGTGGTGCCATCTGGTTGAAGTAGAGGAGGGAAAGAAGAAGAAGCAAAGTTATTGGAGATATTTTTGGCTAGATGCCAGAAATCTCGAGGGGAGTTTGATCTTGAAAGGTTTTGACATTTTCTGTTAATGAAGGAGTTTTTGGCTAGTTGGAGAACATACTTGGCATGATCCGGGCAGAAATATAAAGTGCATGAGATTCTGGTGATGGAAGGCTTAAGTACCTTTTGTGGGCCACCTCTCTGTCATGTATAGCACAAGAACAAGCTGTGTTAAACCAAGGTTAGAAGGTTTAGGATGAGAAAAAGAGTGAGGAATGTACGCCTCCATGCCAGACACTATCACCTCTGTTATGCGCTCAGCACACAAAGACGGGTCTCTGACACGGAAGCAGTAGTCATTCCAAGGAAAATCAACAAAATACCTCCTCAGGTCCCCCCAACTAGCAGAGGCAAAACGCCAGAGGCACCTTCGCTTAGGGGGATCCTGAGGAGGGATTGGAGTGATAGGACAAGATAAAGATATGAGATTGTGATCGGAGGAGCCCAACGGAGAAGAAAGGGTGACAGCATAAGCAGAAGGATTAGAGGTCAGGAAAAGGTCAAGAATGTTGGGCGTATCTCCAAGACGGTCAGGAATATGAGTAGGGTGTTGCACCAATTGCTCTAGGTCATGGAGGATAGCAAAGTTGTAGGCTAGTTCACCAGGATGGTCAGTAAAGGGAGAGGAAAGCCAAAGCTGGTGGTGAACATTGAAGTCTCCAAGAATGGAGATCTCTGCAAAAGGGAAGAGGGTCAGAATGGTTTTCACTTTGGAAGTTAAGTAGTCAAAGAATTTCTTATAGTCAGAGGAGTTAGGAGAGAGGTATACAGCACAGATAAATTTAGTATAAGAATGACTCTGTAGTCGTAGCCAGATGGTAGAAAACTCGGAAGATTCAAGAGCGTGGGCACGAGAGCAGGTTAAGTCATTGCGCACATAAACGCAGCATCCAGCTTTGGATCGAAAATGAGGATAGAGAAAGTAGGAGGGAACAGAAAAGGGGCTACTGTCAGTTGCCTCAGACACCTGAGTTTCAGTGAGGAAAAGAAGATGAGGTTTAGAAGAGGAGAGGTGGTGTTCTACAGATTGAAAATTAGATCTTAGACCGCGTATGTTGCAGAAGTTAATGAAGAAAAAGTTGAGGGGGGTGTCAAGACACTTAGGGTCGTCGACGGAAAGGCAGTCCGACCTGGGGACATTTATGGTCCCCTCCCCAGATGGGGACTTCGAGGCTGGTGTAGGAGTTGCCATGATTTTAAAATTTTTGAGTGAAGGGTGTGTGTGTTATTAGGTGCTTGTAGTTTTGTGTGGAGGTAGAGAGTTGTCTTTAGAGGGCAGGCTGTGACTGCCCCCTTGTGTTGTGAGACACAAAGGGAAACGTTCATTGAGGTCACAGCTGGGTTTAATGATAAGTTCACAGCACCCCCTGAACAGTGCTTTAGACCTCACTGGGAGTAATTATCGTTTCGGCAGGTGTCTACTGCCTCCTCCTTGGAAAAGGTAAGTCTAATCTAGAAGGGACTATTGATTGATGGCTCGTACCATGATGGTGTGTGTGTGTGTGTGTGTGTGTGTGTGTGTATAGAGCACTGTACATGATGGGGTTGGGCTGGGTCGTCAATGTTGCTGCTTGCGATTGTATTACATTTTCTTATTAAGAAATTGGCTTACTTTTACTGTTAATCCATCACATTATATTCTAAACATAGTTGTGAAAAAGTACTTACCCACCTCAGAACTACATTAAAAGCCAACAATATGTGGCAGAATCTTTTGAGACCTAGCATCCAAAAGCTCTGCCCGGTTGACGGGGTTGTGCTGGATCATTGTCAAGTGTTGCTGCACATGAGTGGCTTAATGTATTACCTTTTATTAAGAAATTGGCTTATTTTTTCTTCTGTTCCTTCACATTATATTCTAAAAATAATTGAAAATACCTACCATCTCAGAACTACAGTGAAAGCCAGTCAAAAGTGGCAATATCTTTTTAACAACACCAATTATGTATGTCATGTTTTCTTAATTGGCATATATATATATATATATATATATATATATATATATATATATATATATATATATATATATATATATATATATATATCTTATGCATGATAGGTTTATTGTTCTTTCATATATTGTAATGCCTAGAATAAAAGTTCAAATATGTGTCTATCTTATGGGGCATCCCTTTTACGTAAATAACAGAGGTTATGCATTGTGGGCTCTGGAAACATGACAACAGTGTTCATATGGGGAATTCCCGTGTGATCCCATCTTAGCTGCCAGTTTAGAGATGTTGGACCATAGTTTGTTTTATGTTATGTGTTATTCATTGTTATTTATAGTTGTATATTTATAGTTATTGAAGATTTGCTGCAGTTATATAGTGTGTAGAGTTAACTTCATGCTTGAATGTTAGAGATGTGGCCTGAGTTTCAGAATCATGATGACAGTGCTTGTATAAAACAGTCTGTGTGGAATAGGAAGTGGATGAAACATGTAATATTCAGTGGCTCTTGAGTTCATACTACTCTTACATATATTCTTCTGCCATGATAGTATCATGATCTTGGACAGCATCAGTAATTGAAAGTATCAGTAGCATAACAGTAAAATTACTACATTAATATGATAGTGGAACAGACTTTGGGAGACAGATAGATGAACAGCATTGGTCACCCAAAACCCACCAAAGATCTAATCCAATAAAGGTGAAACTTCAGCATCATCTGCTTGGAGGCCATTAACAGACACCAAGAACATTGCCAGCCACAGTAGGAGCTTGACTTTGGTGGCAGCAAAACACAGGATATGTAGCTTCTCTGTTGTCATAAAGAATACATCTCTGCAGAGTAAGCTTTCTGCCTAGTGTTCTCATCAACACTAAGTCTTTCACAAATTTTTTTCAATTTTTTGTATATGTGGAAGACTCGTCAGTGTTAAATATTCCAATGTAAGAGCAAACCTCATGTTATCAGTGCAAGAATCTAGCTACATGCTTAGAGCTTGATTAAACCTTTTAGTTCAGCACATTATAGTGAAAATGAACATAATATAGTTGACAGCAAGTTATCTAAGAATTTCTTCCTTATATTTTTCATATATTATGCTAATTTTTATTGCTTTATATTATGTTGATTCTTTCATCAGTCTTATGTAAAGGTGTAAATACTCAGTCTTTATAATATTATTTTGCATGTATATATATTTTGTAATCAGTAATGAGCTTTTTGGTGGAAAAGTTCTGCAGGTATTGAAAAGTTGTTCATGAACTTCATTGTTCTTAAAAATATTTTTTCCAGAGATTTACACATTATTTGAATCCTGTTGATAATATTACTTTAAAACTGTTCATTATATTTTTGTCTACATCTATATTTTGAAGCCTGTTTTGTGGAGATTCCCTGAGTGGATGACTACAACAGAAGAACATCCATTTCTTCCTGTCTTTGTATTTCCTTTTTGCATGGTCTGATTCTCTCATTCTTCTCTCACCCCTTTCTTCCACTGCATTAGCACTCTATCCTGCTATTTCACTAGTTGTTCTGTTGCACCATGCAACATACTCATGTACACTGTCTTAGGCATCTCATTTTGTGTACTTTGTGGCCTTAGGGTGGTGCATTTGACTTGAAGTAAATGAATACTTAGTAATGTTATGAATTGTAGTCATCGTGAAGCCGACTATTTTTAAAAGGTCATTACTTCCATACTAGCAGAACTTTTAGGTTAAGTTGGCAGACATAAGCATTTAGTTGATTGTCAGCTTGAGTGCAGTTGCCTTGGTGTCAGATTCTGTGATGGATGAATGTCCTTTCAGCTCTCACAGGTTACTTCTTCTCAAGGCACAGTCAAACCAGCACCCAACACTTCAGCCATGGAGGTGCTGTTTAAGGTAAACTGCTTTGGCTCTCCCTGCCACAGCTCTTAATTGTGTTGATTAATTTCTTTCAACTTCAAAGGTCTGCTTTGTACCAAAACATCTTTTGTCATTCATGGTAACTGTCTTGTTGAATTATAATATTTTATGCTAGTTTGACATAGTTTTTTGCAGTCTAGGAAGTATATAAATTTCTCAACCTCTGATAAAATTTTTTTTATATAAGTATCATAATTATGCTCAAATTGCTGCTTATTGGTTTTATATCTTAATGTTTAAAAAGTGCATTCAAAGCAGATCAGTTTCATTCATATTGATGTATGGACCATCAAGTGTTCTGGTTTATTTTCAGTTATTGAATGGAGGGATGAAGGATGCAGTAGTAAAGCCATCACCCATGCCAGTGCAACCAGCTGTCCCAAATGCTCCTACAGAAAATGATCTCATTGCTAGTAAGTGTCATTTTCTTTCATACTTTTCTTCCTCAGAACTGTTTTGAAATAAATATTTTGAAAGTGATAATGATCAATGACTTGTGAAGTGCTGCCTGTGTGCTACTCTGAAAATAATGTTTGTTCCCTTTACTGACTCTCCCATCTTTTTTGTGATGTTTGGTGTCTAGATTAGTTATGATATACCAAATAATCACCGTTATATATTCCATGTATTACCATCAACATCCAACATCGCTAGGATATGACAAACCTCTACTCAGCTGGTGGGCATGAAAAAAGCCTAATCAACTGAAAATTTAAAATTCACTACTTGAAGTTCTCAGATCAAGTTTTTATTGGTATTTTCAGTGTTTTCAGGTGAAATAGACTTGATTTAGCTACACCCACCCCCCCCCCAAAAAAAAAAAAAAAAAAAAAAAACTGGGCAGATCAGGGGGATATAAACAGGCTGGCATTCTTTGGGTTAAATAACATTTCAGTGTCACAGAACCAGCACCAGCGCTGTTCACACCAGCTGCCACCTCACACCACAGCTACTCATTTTACTGATAAGAGTAATATGCAGTAGGCATTTAGATATTACGAGTACAGTCCCTTTGTTCAATCATAATTGTGTGCTCAGCTGATATTATGCTTAATTTTTCAGTGTTGATGAAAGGAAATACATCAGGTTCTGGACAACAAACACAGGGTCATGGCCTCTCCCACCAGCAGCAGTCTCGCTCCATGCCACCTCCATCTGTACCTAACTTCAATGTACCTCCACCAAGCATGGTAGCTCACTACCAGCCTCCACCCAGTCTTCCTGGTCTAACAACTCAGGGGACACCATCACAGGATGTAATAATGAAACTACTTCAGCAGCAGCAACAGCAGCAGCAACAAAAGAGACAGCAGCATCTTTTGCAACAGGTAAGATAAATTATTAAACTACCACCACTAATGCCACCACAACCATGGTATTCCTTATAGTGAATATAATAGTCACATTTATACTTTACAATTGCTTTCCAATTCCTATTGCATGCTCTCACTTTGATAATTTTTTTTTGTAAATGACAAGTATACATAAATTTCTAAGAAACATATAATGGGTATGTAGATAGCATTGTACATGCCTTTACTTTATTAGATGATTTCTCATTTATAATGATATTTACCAGACCCATGCTTCATGTTGCCTAAACATGCAATTTTATTTTTACTTCATACAAATCAAAGCAGCAGCAGCAGCAACAGCAGCAGCAGCAACAGCAACAGCAGCAACAGCAGCAGCAACAACAGCAGCAGCAGCAGCTTGATCCAATCAAGCAATTAATGGGAGGCTTAGGGCGCATGAGTGTCACTCCATCACCTCAACCACAAGACCAAGTGTTGCGGGATGCTCTTCTTCGGCCAGATGTGCAGAAATTACTACAAAGTAAGTTTTCATCTACAAATGTCGTAAGTTTTTCATTTATTTATTTATTCATTCTAAAAATTTTAATATATATTGAAATTGTAAGATTGTAATAGGTCAAAAATTCATGATATGAAAAAAAAAAATCTTCATTTGAGCTCAAGGATTCTTCATTCATTCTCCTCCCATTTCATGCTCTCATTTAGCAAAATTTCATCATAATGATGTTTTCTGTCTCCTTAGGCATGATGCTCAAAGATAATGATCCTGGTGGTCCCTTATATTGTTCATTTGTGTTAATATAGCTAAATGAACAGTTACCAGGATCCTGTGTCTCCTTCCAGGAGTAGCTAGTGGGCATGTCACAGCTGATCAGCTTGTGACTCAGCTGAAGAGTGTATCTGTCACACCCTCCCAACGTGATGCCATCACCACAGTCTTGAAATTCCTCAACAGACAGCATTCTCAACCACTTATTCCCCACCGCACCACTCTCACTCCCTCCCCAACACCACAGGTAAGTGTTTTCTTGCACTTTCCTTCTAATGGTTGCATTCTAATTAATCATGATGCAGTTTTCTTATTCCAACATAGTGCATTACTATCTTACTACGTTTATAATTGTCATGTCATTGTCCTGATTATTTTTATTTTTTTATTTATTTATTTTTTTTATGTACGAAGGACACTGGCTAAGGGCAACAAAAATCTAATAAAAAAAATGCCCACTGAAATGCCAGTCCCATAAAAGGGTCAAAGCAGTGGTCAAAAATTGATGAATAAGTGTCTTGAAACCTCCCTCTTGAAAGAATTCAAGTCATAGGAAGGTGGGAATAGAGAAGCAGGCAGGGAGTTCCAGAGTTTACCAGAGAAAGGGATGAATGATTGAGAATACTGGTTAACTCTTGTGTTAGAGAGGTGGACAGAATAGGGGTGAGAGAAAGAAGAAAGTCTTGTGCAGCGAAGCCGCGGGAGGAGGGGAGGCATGCAGTTAGCAAGATAAGAAGAGCAGTTAGCATGAAAATAGCAGTAGAAGACAGCTAGATATGCAACATTGCGGCGATGAGAGAAAGGCTGAAGACAGTCAGTTAGAGGAGAGGAGTTGATGAGACGAAAAGCTTTTGATTCCACCCTGTCTAGAAGAGCAGTATGAGTGGAACCCCCCAGACATGTGAAGCATACTCCATACATGGATGGATAAGGCTCTTGTGCAGAGTTAGCAGCTGGGGTGGTGAGAAAAACTGGCGGAGACGTCTCAGAATGCCTAACTTCATAGAAGCTGTTTTAGCTAGAGATGAGATTTGAAGTTTCCAGTTCAGATTATAAGTAAAGGACAGACAGAGGATGTTCAGTCTAGAAGAGGGGGATAGTTGAGTGTCTTTGAAGAAGAGGGGATAGTTGTCTGGAAGATTGTGTCGAGTTGATAGATGGAGGAATTGAGTTTTTGAGGCATTGAACAATACCAAGTTTGCTCTGCCCCAATCAGAAATTTTAGAAAGATCAGAAGTCAAGCGTTCTGTGGCTTCCCTGCGTGATATGTTTACCTCCTGAAGGGTTGGACGTCTATGAAAAGATGTGGAAAAGTGCAGGGTGGTATCATCAGCATAGGAGTGGGTAGGACAAGAAGTTTGGTTTAGAAGATCATTAATGAATAATAAGAAGAGAGTGGGTGACAGGACATAACCCTGAGGAACACCACTGTTAATAGATTTAGGAGAACAACAGTGAATGTCTACCACAGCAGCAATAGAATGGTCAGAAAGGAAACTTGAGATGAAGTTAGAGAGAGAAGGATAGAAACCATAGGAGGGTAGTTTGGAAATCAAAGCTTTGTGCCAGACTCTATCAAAAGCTTTTGATATGTCCAAGGCAACAGCAAAAGTTTCACTAAAATCTCTAAAAGAGGATGACCAAGACTCAGTAAAGAAAGCCAGAAGATCACCAGTAGAGCGGCCTTGACAGAACCCATACTGACGATTAGATAGAAGGTTGTGAAGTGATAGATGTTTAAGAATCTTCCTGTTGAGGATAGATTAAAAAACTTTAGATAGGCAGGAAATTAAAGCAATAGGACGGTAGTTTGAGGGATTAGAACAGTCACCCTTTTTAGGAACAGGTTGAATGTAGGCAAACTTCCAGCAAGAAGGAAAGGTAGATGTTGACAGACAGAGCTGAAAGAGTTTGACTAGGCAAGGTGCAAGCACGGAGGCACAGTTTTGGAGAACAATAGGAGGGACCCCATCAGGTCCATAAGCCTTCCGAGGGTTTAGGCCAGCGAGGGCATGGAAAACATCATTGCGAAGAATTTTAATACGTGGCATGAAGTAGTCAGAGGGTGGAGGAGAGGGAGGAACAAGCCCAGAATCGTCCAAGGTAGAGTTTTTAGCAAAGGTTTGAGCAAAGAGTTCAGCTTTAGAAATAGATTTGATAGCAGTGGTGCCATCTGGTTAAAATAGAGGAGGGAAAGAAGAAGCAAAGTTATTGGAGATATTTTTGGCTAGATGCCAGAAATCACAAGGGGAGTTTGATCTTGAAAGGTTTTGACATTTTCTGTTAATGAAGGAGTTTTTGGCTAGTTGGAGAACAGACTTGGCATGGTTCTGGACAGAAATATAAAGTGCATGAGATTCTGGTGATGGAAGGCTTAAGTACCTTTTGTGGGCCACCTCTCTATCATGTATAGCACGAGAACAAGCTGTGTTAAACCAAGGTTTAGAAGGTTTAGGACAAGAAAAAGAGTGAGGAATGTACGCCTCCATGCCAGACACTATCACCTCTGTTATGCGCTCAGCACACAAAGACAGGTCTCTGACACAGAAGCAGTAGTCATTCCAAGGAAAATCAGCAAAATACCTCCTCAGGTTCCCCCAACTAGCAGAGGCAAAACGCCAGAGGCACCTTCGCTTAGGGGTATCCTGAGGAGAGATTGGAGTGATAGGACAAGATAAAGATATGAGATTGTGATTGGAGGAGCCCAACGGAGAAGAAAGGGTGACAGCATAAGCAGAAGGATTAGAGGTCAGGAAAAGGTCAAGAATGTTGGGCGTATCTCCAAGACGGTCAGGAATATGAGTAGGGTGTTGCACCAATTGCTCTAGGTCATGGAGGATAGCAAAGTTGTAGGCTAGTTCACCAGGATGGTCAATGAAGGGAGAGGAAAGCCAAAGCTGGTGGTGAACATTGAAGTCTCCAAGAATGGAGATCTCTGCAAAAGGGAAGAGGGTCAGAATGTGCTCCACTTTGGAAGTTAAGTAGTCTAAGAATTTCTTATAATCAGAGGAGTTAGGTGAGAGGTATACAGCACAGATAAATTTAGTATGAGAGTGACTCTGTAGTCGTAGCCAGATGGTAGAAAACTCGGAAGATTCAAGAGCGTGGGCACGAGAGCAGGTTAAGTCATTACGCACATAAACGCAGCATCCAGCTTTGGATCGAAAATGAGGATAGAGAAAGTAGGAGGGAACAGAAAAGGGGCTACTGTCAGTTGCCTCAGACACCTGAGTTTCAGTGAGGAAAAGAAGATGAGGTTTAGAAGAGGAGAGGTGGTGTTCTACAGATTGAAAATTAGATCTTAGACCGCGAATGTTGCAGAAGTTAATGAAGAAAAAGTTGAGGGGGGTGTCAAGACACTTAGGGTCGTCGACAGAAAGGCAGTCCGACCTGGGGACATTTATTTTCCCCTCCCCAAATGGGGACTCCGAGGCTGGTGTAGGAGTCGCCATGATGATTTTAAAATTTTTGAGTGAAGGGTGTGTGTGTTATTAGGTGCTTGTAGTTTTGTGTGGAGGAAGAGAGTTGTCTTTAGAGGGCAGGCTGTGACTGCCCTCTTGTGTTGTGAGACACAAAGGGAAACGTTCATTGAGGTCACAGCTGGGTTTAATGATAAGTTCAAAGCACCCCCTGAACAGTGCTTTAGACCTCACTGGGAGTAATTATCGTTTTGGCAGGTGTCTACTGTCTCCTCCTATAGATTTTGGGAAGTACTTTTATCTATGAAAAGCTATTATTGTGTATTGTTATTTTATAGCCTGTGGTAGGTGGAGGGATCTCCCTTGGTGGCAATGCATCCTTGTCACCTCGTGTGGCTTCTCCTAATCCTGATGCCTCTGCCATGCTCAACCCTCATATCCTTCAACAACAGTCACGTCTGTCTCCACATAGTAAGTTTGAATAAATTCCAAGAGATTATTTTTGTAAGGTTTGAGGTTTACATAGAAATATATATACCAGTTCCATATGCAATTACTAGTGTTCAGTTACTAGTGTTCAGCACCTCAGTTTCAGTGATTTTTTATTCAATCATACGTCATTTACTAAGATAAAACTTTCCATCCAGTGTTTACAGGTGGATCATTGGGCAGTAATCTGAGTGTGAACAGTGTTGGAGGCCCTCGGAGACCCCCATCCCATCAAGAATTAGTTGCTCACACCCAGAGCATCATGCAGAAAGCATTGCTCAAGCAAGAGTTGGAGAAGGCAAAAGAGGTTGGTTTTATATCCTGGTATTCATTAGAACGAAACTTGATGTGTTTTGCTTCAATCAAGTTAGTTACATTTTATGTAGATCTTTAATAGCACATTAATAATATGACAATATTTCACTGATTTACACTACACTGGGCACCTCAGTTAGTACTTGGTAGCAAGCCTGTTTGGCGTTGATACTATGCTTAATATAGGGAGTGAGTTGGTCTGTGGCTCTAACAATAGACCTCTTTCTGTTTGTAGAAGCATCGTAAGCGAGAGGCTGAAAGAGCTCGATCTCCTAATCCTAATGGACCTGTGAATGCTGTGTCAAGTGTGAGTTCAGCTCCTATTCCTTCTGGTGTGAATAAGGTATGTACAGCTCGGGCAAGAAGTGATGTCACAGGTGGCAGTTTACTGGGCACCCTATAGTTTTACAGTATCATTTGAGTTGTACATGACCTTGCAAAATAGCTACTCCAAAGCTTACAATAAGTTGGCTTAATTGTGTAGCTTGCTTGCCTCACACCTGAGAGGTTCATGATGTATGTTACAAGATAGACATGATTGACTGGGCTTATCTCTTTGTCATGCAGACATTCTTGGAATTAGCAGCTCTCCTGTCATGTCTGTTTATCTAATTTTAGTATACAGATTCCAAGTTACACTCACACCTGTCTGTATCTTTGTTTGTCCAATTGATTAAAAAAGAAAGATCAATATACCAATACTCTATCCCTCTTAAGTTACAGAATGGTTCTCCAAGCAAGTCTGGTGTCAAGTCACAGTCTCCTCTGGCATTTACACCAACATCAGTCATGAGGAAGATGACAGCTGATCGTGATCGTCATGAGCGTGCTGATAAATCTGATAGGTAAGTGAAAGTAGGCAAGCAAATGTAATAAGTTAATTATTTGTATGTCCCAGTTATATGAATGGTTGCATTAAAATATTTATGGAACATAAATATTTTAAGAGGTATAGTGAAACATGAGTGTATCATACAATGTTACTTCCATACAACATTGCTTTCATGCTTAGTCATAGCTAAGGATATTTGGTGCTAGGCAACTTCACTTATTTCTTTGTCTTTCTGCTTGATAATAAGTTATTTTCTACTTTTCCAGCCCTGTAGTGGGTGACATGAAAGAGGGAGACAGAGGCAGGGAGCATGACAACCATGCTGGTGTAAACCTTCCACTTCAAACTTCACTTCAGCAGCAAGGTTAATGAATTTCATTTAATGTTTACAAAAATTATATTTCCACCTGATATCCTCTCTAGTCATCTTGGGTCTTACCCAGATCACTGAATTCAAGAATTTTCATAGAATATACTGTGGCTCCATGTTGGTGTTTAATATTTTAATAATAAATCTTGGAAACAATTTTTCAGCTCAGTGCCGAGGAAAAGTTGATAATAAGAGAGACTTACGACGAGGTGCATCTCCTCTACCTCCCTGCACTGGTGCAATGTCAGCAGGACCTCTTATGGGGGGCAAGGGACCCATGATCATGGGTGGAAACCCAAGCATGTTAAATATGGGTCCACCTGGGCAGCGTCATCCATCTTCCACTCTCCAACCACCAGGAATGGGCATGTCTCGTGGGAATCAACAGAATTTAAATAATATCCGAGGTAAGCATTGTCTTGTTTTATTGGTGCCACCTTGGGTGAAAGTAAAAATAATTTGAAATGTCTTTTGTGAACATAAAGGGGAGCTGCTGATGAGTGTTGGGAGACCTTTGCCTTCAGATTTATATTTCTTGTATGAAAATATTGTAAGTATAGTTCAAGTGGCAGTACCATGATGAAATCTTATCTTCATAGTTTCAGTATCTTTCAGTGTGTTACAGGCTCTTATTTGGCTCAGTGGGATGATTCAGTTTACATTTAGCTCTGTCTTTTCCCTTTGGAGGTGTACAAAGATTCCTGTATCATATCACTGCTTATTGTGGCCCACATCCTCTAGGACATGCTGCCTACAGAATTGCTGTCACCTGCTGCTTCTACTTTGGCCTTGACTACTGTCACTATAAAGATATTCCTTTCATTTTATATCAAGTTTCTGATGTTTTAGTTTTCCTCTAGTGAAACACCCACTGTTTCACTATCTGTCTTTGTTACCTCACTTTGGGAGCTCTGTCTTTTCATTTTCCAATCTAGTTTAACAGCATGAGGTCATACATTTTTTAAAGTCATTGGGAGACTTGTCCTTTTCGAATTCACTGCTGTTGCCAGTGTCAGGATCAGTTTCAAGAGATTCATCAAGGGCTGAATGATTTTTGGTCAGCCTTGACTGTCCTATCACTGTCCAGTCCAGAATAAGATCTCAAACATCTTGTCATCCTGATGGAATCCTTCCTATTTTCCCCAAGGATGGTGCTTCTTTGGTCATTGGTCTGTTTGATAAAACTTTCCTTGATAGATTTTTATTTAGTCTTAAGGATTGATTGTATGTGTGTGTATATGTTAGTGATTTGGTGTGGAAGATTATGTTGGCTATCACCTTTTGTGGAGATAAGGGTTTTGTATAGAGATAGACTATTATGAATTGTGCAGCTAAGTTATAAGATGATAAAATGTTCTTTCATTCTTAAATCAGCGCTGCATGCAGCGCAAGCCCAGGCAGCATTTGCCCAGCAGTTGATACGAAGTCAAACGCCAGCAGCAGGTAACATTGGCCCAGCCCACCACAGACTGCCTAACACCAATCCCCCAGGTCCTCTTCATCAACTCCTGCTCAATAACAACAATCCTGCCACCTCCTTGCACCATCATCATAAATCAGGTAATGTTTTACTGCTACTTTTTCCACAATTTAAGTATGTGTTAGAGTTTATGGCTGTTTCATTGTAGATTCTCTCTCTCTCTCTCTCTCTCTCTCTCTCTCTCTCTCTCTCTCTCTCTCTCTCTCTCTCTCTCTCTCTCTCTCTCTCTCTCTCTCTCTCTCTCTCTCTCTCTCTCTCTCTCTCTCTCTCTCTCTCTCTCTCTCTCTCTCTCTCTCTCTCTCTCTCTCTCTCTCTCTCTCTCATATCTTCTCCCTTTAGCCTTAACTCCACAAACACATGTCACATTCTCCACAGTAATGCACAGAGGAAGTTCTGTGGCATTCTTCAGTTCCTCATATTTATTTATTTTTTTATTTGTTATATATAATGTACTGGAGATGTTTTGGAGAAAGTATGAGGTAAAATGTTTGAATAACTTTCTCTGGTTGGCCTTTTTTTTTTTTTTTTTTTTTTTTTTTTTTTTTTCATATGTAATGCTAAAAAGATAGTGTTATAATTACTACCAGTCAGAATCAGTAGTACAACAGATTGATATTTTGATTACCATTCCCAGTAAATGATGATCACTTCTTAATTGCAGAGGGTGGGTTGCATGTTCCAATTATGCCCATGGGAGGAAATTCACATCGCAGTTCGCCTGTCAACTTAGCCCAGTTCTTCGGCAGAGATATTATGTCACAGGTGAGGCTTTATTTTGAAATGTGGTTTTACCCATCAAATCCTATACATCAGTTTAGATATTTTCCTGATATTTTTAGTATGATTTGTCTTTTTTTTTTTTTTTTTTAATGTCTTGACTGCTGATTTTTATGACTCCCCCATCTACCAGAAATGCCTGTTAATTTTCAAGTTTTTCTATTGGCTGAATATATTGAAAAAGTGATAAAAACAATGTAGAAAATAAAACAATGTACCCACTTTCATCATTTTTGGGTTATAGCCCCCCAACTAATTTTGGCATGGCTTGGCTAGCAATGAGGTGGATGGGACTGGAGATCCAACTGTGGATGTAGGATCATCCACATTATTTTCATTATCACTGTTACTGTGAAATAATGCATGACAGGCAGTTTTGGGCTTTGTTGCTTGATGAAGAGAG